>NW_020454650.1:1493112-1907535 GCF_003342845.1 Nothoprocta perdicaria
CTTGACACGGAACGAAGGGGGGGGCGGAGGATGCGCCGCGTTTGGTTGAGGCGAGAGGGACGGCTGCGGCTTCTGCGCACGCGCCTCCAGCGCCGCGGCCAATCGGCGTAAGGAAGCGCCCGGCAGCTGCGGGCGGGGGAGCCGCTGACGTCGCCACGTGAGAATGCGGAGGCCGGGCGGGGGGTGGGAGGGCGAGCGTTGGGTTTGGTTGAGCCTTGGGCGGAGGGGGCGGGCCGAGGCGGTGCGGCGCGTGCGCACTGAGCCGCCCGGCCCCTCGGGGCGGGGCGCGGCTCTGCGTGCGCGTGCCCGGCGCGGAGGGCGCGTGCGCAGGGGCACCTTCGCCTCCACCCCCCCCTTCCTGTTCCTCGGCGGCCGTTAACGGTCGGGTTGCTGTGGTGTTGGGGGTGGGGGTTTTGACCGTTGGCCCGTTGGGGCAGAAAATGGGGCGTCATCAGCACCCCTGGAGCGGCCCCCACTCCCGGGTGGTGTCCAGCCCTGCAGGGGAAGCGGCCTAGCCTGTTAGGCCGGCCTAGGGGATGAGTAAGGCCCTGCCCAGCTGCCCACTAGAAAGGGAGCTGTGTCTGCACTGTCCTCGCAAGTGACGCGAGAAGATAATGTCGGTGCTGTCGTTCATCTTGAGGGCAGCGTGGTAGCTCKTTGAATGGAGCATGAATCCATCAGGGATGCCCGGCTGCGTCTCGGCAAGAGCTTTGTAGCTGCTTTCCCGGCTCCTAGTGAAGCCTAGGGTATGTTCTCTATGAAGGCAGACTGCACAGGCTAGGACGTGCAGCTTGTCATCGCTAGCTTGGGGTAGCGTAGTGAAAACTAGCCCGCAGAGAGCCTACACCAGTGTTTTAAACCCCACCTCAAAAAAAGTTACCGTGACTTCAAAATGAATTGTTTGAAATTTTAATTCAGGACATTTTGAAAAGCAGCCTAGAACTGTCATAAGTAATTAACTGAAACCTCATTTATGAAGAATTACTTTGATCTGTTGATTAGCTGTCAGAAGGAGGTGTGTCTGCCGCTAAGATGCGAGCTCCAACCAGCATTACCCATCAAATACGCATAGGTACTGATGTTTATATTCTGATTTATTTAGTATCATTTTATGCTTTGTGATGCYTTCTCTGGGAAGGATTATATATGTGTTGATATGTTAATAAAGGCATTCAAGTGATCCTGAACTTTGGAGTGCTTGACAGTCTCTTGTCTTTGCCATTATTTATTAATTTAGTTATTATTTATTTAGTGTCTTCTATCCATGTTTCTCAGCTTCTTAAAAAACTAGATTAGGATTCTGTGGCATTACAGAAAGAGGTCAAGTAGCTACATATTTCTCTGTGAGGCTTTTGTAGTAGTACGCAGCTGAATCGGTGCAGTCAAGTGCTCTGCATTCCTGAGTAGCTCGACGCAGTTCCCTTTATGTGCCTGTCATGCTGTGCTACCTGCATTTCCCTTTCTTCTTGTCACTGGCACTGTACACTTAAGAGGATTTCATCTAATACTACAGAAAATGCTGYGTGATTGATGCCGCTTTCTATTTTGTGACAGGTATAATTGTTGAAGTAGGGAGCACATTCAGCAGCTAAGTCTCAGGGTAGCTAAGGAGGGAAGGATATTTATGCTCCTGATGCCAAAGCTTTGCCTTCCTTTGCATTTCTGTCCATTGCTGCCCTGGAAGCTCACGTACCTCTGCACTGCACYACGCCATGACTTGCAGGCTCAGCGCTGGTCCGATAAGCAACAAACCAGACCCTGTTTCCTTCAACTTTTATAGCAGGTAAGCTAATAATGGCCACTCAGCACTGTGCTGTGTCGCACTCTAAGAGAACGTTTCAGATTTCAGCTCCTTCTGAAATATTTCATTGCATTGTTGTGGGTAACAGTTAGCATCAGGCCGAAGAATGGGAACCTGATGCCTTTTTGCCACTTTTAGCTCCTGCGTCACTTGTCYGTGCAAACCCAATACTGTAAAGCTGGAACAACCAACTCTGGATTAGAAACTTAATACCTGATGGGAGCAGAGCACCAGGAAACGTTTCAACTGTTAAATCTGGAACAGCCTCAGCGGAAACCATGGAAAATAACAGCAACATTTTAGGCCTCCGAAGGCTCGGATGCAGAGTTCTGTAAAGATATGCCCCAGTTGGCACTTTAAAGGAAACATTAGTTATGCAGTTACGCTTGGATTCTCCATCTGCTTCTAGGTTTACGTGAAATTGTCCAAACGTGCTGCTCCGTGGCATCTGTAGCTCTCTAAATGCACTGCCTTAGCCTATATGGCYGAGATGGTTGCCGTGTAAAATGTTAGATGGGGAGAAAGCTCCACATTGCTGTTCTTTCCTCCAGTCACTTGCCTCATTCTTGCTCCTTCCCACCTACCCATCTCTGTTATGTGAAATGGAGGTGACAGCGCTGCGCAGTGCTTCAATACTTGCAGATCACAAAGATCACAAGCAGAGCTCCTCTTTTCACAGCTCTGCTCAAAGAAACTGGAGAAGGAGCCCTCWGGAAAGCATGGCTGCTGCGCAGAGCAGCTTGGGGGGACATGAGTATCAAGACATGAGGGGGAATCCGTGCCACAGCATGGGCCACCTTAAAACTAACCTTTYAAGCATAGAATCCATATAATAATAAAGCTCCTGGGGAGCCTGCAGTGTAGGGCTGAAGGGGCTGAGGGAAAGGTTGAAACCTAGTTTCCTGCAGCTGGCTGAGGAAAAGGTTGAAACGATGTCAATAGACACGTGACGTCTCTGCCTGCATGCAAAGAGTTTATACCAGCAAATGTTACAAATTTCCACACTGAAAAGAAGATGTGATAGACACTGCAGTAAGAGATAATAAATTCTGATTTCTGTTTTTTTTTTCTTACCTTAGGAAAAAATAGTTGGCAACATACTCACCTGCATTTAATATAGCAACTGCTGCAGTGGAGAATAAGCATAAAGATTCATCACTTCAKGTGTCCTGGTGCTGACAGACCGCTGTGAAAGTGAGTCCTCAATGTCCCATGTTCTCAATTTCCCATTTCACTGGGGTGGTGAAGGCTTTTTGCTAATGTTTCAGTGGCATTAGGCTGGTTTAGGGCTATCACAGGGCTTGTGTAGCTAGCTGGCTACAGATGTGGGTAAGAGAGATAAGCTGCTTCAGTAACTCTTGAGATTCTTCTTAAGCTTTTCACTTAATACRAAGGAACTTTGTTTTAGAAAGGCCTCAATGCTGCATGTGACATTTGACTGTTTACAAAAAAACAAAATCTCTTCATTGGCTCTTGGTCCTGACAGGATACACAGAAAAGCATCTGGAAATTCATTATTTATGCTTAAGTATTTTCTCCTTTTTTTACCCCATTCTCCTTAATGGAATACATTAATGATTTTGCAAGAAAACATTTCAATTCCAAAGAACAAACATATAAATAGAAATCTAACATATTTTTTAATGAAATTTGAATCTGGGTCATTTGAACCTGAAATCCAAACCTTTCATGAAACAAGATCTTGGAAAAACTTTTAGAAAATTAAAAAACAAACAAAACCCTGCTTTTCCTCTTGTAACAGGGTTGTAAACTTAAAGAGCTTCACCAGGGTTGTCTGTTAGTGAAATTTATAAAGAACATTTTCACAGTGGGATAGCCAGCAGTGCCTTTTCATACCTGTGTATGAAGCGTCGTTAGAAAATAGCAAGGAGAACTAATGACACTAGGCCTGAATATTTTTTATGCTATAAGATTAATTTGATAGTTTATGGTAGCTGCTGTCTGTAATTATGGCATGCATGAGGCAAAAAGAAACCTGAAAAGCTAGCAGGGGCCTTCTATGAAGAAATACAGTAATAATTTATAAGTTCTCTTTCATCCTCAAGCCACAGAGAAACTGTGATCTTTTATGTGTCAAGAAGTGTGTTTAACTACTGTCAAAAAGTGATCGTTCCGAGGCATCATCCAGTTAATAACCCACAGATCTGTGCCACTGCATCTCTTACATAGCTCTTTGGGTACAGGTTTTATCACCATAATCCTTGGTGGATCAGCAACTTAGCACGTTCCATGCAGGTTTGCAGGAAACTCATCCCTGCACTGAAGAAACGACATTCTGAAAGAAAAAGGGAGTTTGACCATTAGTCTTTCTTAGTCTTTCTTTTTCTTTTTTTTTTTTTCCTTTTTTTCCTCCTTTTTTCCCCCTTTTTTTCCCCCTTTTTAAATTTTTTCCTCTTTTTTTTTTTTCCCTTGGCCAAATCCTAGAAACTTTCCCCCCCCAAATTCTGCAGGTGCTACATGGCAAATTGACTTTTTTTTTTCCAGAGACTAAATGAGAAAATATTTTTCAAGCAACTTTATTAGGAAGAACTTTACATGTGTGGAGTAAAGTGAGAGGAAAGCATAACAACAGATGTTTGCTGATTCCTGTTATTCMGTGGAGGATTAAGTGTAGTGGCTTGGACTATATCTGGTCCTACCAGTTACTAAAAACTAAGTAGCTTTGTTAGATAATTATTCAGCTGAAGGCTGAAACATATTTAGACTGTGTTTACTGTATGACATAAGCTATTTCTTGGTAGCCTAAGTCCATTTAAACTGTTTCACACACACACTCCAGTCTGCTGTTCGTGTTGTAAAATCTTGTCGCAATACATAAATGGGTTAGTTTAATTCAAGGAGCTCATGAAGGAAAGCTAAACACCTACCTAAGATTTAGGCCAAGGTTTGTTATAGTTCTAACTATAGGGATCTGTCTCCACACTTTATATGCTGCGTGTGCAATACAGTGAAGTTGTTAATATCTAAAATGCAAAAGAGCTGAAGTACAGGGAGCAGGAAGAGGACCAGTCTGTTTCAGCACAACACCATCAAAACAGCTTCAGGGACTGCAGAGAGGCACCAACAATTTGGTGATAGGTGGGTTCAAAATTCAGAAGATCATCTAACCAAGTATCAAGATACAGTCAAGCATATCACACATATCAAAAAAGCAGCAAACCTGCACAAGTTGGCACCATGGATAGTCCTCTTGAGATATGGCAGGTGTAGGATGCAGACTGGGCTGCAGATAGAACTGCTGCTTCCCTCCTTCACCTTTGGAAAAGTTTTATCTAGAGTGGGGCGTGTTTCCTCGGTACTGCCACGGTGCCTGTGTTGATGCTTTTGCTCTTTCACCCCCTGCATCCAAGTTCTTTCCACAGTTACCTGCTTCAGGCGTGTTGGAATCACATTCCATACTTACAGGCTGGTGGTCTTGGGTCACAGCGTTTCAGAGCACTTTCCACTTGCATGCTGTTTGCCCAGTGGATGGGTAGTTCAATCTCACTTATTTATACTGTAAAAGTAGTTTTCTTGCTGGAAAGTGGAGAGCGATGCTTTTAACCTAGCCTCTTCAAGCTATCATGAAAAAAATCTTGAAGAAAGTAGTCAAACAAAACCCATGAAATTCTTTATTTTTATTATAATTTTAACAATATAGGTAAATTGAAATCTGTAAGCAAAGCAATTACATGACGAGGGTCTAATAAAGTTGTTCAAGCTACAACCTACTTTGATTGTCGAATCAAACTGAATAAAGCAGGCTGTTCTGATGAGTTTTTAGCTTCCAGGAACATCCTTGGCAGTGACATCTTCTTTTGTGCTGAATGGCAATATTGTCTTCTTTGTGTTAGCAGTTTCAGAATCAGCTGAAAATAAAAACGAAAAGACAAAGTAAAATTGCTCACTGCGACAGATAGGAAATGTGCTGAATCAAATGCTGTCTTCAACAGGTGAAATCTCATTAGATTCAGCAGGATTTGATGGGGCAGCAGTAAACAATTGTTGTATACTGTATTTTATTTCTATATGAGTAGGAAATTTACCTCTGGGTAAGTCCAAATCAGTGGATCATATGACTCCATGATGAATGGTGATTAAGTATCTTAAAAGTAGTCGAAAAATAAATAAACCCAAACATTTTAAATGCACTTAGTGGTTATTCCCAGAGGACCTGGCCAAATTGTCCGCAGACTCCAGGGGGTACCATGTGCTTAGAACAAGGCCTTCCTCAGGATCACAGCTTTAGTATTTGGACTGCACCACAGAAGGGAGAGGGCATCACATTCCCCAGGCAAGGGACACGTGGCACAGTTTCTTACAGCCATTAACGTAGCCCACATGCTGCAGTAGCTCTGTAATTGCTCACTTAAGCTGTTTCTCCAAACCCAACTGTCTATCTCCCAGCTTTAACACAAGAACTACCCTGGTCTTCCAGCTTCTCTGTGCCTCAGAGTGAACGTTGGCTGTGTTCACGGTGCACTTGTTTTTTAATGAGAGCTACCTGCTTTGTTCTCCGTCCAGAAGACAGTGATACGCAGCGATGTCCTTCTCCAGCTGTTGTTTGCTGGTCAGCAGATTGTCACGATCCCGCTGCTGCTGCTCCGTTTCTATTTTGATTTCTCCCATCTCTGCCTCCAGCTTGGAAATGACAGAACCTAGGTTCTGCAGTTCGATGTCATGCCAGTGTTTAGCATCATATAAAGAGTTCTCCAGGCCCCTTTTCTGTAACAGCAGGACAACACAGGTCAAAAACAATTGATATTCATAGACTTTGTAGTAAGTTTGATTTAGGTTTGGCTATTGGCTCTGTTCTATATGTTGAAGTGGAGATTTAATATTCTGAGATCCCTTGCTTTAGATACACTGACCAAGTATCTACCATAATACAGATATTGGGCTGTTCTTATTGGTCCTGATGTCCTTCACAGTCTAGATTCATATTCATATTCTTCATATGCATATTCTCCGCAGTCTCCATGAAGTTTATGATTAAGGTCAGTGTGAAAACATTAAAGATTGAAACTGCAGAGCCAATTTTCAAATGTTCTGCACTCAGTGCATCACATGAGTAAGGGCTCCAAAATGTCTGGCATCTCTGGAAACAACATCATTTTTAAAAGGGATTTCTGCATAACTCTGCATCCTAAGGAGGAAGTGTTCACCTCAAAATGCACATTGAATTCAGAGCAGAATATACCGATTGGAAATCAACGTTACTTACCAAAGTTCTTAAAGATTCGGTTTCTGCTTGCAAGCTCTGTATTTTGCAGGCAGTTTCATGGAACTCTGTTCTTAGGCCCTCCACCAGTTCTTCCTCTTGGGTTCGCTCAGCAGCTGTTGGCTCAGCCTGTTGCTGGTAAGAGAGAACAACTGCTGGTAAGAGAGAACAACGATTTTATTTTCCTTGCCTACCCGAATGACAGTTAATACTTTCACAGTTTGTGGCAGTTCTGATTTAAAGTTTGATTCTGGTATGTTAAATTGAACAATGTTGGGTAACTTTTAGTTTCAAAATTATCATACTTTCTATGCAGTTACTTTAAAAAATATATCCATATAAACCAATATCCATATAAAGGTAATTTTTTATCTATGTTCACTGAAGCTGTTCAACATTTATAGAGTAAATTTTTGAAAGACCTATAAAAGGAAAACATTGCTGTAACTAGTCTTCTTTTTAAAGCATATCATAAACATTTTTAGAAATAAGTGTTTTCACTTAGTTTTCTTTTAATTTCATTTCATTTTATTTCAGAAGCAAGKTTTTTTTATATACTTTATTCACATAGGATTCTGTGAATCAGTGAATGGTGTGAATCACACCATAGAGGTCAGAAAAATAATTTTAGAAAAATGGTTAATTAAATGAAGATAGTACAATGCAATTTCGTGCTTTTAGTGAATGTGATTTCTAATGTATGTTTTAATTCAAATACCTTGAAAATTGGTGAAGTAATAGTTACTTTAASAAATATAAAATGTCTATGCTTTTTAAAGAGATCTGAGGTCARGATTTTCAACCCACAGCACAGGGATCTCCAGCAAATATGATTCTTTGGTCAAAAGCTGTATTTCTTTTTCTGCCTGCCACTAATGTGCACCACAGCATGGTGCCTTAAGGTTTACTGTGAAAGCCCATATTAATTAACTGAAATGTGGRTGAATCGTGGACTAGAAAGTTTTATGGATGTCATAAGACTACAGAGACTARCAACAACCAGTGGACCAGAATTCTAAAGGTATAAAACATATCCCCCCAAAATGCTGTATGAAATTCCCCTCATACCTGTAGCATTTCATTTATTTTGGTGCCTGAATATCCATGAAAACATACAGTCAAGGTCGCAGCTTCAGTCAGAGGAAAAGGCAAATCAGACCAGGGAATTGGTCAGAAAATAATGGAAACCCTGCCCTGACACCTAAGCCAATGCTAATGCGTCATTTGAAATGCCCTGGTCTCAGCTGGTCTGAGCAATGCCAAAGAGAGGGTGCAGAGAAAGGAAGTTAGGATACAAAGAAAACTCGGGAAGAGAGAGGCTGAAAAAAATAGTGATGAAGAGCAAAGAAGAAGAAGAAGGAACCGCTCTTCCTCCTGTGATGCTGCAAAAGAACAAGGAAACGGTCTGGTACTGCAAGGTCTCAAGTTCCAAACTGGCAGGAGAAACATTTTCAGTGGGGGATTATTAAAGAATGCAATTTAGTGATATAGGATGTCACAAGGCCACAGCCTTACTTAAAGAAAGGACTGGAATTAATTAGTATAACTCTGTGTCCGTGTATATATAGTAACAATATCTATATGAGGTATGAAAGTGCATCTTCTGCACTTAATTRATAGGTCTAATGAGAGAGGTATTTTGAGACAGAAACCCTGGAATGTCCCGTGAGAATCTGCTCAGAGCCAGAACTGATCTTTCCAGAAGTCTGTGATACTCAGAATCATCTTCCCATTGAAAAATAAACCACAGGAAGAACAAATTAAACTATTCCCTAAAGAATAGGATCTTAGTCTAAGCTCTGACAGTAAGGGTGGATTATGTTATGTCTGCGTTATCGGCAGTGTCTGGTACTGCTGCCATCAAAAACATGGAGTGGGATCAAGTGGTCTGTCTAATGTAAGGTGGCTTTTTTTTTTCTCTCTCTGCAAGTGACATCTCTGAGCAGTTAAAATACCAAATTTTGGAGGCATGAAATAATGAGAAGAAAGTAGTTATCAGAGTGTCCATTTGCACAGGGRGAGGAAGAGGAATGAGTAGTGGCAGTGCCCRACAGGAGAGGGGRGACCTGAGGAATTTRGTGCCMTCACAGCAACTCTCATGGGCTTCACCACTCACTACTTGCTGTCATAACAAATCTGTACCGTAAGGCTTATGGGGCTGGTCTTTCCTAAGTATTTCTGGAGCACAGCTGTACTTAGGATTCACCATGTCATGCTTTGTTGTTAACAGTCAGCTAAGAAAGAAATGGCTACTAAAATACATGGCTACGCGTTGAACTTGATGCTTCAGCTCTGCAAAAATACTTATCCAACCAGACACTTCAGAAAGYGAGTGATTCTTCATGACAGAGGAAAAGTTGCATTAAAAACCTCTGTCATACTCAGCATCAGGAGGAAAGAGAACTTGCAAAGGGAATATCTTTATTATGATGAGTTTTCATTTCCAAGTCAATGCCCAGTCTCCCCTCCTCTGCCAAAGGAAAGGATGTCAAGGAGAAGTCCATGAGGAGCCAGCAGCTGTGTGAGCAGTGTAGAGCAGAATCTCTGGACCTTTCTGACGCGTGAGCTCCTGTGATTTCTCCAGYTGAGAAATGGTCCTGATAGGGATAGTTACTACTGTGACTCTCCTACCCAGGTTATATCTGAGCAAGTTTTATTTTTCTACCACCATCTTAGAGCCCTTGGAAGTTTCCAGCAGATACCCGTGAGATCAACAGGGTCATTTCCATTGCTACTTAAAACTGTGTGTCCCAAGGAAGTCRCTGATTTTTAATGAAAGTGGTTGTTTGGGTGGCCTTGATCCAAAATCTTTTGTATTTTTACAATCATTCTGTGCTTCAAAAAAGTAGTAGGAAAACTAACCCTAAAATTACTGTAGGGTCTGAGTCAGATTTTGTATTTGTTCTAGATGCCTTTGGGTTAGAGTTACCTATTTAGGCCTCTATCAGCATTTACCTTAGTACGGAGCAGGGCACCTGTCTCAGCACGATTCTTTTCAATATCTCTCTCCCAGTGGATTCTGATTTTTTCCAGTATATCATCCAGGCCACTTCCAAGAGGAACATCAAGTTCTTCCAGCTGAGATCCAGCAAGCTGTTTGTATAACACCTTCACATCCTTAAAAATAAAAATAAAAAAAAAAACTATAAAATGGCCAGTTGAACAACACCTTCAGATGGGCTTAAAGAAGAGCTCTTGGGAAGCTGTTATGCTCCTTGTACCATATATATGTGAGCAGATAACAACAACAATGCTTTATAGCAAACATTGCAATATATAGAAGTTTAAAGGGGGTTGTGAATTTCTTTCCATTTTGTGTGTTTTCCCTCTCGTCTGAAACAACTTCCAACTTTCTCAGGATTTGCAGGATGTGCTGAAACCACTGGGTATTTTCAGCAAAATGACAGCATTGGGAATCTCATGAAAGCAGGGAGGGAATAAAGCTTTATCTTGGTGACCCAAGTGCCCATATTCATGCCAACCTTGCTGAGATGTTAYGGCTGGAGAAATAATCTGCAAGAAATGTAAGGCAGGATAGTGCTCAATCTCATTTTTACTCTTGAGGCATCAGCACAACTGCTTGCTGCCCCTTGCATGGCATAGTAGTTTGATATGTGACTCCAATCCCATGAATATCCTATGGGATATCTATTAAGAAATGAAGTGACAATGTCTCTTCCTCAGCATATTTATCACATGAGAAAGATTTTAAAATTGTAAGTAGGTAATTTTACTCATGTCTCAAAGGTTAGTGCTTTAAGCTAGCAGAGTGAAGAAAAATAGGAACCRTTTTCAGAAGAATCCTACCATCCATACATGACAGATGCAGGTTTTTAATACTGACTTAGCGAGATGAATCATCCCAAACAGCCAAAACAGGATGCACATTAGTGCTGTGGTATCCCTGGTATCCCARTTCTGGACTTACCTCTTCATGGTTCTTAGACAGCAAAGCTAGTTCTTCTTTCATGCTTTCTATCTGACTCTCCAGCTCCATTTTAGTTAAATTAGCATCGTCAATCACTTTATAGAGTGAATTAATTTCATCTTCCACTGCCTTTCTGAATGGCTGCTCATTTTCATACCTGCAGAGAAAAAAAAATGTAATAAGCACTTCTCAGCAAGAGAAATTGTCTTTTTTTTTAAAAAAAAAAAGGATGTGGTCATGCTAATTAGCTGGTGTGTTCCACACAGGGGCATGGAAACACAAAAAAAATGCCTGGCCCTCTCCTAGTCCTCATATACCAATTCCACGACTAAAACAGGCTCGAGTGCCTTTTCCTTAACTCAGGGATTCAAGAGACAGACTAATCTAGCACTCGCAGTACAATGTTATCAAATTTGGGGTATTTCTGAACAAGGTATCTGAAAGGTATCCCTTCTCTGTTTAGTTCTGGTGCTTGCATGCTGTATGGGCATGCATGCCTTTTAGTCTACAAAGTGGGAATAATTGCCCACACTTTTCTATAAAAAAAAGGAGCTAAGGAACAAAAACCACACAAGGGTCAAGTATTTTAGTAATGGACATACTGATGAAAGTCTGTTTATGCTCCTGAGTCATAAGGTACCCTTAAGATCAAATCCTAGTAGCATTGAAGTAAATAGGAAATCTGGTATTTGGTTAAGGTGGGCAAAGATTTTCATGCAAGATGATCCCATTATTGGTCCATGTTTGAGTGCAATTGCTTTGGTGGCTGCTGGTGCTTCTTTTCCCCACCAACTCCCATTTTTTTAAAACCATCAATATGTGGTGTATATTAATTAATATATAGTGTATATTAACAGTGGAGTTACTTCTGATTTCGTCAATACTGGGAGACTTTAGTGTCAAAGCGAGCAAACTTGGACACCTGGACTCTGGAACAGGTTAGAAGGCAGCCAATTTCATAAACAATTTCTGCACTCTTGCCCTGATAGCCACCTACTTTCCTGGGAATTCACTAGCTTGGGAAAAAGCAGCTAATTACATTGATCATTAGGAGTTGTTAGTATGCAGTGCATTGACTGAATGTTTTCTTTATGATGGATATTGCATGCAGAAGCTAATATACAATTTTTTTAAAGTACTTAAAATATGAATGTGGTTTACTGCATGTAAAGCATCAAAAAAAGTTTTATCTTTCTAAATTAAAAGACAAACCTAAGTATATGATTAATGCATGTTTTGGTATGATTAAATGAAATAATACCAGAGAGAGGGAAAGAGAACTGTGGAAGGGAAGATMAAAATCACATGAAACAAAAATGAATTAGTTTGAAGTAAAATTTGTGCATCAAACCTTGTAAAAAGCTATTTGTAAATGAACAAGTCTGTTCACAGTAAAAGCTAGAAGAATCAGGCCTTTTGAATGCAGTTTGAAGAGCTTCATGTTCCCATTTACATGATTATTGCAAGGAAATGTGTTCCTACCCAGTTATACTCAGATCAAATTCGGCTTTGCAAACTGAAAGACTCTTTAGAAGTCRTTTGTCAGTATTTAAGGTCTTTTACTCTTCATTTCCCTTGACAAAGTCAAGGAAAATCAGTGCAGTTCATTTCTTTTATTTTTTCTTATCTAATGGATTCATGCTGGCACTTGTAGAAGCACATGGATGTATTTCAGGTGCTCTAGCAGATTTTTTTTATTTGTTCTTAAACCACTTGCTTGAAAAATTTAAGCTAAAAAAATCATACAAATGTTTGTAAAATACCAACCCCAAATTTAATGAATAGTATCCTTTCAAAAGAGATCAGGGCCAGTATATCAAAGGTTAGCTTAAATAACCTTGCCAGTACAAATTTTCCATTATTACAGATCTTGAAAATGTTCTTCTAAAATAATCTTAGTGTCCTAATTATTTTGCCAGGTTACAATAACCTTCCCAAGTTAAGTGGTCGAATATCCAACATAAAAAAAAAAAAAAAAGGAGTCTGTTCTAATTAAATATTATTCCTTTACAAGGGAAGCCCCTGTTAGGGAAAAGTGCCAGAGAAATTGGCCAGTTTGGTACTTCACAAGACTACCTGTCTTTAAAATCTTCAGCACAAGCCTGAACGTTCTCCGTGTGCAGCATCAGCCGAGCATTTTCAAGGACTGCTTCGCCCACCTGCGAGGGAGAGACAAGAGATCAAACGCTGAAGAACGGCAGCTGGAAGCATCGAAGGATTTTATGGAGGTGGAGAGTTTTGATTCTGAAAATAATCTTTTAGCCTAGGGCGGCTCCAGTGGTTCATTCCAGATAATTTAATCAATGAATTCCATACGTAGCAATTCACAAGTTCACAAGCAATTCCCAACCATTCAACTCCTCATGGAAACACATTTAATCTCATTATCAGCCRATCACAAGGGGTAGAAGTCGTCATTGGGCACAAGGTATGTTCATCATTTAAGTCCCACTTGTATGTTCTAGATAAGGTTTAAGTAGCACTTAAGCAGTTCCTGTTACACTTCCCATGTGAGCAATCCTCTTCAGTGAGCCAAGGAGCTGCTGCTACTSGTGCCTGTGAGCCATTCACAGACTCCCAGAGCACTGGCTTTGTTCTCTAGGTAAGGAAACCTGGAAGGTTTCCTGCATAGCAGCTTGTTCTGTTTCGAGAGGGTTTTAGGAAGTGGTAAACAGGCAAAAACCAAACAAGAGTAGCTTTTTAAAGAGTCCAGGAGAGCTCTTAAAAGTAGAAATCCTCCCTTGGCTACTTCAGCTTGTAGCTGAATGGGATGTGAGGATACCCTCAGCTTTCTGCTCTCTAGGTACGAAGGCTGCAAGGCTGCATCCAGACAAGATATATTCACCAAGCTGAGCAAGTTGAATTCAGTTTAAAATGGCTTTTGTTCTGCGATGAAAGTAAAAGCAGGGGAATGACTGTTCGTTTTCAGTTAGACACACATAGAAGGCAAACGCTGCTCTCACTACCCTCTTAAAATACATATGCTGCATTTTCTTTTGCTAGTTATTAAAAGGTATTTTTTTTTTTTTTTTTTTTTTAGCAGTAATCTCAGGTTTTGCTGAAGTATTTGGAGCAATACCTGTCCCCCAGTGGATGTCTTTACCAAACCCTCAGCACCATGGTCTCCAGGGTTTTGTTAATATGTGAGCCCGTGCACAGGTGGAACTTACTCTTTCTTATAAGTTGATGGCTGATAACAAGTAATTAGTGACACTACCTGGAGATTTCCAATTCTAGGCCCTAACTTGAATTGTGCCATGTACATATGGACTGCATATAWAAAAAAAGTCACACTTAGAAGGGTGAGAGGCCAGAGCCATAGCAGGAGTCAGCAGACCTTGATCTGCCAGCACCCCTGCAAATGAGCTGTACGCTGCTCAAATACAGCAGGGGATCTGAAGGATGAATAATTACATGGCAGCTTCTACACAGAAAGCACGTTTGCAGAGAACAAATATCTCTATGAAAGCCTTTTCATAGGCTTCAGAAGACAAGATGCAAGACTTCCATCTAGTGGTTCTTGGGTCTCATGTAGCTCTGCCGGGACGCCACAGCTGGCTGCAAGACGTTGCTGTTAGCCAGGATGGCCGGGGCGCTGTGCGGTTGGCCACGCTGGCCTTGCCTGAAGCCCCATCCTTAACACTCACATGGCCTTTCAAGCTGCCCAGATGTTATGCCAGCTTAAATACTATTCCTAGTATTGCTCCTCTGTGACTATGCTCCCATAACCTGCATATTGTCTTCCTACTGTAGACTTGGTGATGGGCACCAAGACTTGTAGACTTGGTGATGGTGATGGTGTTTTGAGCACTTCTTTTCAATTTGTGAGGTAACACTAAGTAAAACAGCTAGGCAGCATTGGAATTTTTCTTTGATTCCATTCCATTAATAAGCATAAAAAGAAACAATCTTGATTTTTACCAAAAAAAAAAAATCTTTCTTGAATAGGAGCATCTGGTTTGTCTGGCTGCACCACGTGGCCCATGTTATGGCTTATAAGCCACCCTTTGGCTTCTGTCCAACAGCAAGCAAAATCAGATGCTCCGAGGGAGGGTTGCAAACTCCACCTGTGACAAAGTGTGATGTGATACGGGGGGAAATCTATCCCTGCTGGCTAGCAACTTTGGATTTTTTGACAGAGATTTCCCTAAATCTGGAATTGCAAGGCTTGCTACACCTTTCCAATTCTTAACTCCGCTTAACTGATAGGTTTGTTTAATCTGCTTTTCCTTGCAAATGTCTAGTCCCAGTCTGAATGCTGCCAAGCTCGTGGCCTCAGGTGTGGCCTGCCTTGTGGTTTAATTATTTATGTAGTGGAAAATTATTTGGCTTTTAATTTGGCTTCAGTTTCWGCAAATGATCCCTTTATGGAAAAAGGTCAGAAGATCCTGCCTAGTCCTTCCTACCACAGGCTTAAAGATTGGGTTTGTATCAGGCCACGGTTTCCAAGGCATTTTCCTTGGCAGCAGAGGGGCTGCAACCCGGTTGCTGCCGCGCAGGGAGCTGCTTCCAGCCACACGTGTTGTGCTGGCCCCTTGACAGAGCCTTGGGGAGCAAAGGGAAAGGCAGCACCATTCCTGAGGCAATATAATACCTGGAGAGAGGCTGGCGAGATTCATGTGTCCTTTGCTGCTTCCTGCTGCATCTAGGAAAACAGGACTTCATTTATGTATCTAGTATTTTCTAAATAAAGAGGCCTACATCAAAAAATGCCCGTTTCTTGAAGCAATATCTCCTCCCAATGGAGCAACCTGTATAAACTGTAATGCTGCCTAGCCACGGGGATGACAACCAGCGATCCCACCGCGCAGTGCTGGGCGAGTGTCGCCAAGGCCGGGGCTGCGGGAGGTGGACAAGAGGCCTTAGCTCAAACTAGTTTATTGCCAACCTCTCCGTAGCGGTCGAGCAATCCCCGCACTGTTTCAAGAGAGTTTGTCGTGTCCGTGAGCTCGGAAAGAGACCGGGATCCAGGCAGCTGCGGGGCAGGAATAACGCACTGCCAGGAGCASGTGTGGCAAGGGATGGAAGTGGTGGTGGCACCGCAGGGGCTCCTGGCGCATCCTCGCCCCTCAGGAAATATTCCAGTGCTTTCTGTTCTAGATGCAGCAATTGCCGGGATGAGCAACCCTGCCCCACAGGTCATATCCACCCCGGGTAAATGCAGCCACTGGGGCCAGGGGCAAATAAAGGCCTCTCTCCAGAAAGCTCCCGTGGTCTTTCACATTCTCATACCTGAAGTCACAGTGCTGGGGGAATTGGTCCCCAAAATTTACTCCTTCTTGTACTTTTTTATTTACTTCCCATGATTTGAACTGTGCTCTGTGCCATCTGAGAGACAAAATCCGTCTCTCTCCCTCTCTGTCCCCTCTCTGTGCCCCACTAACTGAGCAGTCCTGGAGACTGAACTCAGCCTTCATCCCTGTAAATGCACTAAGACTTTGTCAAGTATTTTCTTTTCCCAGGTGCTGAATTGCTTGGTGGGAAGGAATTATCATCACAAATAACCATCTATTTTGCAGAGGAGGCACATTTAATTAGGCGTTTAAATCTCTCTTGCATTTTGCGTAAGAAGACTGCATTAAAGACCAGAGGAAAAAGAGCAAGAACAGGATAAAATAAGGTGAATTTATATTCCTGCCACATAAATAATTCCTCTCAGCAAAGTTTTCTCATTTCCCTGCATTCCTGCAAAAGTCCTCCTGCTTTGCATGTGTCCCAATTAGCACTTGTGCACACATGTGCGTGTGCATATGTGTGCGTGCCTGCGTGTTTACACCTGCTCTGCTAAAAAGCAGCTGCCCCGACTGATAATTAATACTGTGATTTGGCTAGCTGCCTCGCGCAGCTCTTTCTTTGTTGATTATTCGCTGCCACAACAGCTCTAACAACTGTAATGAGCTACCAGCGCTTTCCCCCCAGGACCCTCCGGTGTTTTCCTCGGATTCTGTCACTGCTGCTCGAAGCGCTTCCCCCTCAGCTGTCTAGGAATCAGCCCTGGATCTGCACACCTTAAATGCCCATGTCTGCCTTGATGGGTTATTTYTGTTATTTTTGTAAGTATATTTGTTAGGTACCTATCACTTCTATTAACCCTGATTCCTGAATGCCTTTTGCTTTTCCCGCTTGGACCCACTGTGGAGGCAGGATACTTTATTTCACGTTACTGCAGCTGTTTCTGTAGCAACGGATTTTGATGTCACTTTAACAAGCAAGACAGTTGGGGAGTTSATGCTGGCTCCCTTTTGCCAGGGAGCCCCAGGAGGAATGAGTCAATCAGTGTTTGGCCAGGCTTTTGTTTTTGTCCTGCTTTCATTTTTATCCTGATGTTTAATGTAAAAATTGCAGGAACCAATTAGTCAGAATTGCACATCTTACCTCAGATTGTATCTGAGAAAGTAAAAAATAAAGTATCTTTTATTGATCTAATCAATCCATTGATTCAATTGATATAATTGAAAGAACTCTAATTTTCTGTATTCTCTGGTGTGTTTTAATGGATATGGATGCTGCTAACTGTTTTATCTATTTTTCTATGATACTTGGAATTGTTATTACTTCATTGCTTTATTTTTCTCATTTCCATGTAGGAAGATCCCAACAGTCAAGCTAGACTTCATTATAAGCTGCGTTTATTTACTCATAAATAACTCAAAGAAGGGAGGTAAGGGAAAGGTGGCAGGAMAACAGTAGAAAGGTAGGTTAAAATTAAAGCATTTGGATGAAAAATCATTAAATAAGTGTGTTCCTCTGCACCACAGCATTGCTTTTCACATGAATAAAATCAAACAGACCATCTTAAAGCACCTGCAGTCCTAGTTTTTCTGGCTTGAGCTGTAAGGTCTGGCAGGTTTTACAAGATGGTGGTGGTGGGTCTTCAGAAGAGGACACGCATTAGAAAAAAGCAGGATTGCTGGAAGAATCGCACTACCCCAGCTCCCACCATCCCACATAGAAGTCCTCATTTGCAGCCAGATTGCCTCATGCATATGCTGCTTTTTATAAGCACCCTCGATTCAGCACCTCGGTTGCCTTCAGGCAGCAGCCTCTTCAGCAAGCCGTGCAGGATTAGTGCTGCAATGACGTTTRGCAACATCTCGGAGAGCCAGTGCTTAGCCCGGCACTGCTGCTCACGTGATCTTTGCCTAASATTTTATGCCACGGCCTAGTAAAATACAAGATTCAGAGGACATCTGTAGCCTTCTGGTTGCAGATAGGCAGCGCAGTTGAAACACATCCCCTGTCCATGCCAGAGGGAAAACTGTGGGCAGGCTGAGGTGAAATGCRAAAGTGGGTCAGGGAATTTGAAGCTCTTTATTCAACCAAAAAGTACCATTTCTGTGGCTGTGTACAAGCTACTGGGCACGAGGCTGAAGTGCAGGGCGTCAAAAAAAAGATGTGAGAACACTGCTGTTCCTCGGCTCCTTGGGATCCCTTCCTTTCACCTCCATCGTGGAGAGGTTCCCCATTTTGCCAGCACCAGCCACGTAAGGGAAGCAAAGCAGCAACTGCTGCTGTTCCTCCTGGGAGAGCCCTGGAGGTTTGGGGGCAGCCTCTTGCAGGGAGCAGGTCCTTTTGCCCAGTGTGGACCAATGGAGTGCCCCACGGCCAGGTTCCCTCACCCCTTTTGCAGGTTTCCCTCCTCCTGCTCCCCGGGGTTTTGCTTCGAGCAATAGCCCCTGCTCTGCTCCCCGTCCTGGCCCCGGCCCTGCTCAGGGCTGAAGAGACCAGCTACGCTGGGGAGCAGGAGCTGCTGCAGACCTGGCTGAGATGTCCCGCTGAGGGTAGCCGATAGATCCGAGGTACAAGATGCCCCGTGTCACACTCCCCAGGCACTTTCCTTCACAGCCCCCCTGCAAAGCGGGCAGCTGGCCCTGTACCGGCAAGAGGGGAGTTACGGGTGGCTACTCACTTGCTGCCACGCAATTAGTATCTTTAAATAAATAGAGCTTTTGAAAATGTGATTAAGCAAATGAGGGRATAATGTAAAAATATGAACTGCCAATTAAAAAAGAACACAAAATGCTTGTAACGATATTGTGTTGATAAACTAATTCTGTCCTAGCAGTTTTCTTTTAATAGTTTTGCTGCTCAGTGTAATAACCACGACTAAGAAAAAAGCAGAAGGCGACAGCCACCCATTGGAATCAGACCCGAGTGTGGCGCCCTAGGGTGCGTTTCGGGCAGCCCCACGGGTGGGACGCCTGAGGCAGCTCTGCGGCTTCGTAGGCGTTTTCCACAACCCGCCACGCCACAGCAGCACTAGTTACCACAGGGAGAGACTGAAACCCCTGCACCTGGGGCGCCCCTCGCCCTTCCTTACCTGGTGGTAAATGGCCTCCCAGTTCTCCCTGAGCGCTCCCCAGCTGCTGATGCTGGAGGACTTCTTGTCCAGGTAGACCCTGATGTGCTCCTCCAGCTCCTGGTTGACCTGCTCGAGCGCCCGCACCTTCTCTATGTACTCCACCAGGCAGCCGTTGAGGCTCTCGTAGGAGAGGCCGCGGCCCTTCTCCAGCCCCGGCGCCAGGGGCACGGCGGAGCAGGAGCTGCGCAGGCCCTGCAGGAAGACGCTGGTGATGCCCAGCGCGCGGCGGGACACGCGCGTGCCCAGGCTGCTCACTCCTCCCGGCGGCGCCGAGCCCACGTAGACGCCYGGCGGCCTTGCCCCGCCGCCCACGCTGACGCGGCGCCCGGCCGCCGCCGCGCTCTCCGCCGCCGAGGAGGAGGAGGWGGAGGAGGGCTGCTGGCCCAGGAAGGACGAGCGGCGCCGCGGCAAGGGCATGGTGCAGCTCGCGTCCGCCGCGCCGGCCCCGCTGCTTCGGCCCTGTGCGCTCGCGGCGCTGGCGGGATCTGCCGAGCCAAGCAGCTTTGGKCTCGGCCTTGTTGGCGCTTTGTCCGCCGTCCTTCTGGAAGGAGGGCGGGCATTGAGCGGCGTGGCGGGCGCCGCATTGTGCGCGCCGTCCCGCGCCGTCAGCAGTCCATTTCAAGAGAAATCTCTCTGCTGCTGCTGCTGCAAATGTGGCCCGGGAAACACAATGGTGTTTACAGGGACGGCGGGACAGGAATTCATCGCGCTGAAATACCCACCAGCGCTTTCTGCTCTGGCAGCCAGATGATTTCCCATCCTTCCAGCCCCGTGTACCTACACGAACACTACAAACACATTAGCTGCTCGCACCTGCGCTTGCTCTGGACACAACGCGTTGCAGCAAAGTGACAAAGTTAACAAAAACTGAACTTTCGAGCAGGCGGCTGGACCCTGCCGGCTTTTTCCAGCCTGCAGCCTGCCCTCATTCCCTCCCGGACTGCACCATTTCTTGGTGCTTTGACTCCACCACCCACCCCCAGGCACCACTGTAACCCCAGCAGCCTCTCAGCTCTCCCACCTACCCCTAAGCATCCTGTTAAACATCACCTATGGATGGCACCTTGTCYGCTGGGCAAGGGCCCATTTCCCTCCAACTGCCCAGCAGAGCAGCAGAGGTGCCAGGCCCAGCTGGACGAGGAACGTGGAGCAGCTCCCCAGTCTTCGTGTGGAGCTGTGGGAGATCTTCTCTGCTCTTCTTTCTGTGTTAGTGCTCTGTAGCAAACAAGTGGGCAGTTCAGACATGTTTGAGCGGGGCAGGATGTAATCCAGAAGGAGACTTAGCTGTGTGCTCATTGTAGATGGATGACACRGTGTTTTCTACACGGCTACACCTAAGTCAACAGATGCTTCATGGCTCCAACGCTGCAGTCGTCCCGGGTCAGGATTGAAGTACGAGCGTCTTTGCAGGCACGCCTGTAATGTGCTGATGTTGGGCACTGACCTCATGTGCTGGTTTGTTTAGGGGCGATCAGCCGAGACTCTGGTAACACAGACTGGGATGAGGGATTCCTTTGCTACGGATGYGCCTGAGCCTGGTGGCCAGGTGTGGCTTGCAGGCCTGGGGGCTGTGATCTCAATCAGGGTGCCATTTCCCACACGTGGGAAACCCGGGAATGCCAGGGTGTCTCACAGCTTTGCAAATGTTTTCTGTTGATTTCTAGGTATCCTGAATTTAGGCTACTAGGCAAACTGTACCGGCAAAACAAGAGGAGTCCTCTAGTATTTCTTACATAACACTGTTAGTGTATTTGTTGTGTGTCAAGTGAAAAAGAAATCTGCCATGCAAGAGCAGTACCAGGCACAGAAAATAACACATAAAAATTCCAATTTCCTCCCAAAGGAATTGAATTTCACTCTTTGTCATGTCATTCTCCCTTTCTGCCTCCTTGTTTAGGTACACGGAGGGAAAGATGAAGGTTGTACTATGCTGGCTGTCTCTTGGCAAGACTCTTGGGAAGTTTTTATGTCATAAGTGAAACAGCATTTTCAGCAGACTGTTTAGTATTTGACTGCGAGGACCATAGGTAACATTGCATGGYTTGTATCCCACTGTGAAGAGACTACCTGTATTCCCAAAGTGCCCATCCATGTCCACATACAGACAGATCTTAATGGGTCCCCAGCCACCTCTTAGGGAAGCAATGCATTACTCTTTGATGCAGAACAGAAAACCAAACATCTAAAATATCAGATGAATCAATCTGGCAGTCAGACTGATGCCTAAGTGCAGATGTGTGTGTGGGGGACAGAGGGAGGATGTGGGGGTGAAGATCTTCGTGGCCACTGGGTCCCAGGGGTAGCCACATGTCTGTCAGGTAACAGGTACCAGTTAGTGAAGCTTTCAGGCTACTCCAACTACCCACCACGGRGATGTTACTACAGGCGAGAACAGCTGGACAAGATGTGTAACAATCSTAATTCCCCTTTTCCTTTATCCTACCTCAACCAAGGCACATGTTTCACGATGCTCCGCTTCCCTTTGAGGCAAAGGGCCAATAGAGGCGAGCAGCCCGGGCACGAAGCAGCCAGCTGGAGCGCGGGGTGAATCCCCTGCCGTCTCAGTGCCCGCTCCCCACCCCGACCTCAAGGCACACAGGCTGCTTCAGCTGCTGAACAGCACAGAGCAGGCAACCTCAGAAGCAAAACGGAGAATGGGTCTCACAGGAACCCTGCTGGGTTCCTCAAAGGGAGAACATCAGCTTAGGCAATGACACTCCACCTTCCTTGTTATTCTCTACCTGTAAGAGCCTATTTTTCTTCCACTATTTAAGCTTCATTTACCCTTACAGCCCCCATAATACCATTGCAGCATTCAATCTAACCCTTAACTGGGGAGCACTGAAGCACTGTTTCACTCCGAAACACCGTGTTTTCATCCCTAAGACAAGAAGGAAAGCCCTAGAAAAGAGAGGGAGTGTAAGGAGTCTGGATTCAAAGGCCCGAGAAGTCTAAGCATATAAGGTAGAAGCTCCTCACCAACAGATTTCAAGCTCCTCTGATAAATGGAGAAGAGACTTSTGTCTCTTTGAAGAGGACACTCTATATTCCTTCTGCTCATGCTCTTTGCTCTGCAGGAAATAATTAAAGACTCATTGGGCTGGAGCAGAGCAGCTGTGAATCCAAAGTGCACTGGTTAGGACCTTTGTGGAGGGAAAAGAGGTCACTCTGGTCCTCTCTCTGCTAAGACACCATTGGGGAAGAAACTTGGGGCTCCTATCTAAGTCTTAGCAAGTTAATATCTAAAATATCTAACAGTACTAGCTGGACAGGTTTGCCCATGTCCTCTGTGTACCCTGCAAAGGTGCATTTGGTTTGTCTGGAGCACCGCAACTGCCCCACTGCCACGGTAGGCGGCCCTCTGCTCTCCCTCCGTGGTGTTTGAGGATCCCAGTTCGGCTTAAGTAGGAGGGAGACGCGGGAAGGCTCATCCCAGCCAGTGCTGCAGTCGTTCAGCGGATACCCATCCATGCAATTGCCATGTGATTGCCAGGTCACAGCCTAAGTAATTTCASAATAAAAGAAGTGTAGGTGAGGGACGGTCACGGAGCAGGAACACTCACAGACACGCTGGGAGAGGTCACGCACCTTCATGCGGCTCCTAAGCCATCGCTGGATGCTGCACCAAACACTGCCTGCATTAAAACCAGCCAGTGAATTATATTCTTACCAATTCAGGATATTCAGCAGCAGATGAAGTGAAGAAAACAACCCATCTGACAGGTGCTTTGCTTAGAAATACCTTTATTTTATAAAGCCACAGTTTGTTCTGTAAAGTTTTACCACACTTATAAAAAAGAGGTTGACAATTCTGAGGGGGGGGGAAAAGAAAAGCTGAAAACATTTCTCATAGTTCAGGGTTACACAAAGGCTATATTTATAATATATATATTTATTTATAATTTGGAGAGAGTCGAGAGGAAACTGCAATACAGGGGCAGCTATGGGGTCATATTTCAGACACTTGCTCACGTCCTACAAAGAGCGTTTCTTGACAGAAGGGGTTCACGAGGACCATGCCGCTGTCTCGGTAGTCGCCGTTGGCCGGGGAGCGCGGCTCCGAGAGGTGGTCCTAGGAGAGACACGGAGAACCGGCATGAGGACGACCTACCCACCAGCCTCTCTGTAGTGGGCACACACTTGTGAAAAAGGCACTGTTGTTTTTACCCCTAGGATGTATGTTCCCACCCTGAGAAACTGTGTGAATGTTGGGGTGCCCCAGCTGAGGAGCTTCTCAGCAGCTTTGGCAGGTTACCCGAAGGCCACTGGAGCTGTGAGTGGAGCAGTGATAATCAAGCTGATTTTTTCCCACTAAAYCAGGACCCCCAAAGCCTGTTATACCAAGTTTTAGGTGTTTTAGCAGAATTTAAGCCTCCAAAAACATTTTTTTTTTAAACTAATGGTGCATTGCAACAATTTGCTGTCTGCCAGCTGGGTTTGACTTCTCCAAGGTGCATCTTCAGCTTCTCTTTTTCTTAGGGCAGAAATAGTCAAATATATGGTTCCAAGCTAGCTGGGGAATAGCACAGTTCAGTAATGCACTGGTCAGTTTAAAATGACTCAAGTGACAGCTTTTGGAGATGATCCCACATGCGAATAGTGCGATAATTTGAAAACTATTTCTGGGTAAGCCTAAACCAGAATCTGACTTTAGCCTGAGCTAAATGGTTGCCAGGAAAGTGGAATTAATGAGGTGTTTGTGAGCACTAGTCTAGCTCACTAGTCTAGTCACTTCTCAAAGGCTCCTTTCTGAACACACATTTTTCTAATTGAACCAGAGATGTTTGTCAGGGAGTACATCTCTTGAAAATATCTTTAGCTAAAGCCCAAACTATTGACTGCTTCTAGTTGCTAAAAACCTCTGAACTAAGCCAAATTACTCTGAGGCCCGATAATAAAACATTTCTATCAGTGGGATCACCTGCCCGTATATGAACTATCCCACTGAACCAGGGAGGACCCTGGAGTTGAGGCTGACCAGCGTACATATATCAGCACTACACACAGGCCGATGTCTTGAATTTTTGATCAATCAGGAACACTTACTCTCCAAACTCTTATTTGAGCAGCTACAGGCAACTCTGAGATGTCAGTGCACAAATTTTCTTTACATTATGAACTGCCACTGCCCCCGCTGTGTAATGCAATGTGGGACATGCACACTGGGGAGGCTACAAGGACTGGCTATCAGTTATGGGTTGGTTCAAATCACAGAATCACAGAATGCCGAAGGTTGGAAGGGACCTCAGAGGTCATCGAGTCCAACCCCCTGCTCACGCAGGGTCACCTAGAGCACGTGGCACAGGGCTGCGTCCAAGCGGGTTTTAAAGATCTCCAAAGAAGGAGACTCCACAACCTCTCTGGGCAGCCTGTGCCAGGGCTCTGTCGCCCTCACTGTCAGGAAGAAYAGTGCTCCTACTTGTTCATGGGAGGGTTAGACATTGGCCACAGGCTCAAATTAGGAGAAAGTGGGGAAAAAAATCACCTAGTGGTAACAACAGTTGAAGTTGTGACCCAGGAGCACACAGCAACATAAAGCAAACCTGCAAAGCCAGGGAACAGGATGACAGCCAGCTTCTGCTGACTTCAAAACACACTTGTGTGAGCAGGTCTTTCTTGAAAAGTGGCTTCCCTGAATATGCATAGGGATTCCAAGGCTTTATTCATATTTTTTCCTCTCCCTTTCTCCCAGCATGGCTTCAGTTAAATCTTTAGGACACAGTCATGCAAGTGAGATACCTCTGACGTCTCCAGGGACTGGATCTCTCGCGGCAGCTCGACAGCGTGCCTGTTGAAGTAGTCCATGGTGATAGCGTTATTCCAATAGCTCAAATTGTTTTCGGGGTTGGATGTCTTTTTCTTCCTCCTCATGCAGCAGACTGTCAGCAGAACTGCTGTCAATAGAAACACGTCAAGAACTCGGTTATTTCCTTTCAGTAGGGACTCATCAGTATAATGGATTTGTTTTTTAAGCTACTTCTTAAGGAGAGCATGGGCAACCTGCATCTTACAATTAACTCTGACTTGGCATTTCACTCTCAGTCAACAAAACCACACAATTAAATCAGAATCTGCGCCAGGCAGATGAAGCTTGGGGCTTGCCAGGATATGCAGTTCTTATTTTCTTTTTGCAAGTTCATAATCTTCAAGATGCAGCTGCCCTGCTCATGAAAAGGCTTTGGTGTCCATAACTGGAGGGTATTTTTATCTCTAAGCAGGGACTGAGGGATCCTCTAGGACAGAGGACATTTCACAAGGATGCCAAGGAGGCCACTACACTGCTCCCTTCCTAGCGTGCCCTGACACTGCAGCAACGAGTCCACTAGCAAACGGGCTGTGAGAGACACCCGGCCTCGCCTCAAACACCAAATCCATCAGTACCTTAGTTGTAAGGCTTMCATGCCAAACCGTCCCACTCTGAACTGCTGCTGATTCTTGTCCTTGTCATCTCACACACACAGGYTGACTTTTAGGCATTTTGTGGCCATGCTCAGAAACATAATCTGGCCATGGGGACAGAGAGGCTCTTCAATAGGGAGGCCCTGAGGTGGCACCAGGGAGCTACTCCAGCAACTCGCTTGTGTAGCTTATATTTTCTAGGGGAACATTATTGGCCTTTGGAAAACATTCTCCTTCAGGTCAGCCCTGAACTGTTTCTTCTTTTTATTTCTGTATCACCTGTATCAGGATATGGTGTCTACTGATGAGGTGGCTGGAGCTCCCTGCGCTTGCAGGGCACTGATGGTGGCTGGGTGGCTTTTCCCTCATAGCTGTGAGACAAGTTTTAGCTGAAACCCTTGAGCTGAAAGCASAGCAGCTAGGCAGAACTATGTGGCCAGCGAGTGAGCAAGGCTGGTTTAACTGCTTGGCCTAAGGGGCCCAGCCAGGCGCGGGCGGCAGCGACGCTGCAACGGTGCTTCCAGAGCAGGCCGCCTGCTCCCTTGCGGGAATCGCTTCCAGCTTAGTCATCCCTGCTCCCGTTCACATTCGTAATTTTGGGAATTTTATGGAACCCAAACCCACTGGAAGGAGCGGATTGCTCCCGCTGGGCTGCGCTCCGTGGAATTTGAGGCATGCACAAGGGTTTGTTCGGCGGGGAAGGAGTAGGCCTGCTTTACACCTGTGGAATTAATGGAACATTTGGGCTCGTGATCTACCTGATTTATACTGACCGGCAGCTAGCTGGATATGGACTTTGATTTGRACTTTGATTGGTGAAATAGGGAATGCCTTGCTGCAGATTCACTACAGCATATCTAAATCCTGCACAACAGGGAAGAAGAACATATTCATGAAGCAGAAAAATWTATTATTTTCTCAGCTACATCCAAAGTTAATTTATTAGAATTATAGCCTAGAGGGAAGAAAAGACATCAGAGAGGTCAAAACTGCTTTATATGTTTTGACAAACACAGCAACTACCCATATGCTGTGGATTTAATTTCACATCCCATCTAGTCACATAAGATGGCAATACAAAAGTGTAGGCTAGAGCTCTATTTAAAATAATAATAGTAAAAATAAAAACTACTAAGCAAAATTGCTAATGCCTTTGAGTTCAGGGGTTTTATGTCTCATTCGAAGGGAAAGGTGAGTTCATACTATAAATCTTCCTATGCAACTAATGGAAAAATCTCCTGCAGCATTCCAGAAAAGCTGGCCATTGCCCAAGTTACTATCACCCAGCCTTCGACTCCGGTGGCTTTGGCCTTTGCTCTTCTCCGTTAGTTGGACTCTTGGGCGGCCACCCCAGTGCACAAATGGGCAAATGGGGAGAAGACGGTGGAGACAGAGTCCCACAGCGCCCTCAGAAATCAYGCACAGCACATGTTAGCGAGAGGCTGTCTCCGTAGGGTGCCTCGATTCAGAGCACAGGAGACCTCATTTAAGAGGGAAAGGGCTGGAATTGAGGGTATTCCCTCTCTTTCTCGCATTAAATGACTGAGGAGTCTTAACTGGCATGTCTCAGTGAAAGGAACGGAGCTAAACATAGGCCCCTTCACTTGCAGAACAATCCTAGGAACAGATCTGTGCCTATCCTTAGGCAACCGTTCACTCCCACGGTGAATTACAAGCAATCACAATGGTCACCTAGATGGTCTGCACCTTCAAATGGTCACCTGGGTCTTTCATGGGAGCCAGGAAAGTCAAACTGGCTTTTCCTTTCTCTTTCTTCATTCTAAAGCTGATGCTAAGCACCAGGAGAAAGGCATCTTAGTGATGTCCATGGGTCACCTGGAAGCTCCCCATGCAAGGATTACCAGACAGGTAGGAAATAGCCTGGGTCTTTGCAATTTTGTGGACATTAGAGGTTCAAACAAAACATAATGCATCCCACAAACAGGAGAAAAGGGATTCTCTCAGATTCACAGATTTCCAGGCTGGTGGAAACATGTTGATCATCTGTACACCTGTAAAACCAGAGAGTTTCACCTGATAATTTTGGTCCCTGTCTATGAGTTCTAGCTAAAGTACAAAACATCTCAAAACAAAACACTCAGCTTGGTTTAAGGACCTGGAGTAATTGGATTTCCATCCCATTTCCAAGAAGGTTGTTTCAATATCGACTTTCCATTACAGGTCACAATGTCCTAGTCTGAACCCAGACTCAACTGTTGCTTCCCCAGTATCTTTTGGTTGTTCTTGTTTTATTAAGCTCTCCATTACGCTAAGAGAAATACCCCATATATTGATATCAAGCCTTTTCTTGGACTACATATTACTACTTCATAGCTACTCAGGTTTATTTAAGCTGGATTTCTGAACTCTTAAATCATTCCCATGGCTCTTCTATGAGTCCTTTCTAATCTTTTTTTTTTTTTTTTTTTTTTTTTTTTTTTAAGACAAACCACCACGATTATATACCATATTCAGTAATGGTATCATAAAGTGGAGTAATGAGATAAAACCTACTCCCTAAACTTATTTGATAGGTTTCTGTCTATCCACTCAAACTTGCTTAAAAATTTTACTATTCTTATATTACTGTATATCCCCCTCCTAACTCCCACATAAAATAGGAAATTAGCAAAGTTGAATGTTGCAAACAAGAAAAAATAAGACTAGAGGATACTAGGGAAATCAAAATTTACTTCTCCCCATTATAGACCATAATATAAAGTAAGTCGCTCAAGAACCCTTACCTCAGGGAATAAAAYTGCATTTTATCCATATTTCTTTTAGTGTGATTCCTTGTTAAACACAATGGTGAGACTGAAGAATAGGTAGTGGCAAACAAGCCTCACTGCATCTGTCTATATTGGACTGTCTATATTTGTACAACCTCCTCTCTATTACTGGTACCACAGTGTGTTTTGTTACTGACCACGGCTGCTTACATTTGGGGACAGCAATTGCCTCTCAAGCTTGGTCTGAGCTCACACTTGGACACTGGACTCTGGTCTTGGGATCACTCTCGCACCAGGAAACAAATAGCCCCACTTTTTTAATTGGGAAAGTGAGATAATTCTGGAAAGTGTCCCAGCCCATGAAATATGAGCTAGGTGGGGTTAGGACCAAGACAATTCTTCATTTTCTCTTTGAGTTCTGCTGACATTTCCATTTGGAGACTCGGCCTCTCTCTTGCATTGTCTCATGTCAGCAGAACTGACTAAATGAATTGACTTTTGGGCCTCTGATTTGCAACCTTCTATTCTTCAGCATTTTATCACGTAATTCTGTAATTACGGAACTGTACGTACTGGGAACCCAAGGATCAGGCCTGTGGGTTTTAAAATGACTTCACAGTGTGTCTCATTCAGCAGTGCAGCAGGATGTATGACAGGCACACACACACGTACAAAATGCTCAAGGCTGCCTGAAGGACATCACAAAAGAGAAAAGGAACTGTGACGTGTGGAAAATATCTCCATCAGTGCTACATGCTACTGTGCTTTTCTGGGAATGGAATGATTCAGAACCCTTCATTTTTGTAGCTCTCAGGTGGAGTGAGCAGTACTGGAAACAGAAGTTCACCAAAAGGTGATTTATTTCCCCAAATCCATGTAGCAGATGTGGCAGATGTGTTCCTTCCCCAGCATCAAAGCACTACTTTTCCGTTTAGAAGTTCAAGGGCCTTTGCTGGGACTCGGGAACTGGGGCGGCCTCGTGAACAAGAGGCACCGGGAAGCCCCATCCCGGTGGCCGCCTCCCGGCCGGGCCCCTCAGCRCCGGAAGGTGGCGGCAACCGCTCGTGTAGGCGGCGGGAGCGGCCTGCGGCGGCCTGGGAAAACCGGGAGTCTCAGGAGAGGAAAAAGGGAACGATGCCACTGGATGGGTGAAGCCTGGAGACCACAGCTTCCCCTCATCCCTGCTGCTGGGATCAAGCCGTGCGGCAAGGGCGGCCATTCCGGCGCCCCACACGTATGTTCCCTTGCGGACGCTGTCCAGGAGTTTGAGCGCTGCTTCCAACCGTAGCTCCGGTTTGGCCTGGGCCCTGACCTCCACTGCTTTAATTTCGGTCAGTTAGGAGTACAATTTTTACCCCCTTATGTAGACCCGCRCGTACCTGAGTGAAAATGCAATAGGTTTGTATGATTGATTTTTGTTCTCTTATAGGAATAAACTCTGACAATACCGCTTCAGCCAGACTCACAAAACATTTAAAGGTCCATCTACCACTCATTTCATCTCCAAAATACATCTGAGGATGMCAGATTTTAAAAGAAGAATCCCACTGAAGACCATCTTCTGAAAGCTGGTCCTGAGAGCAAGACCTAAATATCTGAATCACAAAAACATTCAGTTGTATCAGAGCTGGTATWGGGAATTTTCAGAACAACGTTTGTCTTTTCTAAAATGCAGCTTACAAACAGAAAAGAAACAAAACAAATCCAGTCTTATGAATCCATTCTGTTACGGGACATATGATAAGAAGGTAAGTTTAAATCCCAATGAATAATGGGCTAGAAGTCTTGCCAAAGGACTCTTTATATTACTACTACTACTACCACTACTACTACTACTACTACTACTACCACTACTACTACTTCTACTACTACCACCACTACTACCACCACTACTGGTAGTAGTATGGCAAATTGCAGCTTTACATGCTGGATAGGCCTCCTATGTTTGTGTTTTATGGTACTATATTTTGCATTTGGAGATACACTATCTAGAGCAGCTCTCTCTCTGGAACATCAGTCCAAACCATAATGCTTGGAAGAACATTTCTACAATCTTTTTATTCATCATATTATCACATATTGCATCTTATCACTATGCTATCCTTGGTATACCCTGGATTCTCCTCCGCACCTTTCACAGAAGTGTGTGCAAGTGTATGTGCATACATTTGTGCCTTGCTTTCCCTTTATTTTGATTCTCAGTCTTCGCAATTTAAGTTTTGACTTCACCAGCAGTTTTACTGAAGCTGGCAGTAGTGGAACTGATGGTCCTAGAGGCACAGGTCAAGCTGGAGGTGACAAAGGGTGAGCCCTGCTCCCTTGCCAGCTGTGTTCCTTCTCCTTCACCTGTTCCACAGCTCGTGACTATCTGACCCTGTGGGGAACTGATTCAGCTCGCTATGGGGAGAGAAAAACAGCAATGAACAGAGCAAATTTTTTGACTGGTTTATCAGTCTGAACAGGCTCACAGAGGTGTCAGGTAGAAGGAAAGGGGCAGGATCGCAAAGCCAAGTCTTGCTGAGGGCAGAAGAGAGCAACACCCTCTGGCATGAGCAGGTTGTTGTTAGACTGGCTCGATCAACACCCCCAACCCTGTCCTCAATCTAGCTCGTGACTGCACAGAGCAGGATTAATGGTCAATAGTGCTGGCTACCCTTTTAATSTACCTCAGGCAGCAATGGCTGGCAAATGTTTATGCTCTTGTTTCACTCCATTGCTACTTGYTCTCCAGGAACAGCAGGATAATCACAGTCTATTTAGGGGCATCTTCCTGATTCTGCAGAGTGCAGCATCAGAGAGCAATACACTGCCTCACGTTGCTGATAGCACCAAGTTGGGCAGGGGAGACACAGGCCCAACTTTCTCATATTTCAACAACCTTTTTCCCCCCCCCTCCTTTTTTTTGGATAGAATCGATGAGATCCTAAGTCATCTCTGCAAACCTAATTCATGTTGCTCCTGCAGGTGCCTGCTGTCCGTTTCATGAAAACTGAAATTTCAAAATCTTCTTGTTCTCTAGGTAGCTGCRAAGTCAGACTCAGAATAAAAGTACAGGAAAAGAGCAATTTAAGATGAGACTTCAAAATCAAATAGTTCAAAAAAACCCCAAAAAACTGCCTGCAATGAAATATAATCTATGTTCCTAGATTGCACAGTTGCATAATTTTTGGTTACCATTTAAAAATTTGGAAGTAAAGCTGCTTTGCCTTCCCATGTTCAGCCTCTGTCTTATACAGTCAAATGTACAGGCCAGAAGGGCTAAGGGWCTGCTAATAGCAACAGAGAACATGTGTGTGAGTGCAGATGTTAACGTTCTGGAGGTTGCAAATGCTAAGTATTTTGGGCAGTGAATGTGCTGTCTGTTGGAGGAATGTTTCTCCTCTGTCTCAAGCTACCCTGCCACTGCCAACTCTCCATCTAGCCCTTGAACTGTGGGGCCCAAACCTGCATTTTAGGGAAACAGACAGAGAAAGGGAAAGAAAGTGGCAATTAACTTACAACATGAGGATATAGGTACGCTGATAGCCAGGATGATCCAGGCAATGTCCATCTTGCTGAGGCAGATGGTTGCTCTGTGCTGGGGCTTGTCCCCCTCAGTGACGTGGGAGATGTTTCCCTGCACGCCAGGTTTCCAGGTCCCGGCGGGAACCAGTCTGTTTAGGAAGTTGCCGGTTGCAGTGGAGCCAGCGGTGGACACGGAGCTGGAGAAGGCCGTGGCGGGCGCCGTGGGGACAGCGCTGCCCAACACGGTGGTGTCCGGCCCCGTGGGAGCAGCTCCCCTGGGGTCACCCACTGTCGCAGAGGAGACATCGAAACCGGTCTGAACGGYGTGACCTGCTGCCGCCGTCGCAGTTCCAGGGCCGGCAAACAAGGGGACATTCGTACTGAGGTTCAAGGTTACCCAGGAGCTGTTTTTGCTCAGCAGATCCCACAGGTCATAGTGGGGGTGGCCGAAAGGCACCGTCGCCGCTCCGGCATCGGCTGCCGGCCTGGCAGCGGCAGTGGCAAGAGCCGCTTCCCGCCCGAGCGGCTCCGTGCCGTCCCCGCGCTCCACGCTCCTCCGGCCTCCCGAGGGGCTGCTGTGGGCAGGAGGGGCCGGGCGCGTAGTTCTTGCCGGCCCCGTGCCGGTGGGAGCGCTGGAAGTGGCGCTCGGGGCGGGATACGGGTGCTCTGTGAACGGGCCGCTCAGGCTGGGGAAGGGGGAGTGCAGGGCCGCCTCCAGGTAAGGCTCTGACGGCTCTGTGAAGTTCCCTTGGGAATCCTGGGTGAGTTTCCCCCTGGGGCGAGTCTGTCCTGAGTACAAAGCGCTCTGGTTGTACAAACGGTGCCTCTCCCTCTCGCCGGCGCGGCGGCTGCCCGCTTGCCTGCGCCCGGCGCCCGGCGCCGCCGGCTCCGCGGGGCTGGCGGAGCGGGGAAGTGCGCGAGCCGCCGCCGTCGGAGCGGGCTGCGCGGCGCGGTGCTCCTCRCGGCGAGGCGGCGGCGTGCCCATGGCTGTGACGGCGGGAGTGTCCATCAGGAAGCCCTGAGAGGAGGAGGAGGCAGCGGGAGACAGGGCCTGAACGGAAAACACCAGCTCTTCTGTCAGTGCCAAGATCAGCAGAACACCTGGGGGCAAAAAGCAGAGAGCGGGAGTGAGAGGCGAGGTGGGTACATGAGGCTGGCGGCCCACCGTGCTGTTCCGTGGCACTGCTCTGCCTTCTCCAGGAGAGCAGCATGAGCACAGGAGTCTGCCGGGCCCRCCACGGCAAGGCGGGAATGGGAAAGCTGCAGGGAGGCAGCGGGGTAAGAGGGGGAGCTGGCAGTGCGGATTCAGGAGAGCGCTGCAGGTACCGCTTGCACCTGCAGCCCACCTGCCCCTAGAGGCCACAAAGCATCCTGTCCCTCAGTGGCAGATGCAGAAAGACGCGTTTCCTCTGTGGCTTTGGCCAGAGGCCTCCAAATAAGGAGACCTATGATTCTGGGAAACCTTAGCCTGCTCATTCTCGTCGCTACAGAGCCCTGATTTGGGCTGTCTCCAATTTTGGGTGCCATTAAGCAATCTGTTTTCTAGGAGAGCTTAGCCCTTGCTGAAAATMAGGTCAAAAGTTGTCCTTAACCAAGAAATGGGGCTGGGGACGGATATTTGATGAGAGGGCTGCCTAGGTTCAAATCTTGTTTTCTTTTTATCAGCTTCGGGAAACTTGTCTCTTATTTGCAGTATGAGATGCAGATAATCTGCAAATGTCCAAAATAAATAAGAAAATGGAGCTATCATAGCCATTTAAAAAACATATGATTATTAGGATTCCAATCCGATCTAACACTACTGCCCTTCCGCACTCACATACCAATGTTTGTCTGTATCCTGCGCTCCACATGTGCCGTGGGATTGGAGTCTGTGACGTTTGCCTCTCGCCTCCCAACYGCAGCACACATCACTGTCGTGATGTTCCAGACTCGCACTACTGGGAACATCAACTCCTCCATTTATTCACARTCCAGACAATGGACCCGGGCAGCTGCAATAGCATAAGCCTCCCCAGGACGCACGGCTAATATGCCCTGAGTTACTGCGACTTGCAGGGAACACATCAATCACACGCCACCGTTTCCATATGTTGATGTTGTCACCTGCAATGCGGTCCCGTGCCTGCTAGGAAGCCCGTGGAATGAATCCATTCGGCACAAGGCACCAAAGGGCACCAGCTGGCACCACCAGCGCGGTGCCAGGCTGGGTTTCAACCACTGTATCAAGGTGAAAGACGCTGCAGCCCAAACAAATCTGGGAGCCAAGCAGGGAGCTTGTGTCCAAGCTCAGGAGAGCTGCAGGACACCCAACTGCGTGAGGGCTGCAGGCCAGTTGGGATGTGGGTTTCCTCCTGCCCCCTTCGCCACCCTCCTCCTTCTCCCAGCTTGCCAGCTTTCTCTGCAAGTGCCATTAGGCCATTCAGGTCTGACTTTCTTGGGAATATTTCGTATGGGCACCATCAGTAAACGGAAGAATGAGACTTGTGGAAATCAAAGAAGGTTTCTGATTAGGTGTCCATTGGATCCTAAAGCTCTGTTGCAYGTTGGTGTGATGCAAGCACCAAGAAATGTTTATTCAGAGTCCTGTGCATCACCCACATCCATTTGCAAGTAATACGATAAATAAAGCACATATTGCTTTATTTGATATGACAAATAAAGCACAAATTGACCAAAGGAGTACAGCACTYATTCCTCTAATCAAGTCAAGGGCCKTGCTTTGACCGCTAACCATCACTGCTGAGCTGGGAACTCGCTTCCAAACCCTAGTCAGCTGCATGCTCTTAGCAAAACGCCTAGCCAAGGAGAAAAACACATTCTGCACATCCTACTGTATTCTTGGAGCATCGCTCTTGGAAATGAAATGCAGGAATTATCTTCACATGTTGGCAGCACTTATTCTGAGGTCAAGGTCAAAGCAGATATTCTAGCGCCCATATGGCTGATACTCCATGCCAAGGCAAGTGGCTGCTAGAGAACAAATGCAAAGAGGAAAGGATGAAGATTTGGTATGTGGAGATAAAGCTTCGGGAAACATTGGCCTTGCTGTTGTGAGCACTCAAAGTGCACTGGCAGATCTGAAGAGATGCTACATTATAATTGCAATGGCAGCTCAAATGTTTGCACGTTGTGCAACTGCTTTTCGCTCACACCTCACGCACAGGAAAGCGTCTCTGTTGGACTGATGTTTTTCACCCAGATATTCCTTAAGGAGTTTGGAAGTCGCCAGCAATTCTGCAAATTATGCCCCTGAGGTTAGAAACGATGATCTTGGGCTAAAAGTACCCAAATATCCACCTTTACTGCTTGAACTGCTAATAAATTAGAAACTAACACCTATAAAGATTTATAATCTCTCTAGGGCAGGCTGTTGTGGTAGCAGGTCACCACACATCAGACACTAGAAGCCATATAGATTTAGCTAGTACCTTGAGAGGGGCTGTAAAGTATTAATAACTATTCTGAGGAAATACTATGTCCTAAATCATTCACATGGCAGTAAACAACAACCCCGTAACCCTGTGAACCTTGGCTCTCCCAGGGTGTGCTACTCACATTTTGCTTTTAATATCCTCTGCAGAGCTACTGTGGCCCCACAGACAGCCTTTTTTTACTGGCTTTACTGGTTTAACTGACCGCTCTCTCTTCCAGAGACCTACAGAGCAAATTCATGTCCCTAAATACTTCTGAAATATTCAGCTCCGCAGATCATTCTCAAAATAGCCCGTGCTGTACATTTGGGGAAAACCAGCTGGTAATAGACTTCACTGTGGGTTTTTTGCTGGCCCTTTTAAGTAGAATTAATTGGCTTTATAACTGATCAGCAGCCAAATGGAAAGCAAAAGTTGGAACTGGTATTTTCAGATGCTCTACAGCATCCACCCAGGGACACCTGGCAATGCTCTGGCTGGTCTGCAGTGGCCTGATTGCCYTGAGCTCCCACTGACTCCTGTGTGCAATGTCGTACTAAGCAGGGCTCTTTTTAAGGCACCTAATATTAGACTCTCCTTTTGAGGAATTTTGGCCTAAATCTAGGAAAATATTTTTCTGAATTCCTCTGTGAAGATCCAGGAAACATTCATCACTGCAATGTGTTTAACAAACCTTAAGTCCTCCCTTCTCCATGTCTCTCTGCTTCCCAAATGCACCTGCTTGGTGCACAGTGCACAACACGGATGGTCCCCAGCTTACCTAGAATCAGATTAGCACTGAAAAGCAACCCTTTGGGCCCAAYGTTGTCATGGCCAAGGTGACAACAGTCCAGATGTATGGGACACAGCAGATACTTGTAAGTTCAAAGCTCCGTCCTACAGCTCTTTGCTAAAACCCTTCAGTCTGGGCTGCACGAGACCCCAAGGACCGGCCTTATTTAGCTCAGGAGCCCCTTGGGGTGAGGTCTGTCTGTTGCTGGATGGTGCCAWAATGGCAATATATGCTGATGTAAGTACATCATGGCAAATAATAATAATTAATGATATTTTCAAGGGTCAGTTAGCACCATTAAGCTTTTTCATAAGGGGCCATTTCTAAGTTATAGGAATTCATGCCCAGAAAAGGTCAAACTGGTTTGACTTTTAAATGCTGTATGTCAAAGCCCTGCTTTTGGAGCCTAATTTTATGACTACATTAGAGCCATTCAACCCTAATGAAAATGCTGATTGACCCGATGTCTCGGTGGTGCGTACTGTGTCATCCTGTGCGTTTGCAGAGCAYACCAAGGCTCGAGTGTTAAGAACAAAGTGAATGAACTCGGGGGTGAAGCAGATCAGGCCCCCAGCACAGCGTACACTGAGGTGCACTTAGCCATAAACCCCTTCCTGCTGACAYGGAGCAATGGTTCAAATCTCACCGGGATCTCACTGCAGCGCTCCTTCCCATGGGAGGGGTCCACATGTGGAGAGTGCAGTTTTATAAGTAAAGAAAATGAAGGAGCAGTGTCTTGAGAGCTTGGAGCCAATACCCCTAGCAAGTCTCAAGGAAGTTGGGGTCGGGAATATTTTGCTCCCTGAGAAACGGGAAGGGGTTTGAGGTCCCCGGCAGCCTCCTTTGAGCATTTTACGTCAGGATCCAAGGAGGCCCTGCTAAGGGCTGCTGCACCTCCTGGGTGGCTCTGCCTCGGAGCTGCTACCGCCCGGTGCCGCGTGGGAAGCGCCTTTCCCCACGGCAGAGCAGAGCGGACAGGCTGCCGGTTCACGCCTCATCTCATGTTCATGGAAAGGCTCCCACTGACCTGGACCCCACAGTRGGCTTTGAACCAAGTCCTCATCGGCAGAGGCCCAGTGGAGCCTCCGGAGCTCCACGTTTCCCACAGCACGCGAGCCCGCCCAGGAGCCGGGGCGCCGCTCGAGCCCCTCTCGCTGCCGCTGCCCTGCGCCCAGCACCAAAACCTCCTGAGCCAGCCCGGAGCAAAGCCGTCGGCTCTGGCAGGTCAGACGATRCTTTCTGTGCAGATACCTGCTGCGGGACTCCTTCGGGCACASGGCCCTGGGCAAGGGAAGCCAAATGCAGCACAGGACCCCCCAGCGCCCRGGCTCGGGCGCACGTGGGGAGCCTGCAGGATGCTGACAGACCCAAACACCCTTGGCTTGCTACGTGGCAGGGGGAGCAGGCCTCACAAAACAGATTCAAAGTGATGCCTTAACGCCTTCTGAGTGACACTRTGAGCACATCCTGGATCTCTCAGCAAACCAGAAACATCGCAGGTTGCAGAACAAACCTCGAACAGATGCACCACTGGGCAGAAAGTCGGTATTGTTATTTTTGTTACGGGTGCTCTCTTTGCAATCTGCCAAAGCAATGTGATTTTCACACACAACAAAGCAGCCTTTGTCCAAAGAGTCGGGCAAATTCCACCTCCACGAGCGGTGGCAGAACCGAGGGAAGAAAAAGTAGGTTACTCTGCAGAGAGTTTCTCTTCCTTGCCTATCAGCGACTGTCRTACCAGAGCTCCCAGCTTTTAACTTACAGCTTATTGTCTGTTTTCCCTTTTAAGTGATGAGTGGGGTGTTCAAGCCCAACTTCAGTATTCAAGATATAGGATAAAATGTAGAAAAAGAGAGACATGAAGCAACGGGTCTATTTGCAGTACTGTGAGATCACATCAGCGGGGCTTTGCAGTGCACCACACACATGCAGGCAGCACCGACCCTGGGCACCAACCCTGGGCACCGACCCATCCACCGACCCAGAGGACGTAGTGACACCCAGAGCTTTCATGTGGCCAGAGCATCCCGATCCTTAATGCAAAACACACAGCAAAAAACACGTTCCTGTTGCTAAGATGCAACTTCCATGGCAGCTTTTRAGAGAGAGAGCCCATCCACCGGAGTTAATCTCTGTTCCTGTTTTAAACAAAGCGGGTGCGGACAGGACAGCGACACGCAGGCATCCCCCGGTTCGTTCTCCYGCTGCAGGCGGGACTCGCAGGTACCGCGGAAAGGGGAGATCCCCGGCTCCTCCGAGCATCAGGGACACTGGAGCCGCAGATGCTCCTGCAGGGGCTCATGGACGAGCCGGGAGGGCAGGAACCACCTGCGGGGAGGGAAAGGCAAGGAYGGCTCGCCCGGCGGCATCGCTCACCTGGGAATCTCATCTGGCCTTGCCAGCAGGCATCCTCAGCGGCGCGCGCGCCGTGGCCCCAGGCGCCTCATCCCGCCGCGCCGGGCGGCCGCTGCCTTGGCTGGGCAGACAGGCAGGCGTGTCCTGCGCCGCGCCGCCCGCTCCCGCCGCGCTCCCCGGCCGGCCGCGAGCCTTCCTCCTCCTCCTCCTCCTGCTCCTGCCCCGGAGCGCCTTGCGGACGCGTCCTGGGCCCTGCAGCGCTGCCTCCAGCTCCGGGCACTGCGGTTCCCCTCAGGGGACGCGTGCCGGGGGGATGCCACGCTCCTCTCCTTCCCAGCCATCCTCGTGCGCCTCCTGTACTTTAAGCCTTCAGTGGCGAACAGAGGATTTCTGTTTTGTCACTATGAATAAAAAAGTCCAAGTCACAACCCTTCCTCCCTTCTCCTTTTTCTTTTCTTTATTTATTCCTGCTTCTCCCTTTCTCTCCAGCACAGATGGGTGTCTAGAAGAAGGCACTGCCCAAAGAGCACCAAGCCAGACACAGAATGAGGTCTGGGGACAGCGGGGTATGAGTGTGCAAAAAGTATGCGTGTGAGGGGGGCTCCTGAGAGCTGTGCCGTGTCCCCCCCTTAGTCACGGGACAATCCTGGCTGCTCACTCTGGATTCACGATCCCTGCCATACMCCTGGGTGCTGCAGACAGCAGGTTGTTGGATTGGCAAGTCAATTCCTGATGTTTTGCTGGAGAGAACAGCCAGCTTCTCCTCTGTTATCCCTGATGAGACCCCCCTTCCCTTTCAGGCCTCGGATACAGCCGTGCCCCAGCCAGGCTTCTTCTCTGAACACTGTGGCCAAGCAGAAAGACATGAAGGYGAGGCAGGCGTGTGTAATAAATCTCAGGTCCATCCTGTCCATATCTACACTAACTGTGCCCTCAGGACCATGATCAAATCATGGAGGATGCGGAAGGACAGGCTGCAAATAATTATTTTAGTCCTTCTTTGCAGTTTTGTGCTCTTGTGTTGATGTCCCTTCTCTCCCTGTCATCTGCAGGTCCCTTCTCATCTCTTACTCTTTCCGGTTTGAAGGTTTTTCTAAACCAAGACAGTCAGTGCATAACAATAATAATAACAACAACAATAACAATAAAATCGATCCACACAAATATCAGCCTTTTTAGCGGTTTCTGGGGCTCGGGGCTTATTAACAGCTTGCTGCTGAAGCAATGATCCAGCATCCAGCTGCAGCTGCTGGAACAAGAGAGCTGTGCCACATATTTTAACCTTTGCTGGAGCATTTGCCACATCTGTAAGCAGTAACTCACAACAGATTTCTTCCCCGTGTGCTGGCACGGATGGGAACATATGGCTCAAGCCTACACATAACATTGCTTGGAATTTCAGCTGGAACCTCTCTGCGAGGACAGGGGCCCTCTGCACTCCATCATCCAGAGACAAACACCCCAAATCGTTTTCCAGGGAATTTCTCCTTGGTTTGAGAGCCCCCTCCACACAAAGCTCGCCCAGCCCCAGCTTTGCAAATTCCCCTCCCTTGCTCTCCCGCTTTCCTTGGCAGCGGTTTTTGTTGGCAGGATGCTGTTGCCAAGGGAGACAGAGAGGATGTGCAGCTGGCTTCTCTTTCACCTGCACTTAGCGCTGCTTGTCCTTTCCGTGCCGCTGCAGAACCCTCGGCTTCCCAGAGAGCYGCCGTCAACGTCCCTGGACCTTTCCAAGAGTTCTGACAGCGAAACAAACGGCTGCGGCTGCCGATGAAAACTCTGAAATAGGATCCTCCAACGGGAGGATGTAGTGACTGTCACAGGTGCTGACTCGGGCAAGGGAATGTGTTTCACCAGCAGCAATAACAGAGAGGATTCAAAGCCACCTTACAGAGCTTTCTAACAAGCCCCTGAACCACGAGCAGGGTCCGTCTTGCCCAGTGTAGGACGTGCAGAGCTTGTCTGTCTGTCCCGTGGCAGCTGTGGCTCTGGTGGACAATCCATGCCAGCCAAAGGTGAGCCGGCACAGGCGCAGCGGGATGGCAGGGGCAGGTCACGTAGGGGACAATGAGCCTTGCTAGGTGTCCAGCTCTTGGATGATGAAAACAYGGTGAGGTGAATCCCCCTATCTATGTATTGAGAAGGGATCACCATCAARCGAGAAGATTTGTTTGGTACAACAAGGGGATAAGCAAAAGCAACRGCTGGAAGGTGAGATGTCAGTGTGTGTGTCAGTGTGTCTACTGAACACCACAAAATAAGCCTTTGAGAACAAGGTGCTCTTGCACCAAGAGCAACCCGGAGCAGGTCCTGGCAGCCCTTCCACGGCAAAGCCTCAGGAAACATTCTCCCTTCCCACAGCTGAGGGTAAGGGGGCAGGCACCAGTTCAGCCGGAGCGAGGRGCTGCTGCCTCGGCACGAAGCGGCAGCCACTTCCCTACACCTTCTTCAAGCAGTCTTTCTSCAAAAACTGCAGCTCCTTCCCATGTGCAATTTTAGGTAACTAGGCTTCTGATGCCAGTGCCAGGTGACATGCCTTTTCCAAACCTAATTTCTTCAGGATGAAGCCTGCAGCTCTTGCTTCATTTATGCAGACAAAGCTATCAATCAAGGACTGCACTCGGGGCAGTCTGTCTTTACAACACAGTCATTTCTAGCTTTATTTTTTTTTCATCCGCCTAAGGAAGTGAGGCTTATATGAACAGGTTGTTTATCCCTTTTTCTGTTTGTCTTTCCTAATAACTTTTGACCCAYGGCTGATTTCAAATACTGTAACACACTATGAAAATTGGCAATGAAGTGAACTGAGGGACCCACTCGTGTATCCCTCTGCTTTGAAGATGTCTACTGCTTTTCCCTGCTTGCAAAAGCTGTGGGAATTAAATGCCAAGGTTTCTGGCACATAAATGTTGATTCTGTGGTCAGAAGGGGTATTAATAGTTATGCATAGGCTGACTAACTTCTACAGCCCCTTCAGGTATTTCTGTCATTTCATCTGTTCACTGAAAGAAATTTGGAGGATTCATTACTTATGTGCCCTTCAGACTCATTATTACCTCTGAGCGACTGGTTACCCTCAAGTTTGATCTCAAATGAGAGCTTGCAATGTAGAGCTTGCACCAGTTTTAGCTGTGGGAGCAGGTAACACTCTGTGAGGAAGTCACCTGCCTATGAGCTGCTCCATTTTGACCATTGCTCAGTGTAAATAATCGGGACATTGTGCCTCACTGAGAGTTAACAACTTGCTATGGGGGGTAGCACTGCTATGAACTGTCTCTGTTTACCATGTGGGTGAGAACCAAGTGAGGTCGGGATCGGGGGAGGTTCGGTTCTCACTAGCAAGCATGGCAGCTAGTAGGCCTGGAGGGACACAGGGTGGGATTTGAACATGAAACATTGCYAGAGTGGACCTGGGCCCAGGTTTTGTCCTGTGAGCACGGCCTGGGGATGTGAGGCTACACATAAAGCAGATTTCAGAATAGCCAGCTAGCTAAAAAACCTGCCTGTTCTTCACACCCACTGGTGGGGATGCTCTGCAAGTGGCTCCAAGGGGAATGYGGTGGCCAGAGGCAGTCAGCAAAGCCCCACCACAGCCAGCCACGTACCCCAGGATCAGCTGCTCACCACAGGGATCGAGCAAGGTTTTCTTGCTCCATTAGGTGAACTGCAAGATTGTGCAGGTATCGRGATATAGATTTTTCTGTCATCCTTTGAAGCTGTGCATAGGACTGGAAGGAACAACGGTGCTGCTTGGGGTAGTAAATTGTATGTTCCCGTAAGGAAGGTCACAGTAGTAGCTGGGTATAATTTTTGCTAATGAGAAGAGAACCTGACTGCTTATATTTCACTCAGTATTACTGGCCATGAATTAGCTCCAGCAGACAGGGATATGGAATATCACACATGAAGAACATAAGGGCTCGATGACAGGGTGATACAGAGCACCTGATTCGTCAAGGGATCAGTAATTCAAAGGGAAATACACATAAAGTTGGGAGGAAGACCTGGCTTCTCAGAAGCATATCTTCTCAACTCTTTTTAATCAACTGATGTTGCTTATGATGACCCTCACATGAAAAAAAAAAAATCCCTTGACTTCTTATTTGGCTGCTCATAGTGGCCTCAGGTCAYGGAAGCTTCATCTTGCCTTAAATGCCACAGTTGGTGCTGTCTCATGAGCTTGTCTGCATCAAAAACACAGATCCTCTGTTCATAATAACAGTACAAACAACAGGCATTGCCTTTAGAGCAGTATCATTCCTACAGCACTTCCCAAGTGAGACATTTTGTTTGCCTTGCTTTCTCTCCTGTTAAACCTGTCCCTATTTATATACATGACAGAACCCGCTTCACCCATGCCTGAAATGTCATCACTTCCACACTTGATTTTATTTTGGAAGGAAATTGGACTGACAACCCTAACAACTCCTGATTATTCACAGAGCAGCCCTTGTGAAGAGATTAAACGTACCAGCTTTTCCGTGTTGCCCTGTCAGTGCGTGGCCCTTGGGGGATCTTCTCGTGCTGAGCGAGGTAGCTCCRGCTCCGTGTTCATCCATCCCTGACTTCTGTTGCCTTCACACCAGTTAGGGCGGTGCTGATCTGACACGGACTTCCTATCTCCCTCCTCCTCTCTCCAGCAACTGCACGGGGAGCCTCATTTTATCTCAGGAACACTATTAAGCAGTCACCAAAGAGCAGCTGTTGCTGCTAGGGGGTTGGAACCAGGGCTCTTCTCCTGCTTCTCCCCAGCACCATCCACTCACYGGGGCAGTTCTGCTTAGCAGCCCTGCATGAGACCACCTGCAGCTCCTGAGACCACCATGTGCACAAAGCATCTCTTCCTCCGAATTCAACTCCACTGATTTTTTTCCATGAAAAGTGTGGAAATGCCAGCCATGGAGCAGGAACACTGGGCTCCAGGTAGTAGCAAACTTCATAAGCTGCTGTGTGCTGTTTTCTCAAAAACGATGCAAGTGTAAATGTACCAAGTGGAGCACCTGGAAAGCCAAATTCATCCCTGAGATAGCTAAYGACACGCTTTTACTGCTTACACTGCCCTGATCCAGGCCTTCCTTGGTTTGGGCTTAATTTATTAATACACAAAACATGAYCTTGAAACTAGGGCACGGCAGAGCTAATGACAAATTACCAACTTTCTGCTCAAATGCTCACAATTAAGCATCACCGTGGGTTCTCAGCAGACATATGCTGGAAGAGCTGCACAGCAGTCCAGTGTTATATTCCCATGAAATGGAATGATAATACTGGCATAAGTGTCTTGTTGCCACACCATTCACTTAATACATTTTCTCTCTCTTTTTTTTTTTTTTTCTCTCTCTTTTTAAGCATTCTCAGCTGTCATTGTACCAAAGCGGTAAAATTATTCCCACAGTAAAGTGCAATATAGGAAGGCAATTCTGTTTGGAGACAGAGCACTAAGAGTGGYACATCAGCACTAAAGCTGCAGGAGAAAATTAGTCTTTGCATTAACATTAACTACTGTGGCTAAGAGAATATATTAGCAACAGCTTTAGTAAAGGTCAGGACATAGAGAGGAAGGAAAATCAAGAAGCATTATACAGAGGATGTAATTTTAAGATAAAGTGCTGAGTTTCAGCCCCATTCAATATGACTTGAAAAGGCAGGATGGAAATAAATAGAGGGAGGCTTGCTTGAGGGCTTGAGGGACCAATTACTGTCCCATTGATGGCAGTGTCAGGAAAAGTCTGCTGGGACAAATGGTGGCTTCAGCTACACGGGTGCAAATCCCGAACAACTCTACTGCAATTAGTAAAATTATTCAGTGTGTAAATACCTCAGAGAAGAGAGCACAGCAATTACTTAAGGAATTATTTACCCCTGGAAGTAAAACATGGTTGTGAGCTGAAGACTATGGAGGCCACATGAGAAAAATGAAATAATATGATGAAAAATGGCAAACAGGATCAGGAGGGACTAACRGAGGGAACTGGGGGGTTCATCCTGTGCTCAGCTCAAAGCTGAGCAGGCTACATGGGCCATGTGAAGCCATCATAGCAGCTCGATGCAGCCCACCCTTYGGGTGGTTCATCGCCCTTTACCTTTGCTGGAAACTAGTGTGCCAGTCCAAGAGGAGATGTGCCTAAAACTGAAGCAATTCTTACACTGAAAATCCAGAAAATGGTTGGTCCAAGATCATTCACACAYGGTCACATGCAATTCACCTATAATAGCTGGAAACTATTAGCTGAAAAAAGTTRTCTGGCATGAAAGAAGGTCAACGCTTGAAATATCTGAATCCGTGATACTTTACCAAACTGGGATTAGGGTGGCAGCAGGCAGAAAAGCAGAGGAAACAGCAACTTAAACACAAACCTACGCTGTTGCAGACATAAACCACTGAAGACTTTGATGGGATGTACAGCACGCTGCTCTTTTCACAGATACATTACTTTCCTCCTCTGCTGTGCTTWTTTTCTGTGTATTTACTCAAAAGTGTCTCTGCTGGGCTGTGGCTGCACGCTCATCCACTGTCAGCTACATTGCCAGAAACGCAGCATCACCTACAGCAACGTTTCTATTGCACTGCAGCTACCTCCTGACGATGGTCTTGGGTCTGAGATACTTCAGCAGGGAAATATAACAAAAAAGGGGGAAAAAAGGCACAGCAACAGTGCGTAACACCTTGTTTATGAAAGTGGTGTGATTAGACCTTGCAGATGGCTGGGAAACATTTTGTCCTTGTTATGGCAATATAAAGCACCTCTTACTAGGAACTCTGTTTCAAGTTATGCCTCTGTCTAAATTAATGTTTCCAGTTGGTCTTTGTTTGATTGTGCATCCATCACAGGAGAGGCACTGTTAGGACTTTGAACAATACAAATGCATAAGCTGGTGATTGTGGAAAAAAAAATAGCAAGATACAAATGTTTCATATCTATTGACAGTACACCGAGCCCTTCACATGTGTTTTTTTCTGCATGTATTTCCAATTCTGTTCCCAGGTTCATCTTTCATTTCTGTAATTAGCTATGGTCAAAGACTATAGAACCTTTTGCATGAGGYTGAGCCCGGCCACTTAGCTTTATAGTGTGTTTCTTGAAAAATCCTTTTGCTTTAGTTTCCTGAAAAATCCATGCCTGTTTTGAGGGCAGAACTGATTTTCCAAGCTACGTGGCACACACCATGAAGAGGAAAAAAAGAATCCAGACTTATTCTGAATTTAGATCAGAATAGCTAAAGTTATCCAGTGATGCTTCCAAGTATTCTTTTTATATATATAATAAAAAGGGTGTATATTAAAAATATATGTGGAAAWGCTTAGAAAGCATGGAAAAGATGGTTTGCATGTACTGAAAATACTGCCCAAAATTATAGTTCCACAATAAGGCTGTGTTTTTAAGAGACACATAACTGTCACAGTATTTACTTAATTGGACTTAAACTTTCCAGATGGGATGTTTCCAGCGCGCTGGGAAAGGAGCAATGTCAGGTTCAGTCCTACACTGAAGTCCTCCCTGTCTGCTCACTCATGAGGACAGCAGCAACAGCAGAAACACCCTTTCAGTGCTGGAACTGCCTCTCTTTTCAGAGTACGGCTATAAAGTGGATACGATGGCAACAGTTTTTATGAGCTATCCTAAAAGTGATCCCTGAAAACAAGAGAAATATGTATGCTTTAAATTACAGTTGAGGAGTCAAACAAACCAGAGTGGCATTAAGCTAGAACCTGAGCAGGAGGGTTTTGTGGCTCCTTCATCACCTTAGAGCCCGGTCACCCACAGAGTGGCTTTGAGGGCACGCTGGGGAGCACCCTTCAGTCCTCAGCATCCCTACAGCAGGAAAGGATTATCCAGGCAGCACTGACTTCCATTAACAACTCCCAGGATGTTAATCTCAGGATGTACCACGGACCTGCAGCAGGGGCCAGAGATGTGGGGTACTGAAAAGGAGGTTGCTGGAGGGCAGAAGCACCTGATGAGAGATGGAGTCACCTGTGCGAGAGCTGGTCTGCTTCGCTTCTGCTTGAACTTGGAAAAATGGTGGCTTGGGAACAATACAAGTGTATTGGCAAAAAAARGGGGTCTGGGGCCAGCCTGGGAGCTGAGAGGCCACTGGTGTGTGCCTGGTGGCACTGGGGTTTATCGCATGTCATGGGAAGAGTCCTGGGGATGTCTCAGCAGGGAAGAAACCAGCAGGTTTCTGCAGAAATTATTCTTTAAAATCTTTTGAATTTTAATAAAGTTTTAGACCTCTTTTCTTACACTAAAAGCACRCTTAAGTTTGTCCTGTGCATTGCCACAGAAGCCTTGAATTCCACTTCAAGGAGGAGGGCGTTTACTTTTCCACGGAAAAGGAACACAAAGAACCAGTGGCTCCTGGCCTCCCAGATACACGGTCAGAAAGGTGGAAGAGGTTCACCCGCCTTTTCCCGCAGCAGGGTTTGCCGATCCCATCTGGATAATCACTTCCAGTTCCTGGCACAGGTAGCAGACATACCGGCTGTCTCTGAAGCCCTTTAAGCAGCAGACCAGATCTCAGCTCGCGCACGGCGCTCGGCCCTGCTGAAATCCAGAAAGTGCCGCCAGCCCAGAGCGGCACCGGGGTGGCTGCACACCTGGGAAGCTGCTGGATCAAGCACGTCTTACTGCACCACGTTTGTAAGCCAGAACTATGGAGCAGCCCTTTGGAACWGCCATGGCCTGGCTCAGCAGCAGGACCAGGCCAAATCGTGCCTCTCCCCATGCTTCCCTCCCAGGACGGAGCTGGGCCRTGGAAGCCTTAAACAAAGACATTGACGATGGGAAGAGGTGGGGAAGGGAGGAGAGAAGGGCAGGGGGGAGAAGCTCCATAGTATTTTTAGCCACTGTGACAAAATAAACGATTGTAATCTGCATTTAAAAAACAACAAAAAATGAATCACCCATTCATTCACATGAATGAATACGATCAAGACTCAACCTCCACAAGACTCAACTTCCACAAAATAAGAGTTGCTGATGGCAGTTATGCAAATCCTTCCTTAACAAGCGCCTGATGGGGAAACACATTTACACTGCAGTCAGTGGCCTGCGGCCGATTACGCTGAAGAGGAGCAGCCCTGTCCAAAGAGGAGAGCTCTGGGTTGACAATCTGTCCCTTCTGTGCCCCCGTGGGCTTGTTTAACATCAATGTTACACAACTGTTATTTTTAATGAGCATATATATATTTAATGCCCGATTTCTGGTCATCTCCTTATCTGTAAACAGTTTAGGAAAAAATGTAAGACTTTATGATTTAGGTGCAGGCTCCACTTCCAGTAAGCACCTCAAGATGTTTCGTTTCCCCAGCATTAGCAATGCTACTGACCCAGGCTGCCTGTGAAAGGCATCTCAGTGCAATATCCAAGGCCAAAGCTGACACTTAAACGGCAGCATCAAGTACTTAACTCCAGCTCATGAAGTCGGGGAAGCCTATTCATGAGAATCCTGCACACAGGAGGCCTGGATGATTGCTGGAAGGATGGAAAGGAAGAATGAAGGACAGAGACCCTAAGGCAGGAAAGAGAGAGAGAGAAAGACAGAGAAAGAAAGAAAGAGGGCAAGTCAAAATAAAAGGGGAAAATGGCAGAGTGTGCATATTTTCTTACCAAGAGATACTAGATAAAAGAAACGTGTCCAGAATAAATAATGTCCTCTGCATAACTTACTTCTTGTATATGGTCTGATGCTATTTTTGATCACTGAACAAATCTCCCATTGACAAAGCTGAGATATCTACTCCAAGCTGAATGCACGTTATTTATACTTCAACCCCTGGGTTGGCACTGGAGCTGGAACTGGGCCTTTCATGCAGAATAAATCTGACATTCCTTCTTTCGACCTCCGCTTAGCAATCGAGGAAAAAAGCAGATTTCTTCATGAATAYGTACAAAATGTGCCAAGATGAATCCCGTCCTCAGACTGGCATTTCACTAGTGCTGCACTGCTGTATTTCAAAGCCAAATTTGGCCTTTGACTCTAATTGCTCCCAACTCCAGAAATACTGAATTGATTTTCTTCAGACACGAGCTGTTTTCTCCTTCAACACCGAGGTCTATAAAACAAGCGGAGTCTGAATTTCCTGGCGTCAGCTGCTCGTGAGTTACGAGGGCAGGGAGGCTGCAGCTGGAACAAATAGGAAGAGCTGGTTTCTCCTTACGCCCACATATCACAAAAGCAGCCAGGCCGATTTTGCTGAGCGCTCTCAAAACGTTCACCCTTAGGCTGAGGCCTGGGCAGTACCCTGGCCCTCTGGGAGGAGCTCGCTTGAGAAAATCAAGGGCCACTGAAAAATGGGGTAAGCCTGGAAAGCCAAAATGAGCTGAAGCTGAAACACTGGGGCTTTTTTTGGTTTCATAGGATTAATTAGCACTTCCTATGCCTGGGTCATAAATTAGCATCGTTAGAGCTAATTTAGGAGCCGCTGCTCAGGACTCTGGCTTTCCTCCTTTCTACAAGAGACGTTTCCCCTCTTAGTACCAGTGAATGGCAGGYTGCTGGGGGTACTTTGAATCTATTTTTAGGTACAGCAGGCAGGAGCTTGGCCACGATGACTAGGAAGAAGCTGCAAGCCCCTCAGCCAGACCTGTGCTCTCAGGGACGCGCTGCTTGCGGGGACTTGGTCGCAGTCTCAGGGACACGGTGCTTGTGGGGGGGACTCAGGAKCCTCCCCAGTCCCAGGAGCGCGCTCACCTGCACATTTCCTGCAGCACTGGTAACAGCAAAGCACAGGTCTAAATATCTGAGCTTGCCCGTGCTTAGCTGAAGGCCGAGATCACAGCGTCGCCGCAGGCTCCCCGCTCCACGTGTCGCTCTGCAGGGCAAGGACGCTCTCGTGCAGCCTGCGGCCACCGCTGGCTTCACGGGGAAGCACCATGTGAGAGCACACCGTTACTCAGCTGTCACACTGTCAAAAGCCACAACCACTTACTGCTCTGGTGAGCCACGGATGACTTGTCTCGCTCCTCAGCAAGCGCTTCGGGCAAACACAGCAGTGCTGTGACAGATGTGCCCACATCTGGATGGCCAGGAAGAGGGGACACCAATGTRCAGAAACACGTGTTTTTTGGTGACAGAGGACAAGCGCTGTGGGTTGAAGATGGCAGCCTGCTCTGCCACTCTCGCCTCATGCTCCTCATACCAAAAGCTTCTGGGTTTGCTCCTGCACTGATGCTGCGGCAGGGATGAGGGCACAACGGGACACATGGCAGTGGGGGGATCTGCTCTTCACGGGTGCCTGCAGTGTGCCAAAGCTGTGGGGCTGCAGAAGCAGCATCCTGCCCCACTATCTTATGGCCATTCTGCAAAATGAACCGCAACAGTGAAGCGTCTCCGYTTCAGAAAGGGCTTACAGGGCATGGGCATTTATGGCACTCTGCTCCCCGAGGGTCTTGCATGCAAGTCCCATGCAGCTAATGCGGCCAGCATGGGACTGCTCGGAGTTGGAGGGACAAATTAACAGCAGGGTTATTGCTCAGATGTTTGGGAAACAGAGCATTCTCAACTAAAAATAATAGAAGAGTGGTATTATAAAGCATCCACAACACAGCATTCAGAGAAACAGAACAATTTGATTAGAAAAAAAATATTACAAATATTGAAGATGATGATGTAATGTAAAAGGAGCAGCCATAGGAAAAWAAAGGAGATACAGTCTTGTCTAGGAATTTAAGGGAAAAGAGACACAAAACCACATACTCACACAAACAAACAAACAAAAAACCCACACAAGAAAAGTTTTATAAAGAAAGGAAAGAAGTTCAGACAGACATTAGGAAAGAGTAGAAGAGAGAGGTAAAGTCATCAAGGCTGTGGGGTACTTCCCAGCACAGATTACACAGGATTTGTTGTGCTCCGCAAGAGATGGGTTATACTTAGCAAGCAGCTGGCCATATGTTTCTCCCGGATTTTCCAATGAGCAAGTGATTTAYTAGGGACTCAGCTGCATTGGATTCTGATCTGAAGGAACTCTAGATCTCGGCCCAGACAGAGCAGTCCTTAAAATGGAAGATGAGAGAAGTGCTGCCCGTTTTCAGTGTCCAAGGAGGCATCTTGTGAAGCTGTGGAGGGGCTGTTGGCAGCTCGTGGGAGCAGAGGACAAGCCTGTCRTGTCCTCATGGTGTCCTGGCCTGCTGCTCTCAAAGCAGGGCAGGATGTAGCTAAGGCAGCCTGTGGGCCTCTCTGGGCTGTCCCATTTCTCTTCTGCTAAAGGGTAGGAGCCCAAAAGGACTACCTTGCTACTGAATTGATAGCTGAGATATAAATTAAATAGATGGACTATTTGCCTGCATGGACAGAGAGGGGCAAATAGGAAGGGAGGGGGAAACACTGCTGATACACAGCAGGCACTGTGGAGCAGGAAACATGCACATAAAATTTGCTCATCACAAATGCACATTAGTTACACTCTTCACACATATCAAATCCATAAGTCTGGATGTGCTGAGCCAGGGGCTTGATACAGTAAGCAGCAARTAATGACTGACAGATTAGCAGTCTTGTGATGGATTGGTTGCTTCTACCTTATTTGCCTTTGATGTGATGAAATAAATGATAGCAATTTTGCTAATACACCGTTTTTCTGCTCTCCTCCTCCTTCCAGACAGGACAGAAAGGTGTCCTTTAACATCTAAAGCCATGTGAGAACACARTGTGTATGACGGCAAATGACTATAATGTATTATGCTATAAACTGTAAGTATCGTCTGGTTTGAAAGAAAGCTGATCTGAGGTATAAAGTATATCATTTTACACATGATGGAGGTAATAAATCTAGAGTTTGCTGCTGGCTTTAGGTTCCAACAGGAAATAAATCCATTGCAAATATTTCTGAAGTACTGTATAGCCACATTAAGGGAGGATTCCGCCACTGAACCGCGAGTGCTTCAAGCCCAGCTGGTGACATTACAGCTTTGCCAGCCAGATACTGATCGCATCCACCAGCTTTCTGTGTCAAACTGCTGGTGGGAACTGYAGCCCGTGGGCCATGTTACCACATTCTCTGCTAAGACACAGCACCATGATTCAGCGGTGAAGAACTGCTGCTTAATGTCCTTCCCCTCACCCAGGCCCCCTTCCCTCGAGGTGCTGCCTTGCTCTTGAGGCTGAGCTGTGCCAAACAAACCGGGATGAGCAGGCAGGAGCTCGTGTCCCCCAAAGCAAGCACGACATCCACTTGGAGGAACGGAGAGCCCTCATCCCAGGAGCTCAGGGCTGCAACAGGGAATTCAGCCCATGCACACCAAGGAGAAGGAGGCCTTTCCACAGGAGACCCACACAGTCAGTGCGAAATGCAGAGGACATGGACTTCAGCATCACCCAGAGATTAAGGTTAGCCTAGGATAGGAAAGCCAGAGACCCGAGTAAGGAGATATTTTCAGGGCTGGAAATACAAGCACATTCTTAGCATGATACAAAAGACCTTATGGTCAAAAAGATTCAGATTTGTTTGAGGAAAACTGCAGAGATTCAGCGTCTGAGCCCAAGGCCTCTGACATCACTGGAAGGTTTTCTACCAGATCAAACAAGCTTTAGCTAAAACCCTTAGCTTGGTTCTCATTTGACATGTGCTGGCTCTCCACTCCCCTGGGGAGCCACCAGAAGAATCAAGTCATCTCTGCTGACAGGCAGGCCAAAGGACACCGTTAACAGCCTGCTACAGGAAACGTTGGGTGCAGTAGGTCAAAACCCTACAAGGACATCTGGCCTTGCCTTGCCAAGAATGAGCATCTTCTCAGGGGAATTCTTTAATATTTTATTTTCTTTAACTGAAATGCAAGAATTTCAGCGAGCCCTGTGGGGTTTGGTCTGAGTAACTGAAGAACCGAATTTGCACCCGGACAGCCCAGGAGAGCCTGAGCAGCCCCGTTTTCTACCGGGGATGTCAACGTCCTCAAAGTTCAGCTACCTGCATGTTAATGTGTGAGGTCTGACCTAGACCTGTGCAGAAGCACAACCCTCTGCAACCCCAATTTAAACACCCCCTACAAGTTAAACTCTCTCTCCATGTTGCCATGGATGACTTGGGCCAGACCCCGACCTCAGCCGCAGCAAATCCAGTCAGGCTCTTGCTTTCCATGGCAGGTAGGAGTCCAGTCCAGCCTGACATCTTGTCCTTCCAGCAAATGCAGGTTCATTTTCTACACGGGCGCTCTTTTGTCTTCCCCCTAATCCATCAGGGAAGTTACACAGCTGAATTTCCATGGCAACAGACTAGGAGGTTACAAGGAAAGTACTGTGCAGGATCAAGCATCCGACGTGGAACTGCAAGAGGGAAGGGGCACGATTACTTTATAAAAATTAACAGTGATAGCAAAGGGAATCACAGAGAAGAAAGCCTGGTCAGATAGCACATTCTTGGGTGAGGACTTCTCTCCTTGTCTGGAAATGCTCCTTCTCTCCCATCCTTCCTGCATGACCTCCACGTGCCACAGATCAAAGGACCTAAGAGCCTTTGGAGCCATATGCTCCTTTCTGGGGGTGTTTCTCTCCCTATTCAATACAATAAATGAGGCTGGCAGTCTGAAAATGTCCTGGTTATGCGTGAAGCGAAGGCAGACAGATAGGAAGAGAAACCACAAGTGCACGTCTAGGTTTTATATTGTGYGTGGGCCTTTGTGGCTTAAATTGCTGCTTTTTCCACTGCTTGATCTGAGAGCCTATTTGCTTGGATCTGAATATCAAAGAGACTCAGAAGGGCAGGGGAGCAAAGAGCAGGGCAGAGACTTATAGGAAAAATATCACAGCAAGAGAATGGTACAGAGATGGTGCTGCAGCTAGTCCAGATTAAAAGAAGAAAGCAAGCGGTGACGTGGGTATCTCTTACTACGTCTGTCTGACCAGCAGGCAAAACTAATCAACTTAAATATGCTTATTCTTCCTGTTTAATTTTCACAAACAGACATGTTATGGTCTAATCAGAAGCTACACATACTCCCTCTGAATAAAAAGTTTCCTAACATGGGGTAACAGAATAGCTCTGATATAGCCCTGCAATGCAATAGAAAGGAGTGATCCCAGAGGTAAAATAGTTCCTCTGGGTCACCCAGAACAGACCTGGGGCTTAACCTGGCTCAGGGGACGCACATTTGAGGCACGTGGCCATCTAAAAGCATGAGCAAAATCTATTTAGATAAAGGTCATTCTGTACCTCTGAAGACTGAAGAGGATTTGTGTGTGTGTGGTGAGACACAGCAGAGCTACGGACAAGCTCCGGGTCCTTTCCTGCACGTGTGCTTGGGAGTTCAAGGAGCTGCAACATTTTCAGGTCCACAAAAAAAGTGTAAGAAAGAAAGACTGTATCCGCTGTTCCTGTGCAGAAGGAAGAGCTAATCATGAAGCACAACCCAAAAGACCTGCCATCCTCTGCCTTTATGATTATTTGTTCCACCAAAATACTCTGTGTCAATGATGCCAGGCGAAGTCTAGCAGGGATTAAGAGAGAGTGGGACAGCTCTGCAGCATGTTCCCCATCACTCTGACCCATATAAATCCTTGATTAGGTCACAAAACAAATCCATATAAATGAATACAGACCACAGACCATGTTTCCTATCCAGGGATTCAAGGATCAGTAATGGGTGACGGTGCTGTCACTGAGGACGGCTGCTTAGGAGCTGCATTGCTGATGGCTTAAAGAGTGCAGGAGACCCTTGCAGCTATCAAATTTTAGACACATATATTATATTTGTGTGTGTGTGTATACATACACATATATCTATATATCCAGGTATACACAATATGTACATATATATACATACATACACACACATACTTCTAATTAATATTTTCACACTAATAGGTTCTCACACTTCCCCTATGAGATAATTAGTGTTATTTTTCTATTAAGCCAATTTTTCAACTATCTTGAATTGATGGCACATATGGTGGTTAGCTCTACAGGAGTATTAAATAATCAGTCTTCATTTAACTCTTAGCTAAGATTCCTCTCACTTTTTTCCCCATATRCTGCTTTGGGGTTTAGGTTTGCTTTGCTTTTCCTTCTCTCCCCAACTCACTAATATTGAAATATTCTTATTTCTGATTTTTCTTTCACTGCTCTTATTGACTTCACACATTTTTATTCGCATGGTCATAGGTACTCACTGCTTTTATGATTTGCATGTTTTCACCCATCTATAAATTGGCTCWCATACAAGTCAGTCAGAATTACATTTTGATTAAAAAAAAAGACATAATAATGTTATTTCTTCCATCCAGCCTTCAGACTGGTTTCGCAATGAGACAGCTAACAAAATCGCGACTTGTTTATCTGCAGTGTCTAGGCCAGATTACAGTTGCATTTGGGGGACCATTTTCTGCCTCTCTGTTTTGTTTCAAAGCTGCTCCAAACTTGGCAGCCACTTGGAAGTTGTGCACTCTTCTCGCAACTTGTCATGTTCCATCTTTACGCAGGCATTGCACTTGGCTACCTTGGGAGGATTAAAATTACCATGTTATTATTGTTTCTGAAGACCCTTCAGACTTTGACTCCTACCTATTGGAGAAATTTTGATTTGTGTTTATGTACTTGCTCATAATTTGGGTTCTGTTTCCAATCTGTCGCTTGCTAAACCATCTGTGCCATCTGTAAAGCGCTTGGCCCCAAATTGGTGGAATTTCTCCTCCTTATGAAATTCATGAGATTCAGCCTGCAGATGCTTTCACTGCTTCTCCGACAAATTCAGTTAATTTGGCAGCTTTGGGGGGTTTGCAATTTTGTCAGCTTCCAGGAGCGCGTCTTGTTCTTGTTATTATGCTATCGAAGGTGTGCGTATACGGAACACGTACACGCACGAAACACCAGAAACCCTCCAACTTCAGCACCCTTGACATGCGAGTGAACACGAGGATTTGGGTATTTTGAKCTATTTTCCACACAAGCCGGGACCTGGGAGAGCGCAGGTGGAAGCTCAGCAGAACTCACAGCTGCACACAGGGCCTTTTTTTACAGTTCATTACCGCACAGTCTTTCAAAGGGCTTGGCTCCTGTTCAATGCCGTGGGTTCAGAGACAGAAAAACACCTTTCAGGAGGCCGAACCTTCTCTCCAATTCCATGACTGCTCCATGTGCTGGGTAATATTCCACTAGGTCTCTGCCTTAGAAACACTCCTTCCTAGCTCCTGCAATAATCCCAAGAGAACAGAAAACCCATCAATCCTGTGCACCTGTACAGGTAACCAGAAGTGTGGCCACATCTCATTCCCAGGAAGTTGTGAGGGTTGGAATTTGAAAGGTCCAAGGCCTTTCAGTGGACTCAGCACTCTGCCTCTGAATAACGCAGCCTATAAATTGGAAGTATCTTTAAAAAGTGACTTGTTTATTCTTTATTGTCTTCAATTAGCATTGCAGTATTTTAGCTTTATTGTCTTGCAATTAGCATTGCAGTATTTTAAAAACAAAGCGGATATTTCTCCTACTCATAAGGATAGAAGATTATCCAAGAAGGTATCCCATTGTGTGTGTTACAATTTTCAATTTTCCTAATATTTTCATACTTCCCTTCTAATAATTCTCCTACTCATAAGGACAGAAGATTATCCAAGAAGGTATCCCATTGTGTGTGTTACAATTTTCAATTTTCCTAATATTTTCATACTTCCCTTCTAATAATTCTCTCTCTCTTTTGTACTCACTTTTTTTTGTACTCGCTTTTGATTGAGGGAATTCCCTTCTATTACCATAGAAAAGCATTCTGAAACTTTTTACGCTAAGTTGGTTTTATTTAGCTAGTCATTAGCCTGTGATGAAATTTACTTCTCTACAGGATCAGTCAAAAACCTTTTATTGGCAACATACACAATTCTACTATAAGGGGTTAATCCTTTATTAGATTATAGCTACTGTAAAAGCTGTCATTCAATTGCTTAGTAGGTTTTCTTAACTCTAATTTTCTACACTTCGAGAAGTAGCTGGAAGTGCAGGCTACAAAAGCTCTACATGCTTTACTGCTCTTGCACAGTTTCCTTTGCACACATTGGTTATTATTTATAGTCTTTTATAAAGAAAAATCCTTTTTTTCCCCCTTCCCAGCCAATGTTATTAAAAAATTTAGGAGTTATTGAAAAGCAAAAACACTTTATTGTGTGAATGGCAAAAGTCAGTTTATACAGATGTGTACGTGGCTTCCACACACACATGCCGGCCACTGTTTCAGGTATGTCCTTGGCAGGAAGTGATTTACTTGAATTCACAAGCTGGTTGTGAAATAAAACAAGACGCATCTTCTTTTGGGGTACCACTCAGTTGCAGAGAAAAAATATTGTCACCTCTTGGAGAGCTGATTAGAGCCACTTATAATCTGTCTAACTTGCCTCAGTGTTAAAATGCCTAATACAAGTAGCTTTGTCCTTGTAAGACGGAAATTTTGCTTCTGAGCACACATTTCACTTGAAAACACAGGTTGTTTATGGGTGTTCTGCAGCCTAAATTTTCAGCCCCATGTGGGACTGCAAGTGGCTGAACCAAAAATTACTCTGCGACGTCCCGGCAGGAATGTATATTTGAAGTTTTTGTGACTTCGGTAGTTGCTGCAATTATAAATAATTTTGCTTGAAGACTGAACACAAATCTTAGCTAACAGTTTCTTATACTGCAGGAGGGACCCCAAACAAAACGAGCTTTGCAGCCGCAGACAAAACAGCACAGAAAGCCAAGGAAAGCGTACTGCATTTTCGCATAATTGGAATATGCTAAGGAGAGCGAAAAAATGCTGATTCCTGAGGAATTTGCCRATTTTCTTTTCGAGCTTGTTTCTAACGCATTTACGAATGCATAAATTGTTCTAATGCTCTTTAGGTCATAAAAAGCAAATCCGTGGAGTACGAACTGTTCCGGCTTGTYACGCTGGGCACCCTCCGTGCGCACAGAAACGCAGACAGCCGCCGCGATCAAAGCGACAGGATGCGCAAAATTCCTGCACAAAGCAGGCAGCACCATCCAAAAGCCCCTTGTAGGCATCTCACAGCGAAACACGAGTGGTGTCTCGTGCAAGATAAAAAGAGAAGAGCGTTTATTTATTTATTCACGACAGCATTTTGCAGCCCAAAAGGAAATACGGGAAATATCCATTTTCAGAAGAAACTGGGCCTCAGGTGCCTTGGTTTTGGGGCATGAATGCTGGGCACATCACAGCATCCTGATTTTAAACCAGTTAGTACCTAGTGGTCCCTTAAAAAATTAGTCCCCCAACTTTAAAACATCTTCAGTTGAAGGATCCAAAATCACCATCTAAAAAACAGGCCAGGCTTTACTGTAGGAGATTGTCCTGCCATAGCAAACAGACTCACTGAGTTGCTCCAAAAAAAAAAATTCCCTCTTTCCTTTGTGCTGGGCCCTATMTCCATCCGCGGCAGCCTGTGCCCTCCCTAGCTGCACATACGATAGATCTGAGTATGTTTCCCAAGACACRATGCACTATTTCAGAAAGGGGGATTTAGCTTTCTGTCATCTGCTCTCCTTTTCACAAATACCGCCAGTCTCTCACAAGACTCTTCAAGAAAGTATTTAGGGTAAGGATCTTCTAATCCTCATAAATCTGGAATTACCCCAATTACAAAGAGGAGACAGCAATGACTGTGCAACCGTCTTCTGAGCATCACTGTCACCACTACACTGACAATTTAATTAAAACGGCCAGGCATTTAGCTATAATTACTTTCTATCAACACWGAAGATACAGATTTTTAAATTCTCAGGCTACATTCATCAAAATGCACCTCTGCACTGCCACTTAGGGATTACACTGATTAGCAGATTATATCGTTCTTGAAGATACAAGCATATCCCCAAAGCAAATCCTCATCTTCATACAGGATCTTTGTGCCAGCATATAAACAAAATTGGCTAGAAAAAAATATCTTTACTGCAAAAACACGACCCTGAATGTATAATTCATTATATAATACTCAACTTTTTTTGTACTTTGTTGCTTGAAGTAGTGAATAACGAAAAAGGCATATTAAGGAATTAGAAGGTAAACCAAAAAACAAATAATTTTAAATTTACTGCTCTGTTCTCATCAGCACATTTCCACTCTGCTTCTGCTCACACATATTGAGGTGCAGATCAGGAGCAGCTACATGGAAGCTGAAGCCAGTGGGAGCTGACGCTGCTCTCCTTCTGAGTTTGAAACCTTTGGATACTTCTTTAGCGATTTCTGCTTAGTTTTGGGGCCTCCTTCAAACCTGGAAGCAGCTCCTATTGAAAATCTTTCACTTCATTTTTAATAAAAACACCTGTCCCAGGGACACAGCAGAAGCAAAGAGAAAAGCCACCGCCAAAGGCAAGGAGAGAGCAGCATGGGATGAAGGTAGACGTTTCCTTAGACCTCTCCTGACCTCGCTGTTTGGGATGCAGGAAATTCAGGTGTGAATTTCCAGACCACAGTCTGTTTTCCTGGCACGTACCTACTTTTCAGTCCTCAGCAGATAGGGGGAAGTAGCAGAGTAAGGATGAGCCAGTAGTTTGCATGCCATCAGCATATAGAAATAGGTCTTGCTTTGAGCCTCAGCAGGTTGTATCTGCTGGAGCAAAGCCAGGCTTTGGTGGATTACTGCCTTGACATGTAGCAAAGAAAGCATGTGCCTTATGAGCTGCTTCTGCAGATCAGAAGGTGCTGGCAGCCCCGGCCATGGGCCCAGCTGCGGGCCGGTCCCGCGCCCGCCGCACACCAGAGCCCCCGCTCCACAGCACGGGGAGGAGGTGACCTCAGCCCAGGAGGAAGCACCAGCAGCGCTTGCAGGGGAGGAGGGAAGCGTCGCCCCAAAAATAATCATCTGGGAGATGAGTTTTCTGTTTTGCTTCGTCTCCATGCGGAGTTCTCATCAAAATGCATGTTTTCCTGTYGCTGCTGCTGTCTTTGAATGTTTTTATTCTTTTTTCTTCTCTTTCTGGGAGCAGCACGTGTCTCCTGCCAGCCGTGTAGCTCGTGTTCTCCCAGCCTGCGCGGCAGCCGCGTGGCCAGCGAACACAACCAGAGGCCGGTGAGATGGCGGCCGCCTTGAAGGCCGCGGCGCCTCTCCTTGAAGGCCGCGGCGCGCGAGAAGAGCCCTGTCCTGGGGATGGCGCGCGCTCCCATGCCCTCAGTGCTCTGGAAATCCACAGCGCCACGTCATGGCAGCGTGGCCACCTCCACCACGGAGGAGTGGGATCCAGGACGGAGCCTCGATGTCTCCCACAGGAGCCCTGGGGGCAGCGCATGAGGGCAAGCCACGAAATACAGGCCACGGTTACTAGCACAAATTAAAGCCAATAATGTCGACGAGCAATTAAATAGGTCATCCTTTAATACTTCCCATGGCTTGGTACAAGCTCCTCAGACGGCACTGCTGCTCCCTCCAGGCATGCCCCTGCCTGACACTTTTGCCCTTTCCCCAGTATCTCCTCACTACAGCTGGGGGCTCCAGGGATAAACCGAGGAGCAGCTCGGCATCAGCGGAAGCAGGAGCCGGGCGATACAGGCTTTTTCATGTAAAACATCTCCCGTTTCCCACACGGTTCCTCAGGGCTGTGCAGGAGCGGTGCTCAGCGTGCTCGGTTAATTTTTATTAATGCGCTCCCTCCCGCTCCCTTCAGCGCTTACATATGGGCGTGAAGCTGATTAGCCGGGGGAGAAGTGAAGTTACACATCATTTGTCTTCCCTTACACTTCCATTGATCAACCCACACAACGTTATCCCTTTCCCATTAATTCCCTATTTGCTGCACACCTTATTTTCAGAGCCGCAGTTAGCAAATTGACCRGCTGCTCTTAATCATTTACAAGCCGGGGATGAACGCAGCAGCCCGTCTGTCCTGTCTCTGTCAGCGATGCCTCACACTAAGCAATTTTTATGTTTTGGGGKTTTTTTTGTGCRGATTGAGTTTTCCTGCAGAGGCTGAGCAGGTTGCACGACAGCACAGCCCACGCGCGGGGCCCTGCGCCAAGCGCCTCGCGTGGGCACCCATCACAGGCCCTTCTAGCAAGGGCGCCGCGGCGCGCGCAGACCCAAGGAGGCCAAAGCATCTCCGCCTGAATTCACGGCGCGGCGCMTGGAACAACATCGCCTCCCACGCTCCCATTAAATACGATGCAAGCGGATCGCAGGCTCCGGTTATCCGCTGTTACTGCTGCGAGACGGCACCGGAGAGGCGGGATGGGATTTTCCACAGAGCATGGCAGAAGAGCAGCTGAATGAATTAGAGGGTAATCTGTTAATTCATCAGATTGTTCGGGCATAATGCACATAAATGATAGGCAGGGTAAGAAACATGGCTGTTTTTCTATTAATGGCTTCACATAATGCTGCCTTCCCTCCTGAGAGTTGATTAAAATGTAATTTAAATTGCTCCAGTCTTAGAGCTTCACTGTCTATTATCTCGAACGGATCCAGAGGCTCCCCATCGAGAGGATGTTTAACAGCACAACATYCACTGATCTCCTGACTTTTATTTCACTGCAGCAAAATTCTCCATCTTTCTCAGCTGACCGGGTTCACTATGGAGAGGTGATGAACACAGGTGATAGTATCCAAAAGAGACGAGTCAGTAACCTACTGGCAACTTTTTTTTCTTTATTTGGCAAAAAGCACTAATAGCAACTATTACCATCCTTTTCAGTGGACCAAAAAAACCAACACAACACAATATGAGCTATTGCTGCTGCTGTATTTCTTTTTTTCCCCCTAAATTATATAAATCTCAGTCAACACATAATAATTTCAGGCAGGAATAAGCCTTACTACAATTCATCACCTGCAAAAAAAAAAAAAAAAAAATTGAATGAAAAGTTTCCAGCTCACTACATCAATGCAAACTATTTCTAAAAATGTATTGTGTTAAAATAATTGATTTGGAAGGGCAGTGCATTTGCCATATATTCTGATTAATACTTAAAGACTTTTTTCTTTCTCTACTGAAAACAGGAATGATGTGGCATTTCACAAACACTACTCAAGCAACTGAGATACTGTCTCAGATATACACTCAGAAAGTGTATATCACTTTCTTGATATACTTATCATTGCACAACACCTAGCCCACAGACAAACACTGCTGCATTGAGCTCCCTCTTCTTATACATGTATAACTTAATATCGAAGTAGAGTATAACGCTATCATGGATAATAGTAAACCCAACTTTCTAAAGAGGAATCAGTGAGGTCAGCTTCCTTTCTTCTTTGATTCTGGTACAAAGCCAGACAATGTTCTCAGTCTTTCWTGCTGGGTCTTAACACRGTACATTTTCAGAGAAATCTGGCACTGTAATCTAACTAATAGAAGTAATTCCTTAGCCATGTATATCACACCAAGGCTGGTCTCCAAGGCTAAGGTTTGCAATTTTGGTCTGCAGTGCTCTGCAGAACAACCTTGCAAAATCTCATCTCACTTCTACCCCCTTTACACTGTTAATGGTTATTCACTTGTATGGCTAAAAGATAGCAGAAAAAAAATGGCTTTTTTTTCCAGAAATGTGAAATCTTACTATCCAAGAGAAACTTAAATCATAAACCTGGCTTAGGGACTAGAATTGCCTAGAAAATATCATGTGAGCATTAGGGAATAAAGCTATATTTATAGTGGAATATCTAAGCAGTGCTCCAGAAGATCCCCAGACACCGACTTGCTGTTGTGCACATGGTCCAAGGTGCAAGACTGACCCTGCATGAGCAAACGTGGCATCTCGAGGGCAGCTTTGGGCTCACCGGCCTTGGTACTCAGGACTGTTCATAGCTACGTTTAATTTACTACTAAAGGCATGACTGTAAATAGGTGGAAGTACCTGTGAAAAGCACAAAAGCAGATTAAGCCCAGACCAAACCGCTTGGCAAGTGGGAAGTTAAAACCACCCTCAGCGGGAGCACCCGGACCTGCCCGGACATGCAACTTTGCAGAGATTTACACAGCTGGAGAGGATGCAAAATATCATGTTTGTTTATTCATGTCACAAAACTAATTGTGAACTTGACCTTCTGGGTTGGAAGCTCTTCAGGCACAACATTCACGGCAAGTATTCTAGGCTTGCAGTTCTGCTGCGTGCCAGCTATGCGCTTCTTGATTAAAAAGGGATGCTCTGTTCCCAGCAACGCAAGCAGATGCATACAAAAAGCCTCTTGGAGAAGCCAGGACTGAGCTGTAAGGCATTATGAACGATGGCAAGCTTACAGACRCAGAGAGGGAAGTGGTAATCACACAGCCACGAGTGGTGAAACCAATCTGCATGAGGGTAGAGCCGTGTTTATGCTTGGCAAGGCTAGTAGAAATTAGTTAAGTAGATTAAGTAGAAATACCCAGCCAGGGAAAGATAAACTATCTCACTCAGCACAGAATTAACTCTGGATTGCAGTTTAAAACAGAAAGACGTGAAAAATCAAAATCGCTGCAAGGAACGTAGAAAGAGCTCTGCAATTTGCCCACAAGGAAAGGGAGTTTTTCTCCAGCTCCTCCAAGACCCATTATGTAGCATTTCTATTTTAATCCCTCAATTTGAAACAATTTGCTTTGAACCTTTTCATTCTACACTCAAASGACGATTTTGTTCAGTTCTTTCAAGCATTTACCAAGTTAGCCTAACTGTATTTCCTCTCATGGGCAACAGCATTTGAAGAACTGCATCAAGAGGGACTTGGAAAATGTCGGGATTTGGTTCTTCTGACCAAGTCTCCTGTAATAACACCTCTGCCAAAAGGGAATGAGAAATAAGCAAAGAAAGACATACATAACATGAGTCAAGTGGGTTAAGTTCTTCTTTCTTTTTGGCAATTACAATTCTAACACAGGCAAGGTCACCTCTGAACTGCGCATCCAGTGTCAGCAAGAGCTGCACGTTCAGTCATTGCCAACCCAACCCACAGGAACAAGACCTGAGCTTCCTTTTGCCTTGCACAAATCCGTGGCAATTCCGGCAGCAGCAATGTCCCCACTTTGGGACTGGGAAGGGTTTGGTGTGGGAATGGTGAGGTTGCATTCCTCTATACAGAAAGAGGAGTGGATATCATGCAGGRTGCAGCCCGACTGCACACTGGGGGGCTCGGGGAGCAAGCGCCAATACCCATGTTAGCTAATGGGGGGAATGGAATAAAATAATGCAGCTCTAAGGCCATGTGAAGGGCAGATTATGCTTCATGTGCCTCAAGAAAACTCCAGAAGCTGAGGACCAAAGCATGGCAAATACTTTTTTACAGTTAGAAGGCTTTAAAGAGAAGTCAGTAGACAAAGGAAAAGCTACCAGATTTGACATGAAAATGTTCACAGAAACTATCAGTTTTATACCGTGTTTGGAAAAGCTCCAGCAGCTAAATCAACACTGCCATTCCTGACCTCTCCCCATSTAAACATCTCCACGCAATCAGCACCACTCCAGGTGCAAGATCAGTGATGAAAAGCAGTCTGGAAGCAGACAGCATTCCTGCTTAATGCTCCTACACTGCTCTCYGCACAATTTTCAGATGGCTTTGCATAGTTTCAGGCACGTGGCTCTTGCTCAGTTCAAATGAGTTTCACATGACTAACCTACCATGAGCTGCTTAAAAAATAKCCCCCTCGGGGTCTTAAGCAAAACTCATTGTTTAAGCGTTGATTATGACTTTTTCTCCACTGAGATTAATTAAGGTCTTTAAGGAGCACAGGRGGAAAGAGGACTCGCTCATCAGGAGAGCGTTTCCACACGCATGTGGCTCTAATYGTCAGTCGTGCCTGAGTTGCACCAAAGGAGGCAGTCAGCATGGACCAGGTGTCCACGGACACATCTGCTATGGACCTCCCCATGACAAAYGTGGGTAACGATGCAGGGTAGTCTGTGGACAAAGTAGGGTTGGGAAACCAGAGTGACGTTCAAAGGGAGGGATGGAGCCACTTACGCGAATACCGTTATAAACCAATGTTAGGTGGTGAGATACTGGGAAGTGTGATCGTGTTAGTGCTTTAACAGAAATTCATTTGGAGAGCTTGAAACCTGCTCTTGCTATCTGCACATCTACAGCCTCTGCAAGGGGAAGCCCACTGAGTAGCAGCTGCCTCTGGAGAACAAAAATCACCTTTGCTTCCTGCAGGAGCAACGGAGGCAGAGCCAAACTCGCGCACTGCACTAGCCACACCGAGCAGGACAGCRGGACCGTCTCCGTCCAGCTGAGGCTCTGCTCAGAGAATCACACTCCAGCACTGTCAACCCACCCCAGAATAACACGAGCAAAACTGCAGGTTAGAAAGCAGGATCTAACTAACCTTTTTTTCCTCCCAAGAGGCTCATTTGCATGAGGCTCATTTAAAATGCAGAATAATACATGAACTGCATGAGCAGTTTAAAGGTTTATAAAATATCCTAATGCCTTCAGCACCCAGACAGCTAATTTAGATCTTTTTTTTTTTTTTTTTTTTTTCCTGTGGATTAACTCACAACCAGTCCAAACTCATCCTTCCATTAACCCATCTTGATTAGCCAGATGCCAAATGCCAGACGAGGTCGAATTCCCTGTCACRCTTCCTCACTTGGATTTGGAGACTAAAGGGCCCTGATTATGCTCCCCTTTGTGACTGGGGGCTGTTTCAAATGGTTCGACTAATCTGACGAATGGGCGAGATGGGGAGGAAAATCTTCAGTCATGTCAGCTTACGAACTTGCCATCACCAAACACATTAATTGATGTGGGGAAAGCTCTCATGGAAACCACACCATGGTCTCTCTCCAAAGGGCTGGATCTCCTTCTTCTGCCTCAGATACAAACGACCAGACCATGGGACAGCTGGGCAATGGGGATGCCCTCTAAGCACACACAGGAAGGAAGACAAAACAATAAATTCCTGAAATGTAGGCCTGCTTACAGAGGCATTCAATTAATCAGTTCCTGTGCACCTGAGGTAATGTTAAATATTGTCCCAGGAGGGCATCCATCCATTTGCTGAGGAATAATTACAGCTCCCAAGCAAGGCACAGCAGGAACTCTGTTGATCTATCAGTGTGCTGCTGTTTGCCAGTGACCAACAGATAAATTGTCCTGGGCAGAGGAGAAAATTCCCAAGGACAAAAGCATTGGGGCTTGCTCTGATACTAAGACCTGCCATAAAGTTCCCTGTAGAGCTGTCCTCACCTGATTCCAAAGGATATGGGGCATCAATGAGCTTCAGARCTCATTTTGATATAGGCCTTGACTGGACATGGTGCTAAATGGACCATTATCTGGATGCAGTACTGTCATTTTGTCTGATGGTTTAGTATGGCTTTGATGAAGAATACTTGGCTGGTGGCTGTTGACAGTCAATGAAGCAGAGACCGATGCTCAGAAGACCCCCMAACCGTTGACACAATCAAAGCAGACAACAGTCATCACAAACGGTAAATAAAAACTTGCTGTTGCTGTTTTACTCAGAGAAACTCAGGCACCCATCACAGACATATGAACCACATCCACAATCATAACACAGTAAGCTGACAAGGCTCGAACTTTGCTGTGAAGTACCTAATGCCACAACCTTTACGTGACAGCTGCTGATACTTAAACATATATCGTGGTTGTTGGAAGAAATAGAAAAACAAACCATAGAATTTGTGCTCTATTATAGCTACTGCTCATTTTGAGAGAGRATTTTATTTATATCACACACTGATTTTTTCTGAGCTTCATCTTGTGCTTCTCTTTCTAAACAGTCTAGTGAGATGCATGGGCAGGATCACATTTGCTCAGAGCCAACACTTCGAATTATTTGCAGCTTTAGGCAGAGACAAAGCCTGTTGCACAGACAGCGCAGCCTGTGCTAGCTTTTGGAGTAGCTTTCCATCCCAGGGAATGGCTCTCTAGCTGACGCACGAAGAGGAGCAGCATTAAAAGGGATCAGAGCGGTGCTGCAGACACCTCATCTCTGTGCATGCAAAAGCACTTTTCTCACTATTTTCCTCTCACAAAGGGGTTCCTAGGAGCTTGGAAGTGCAGCATGTTGATAGGGAGAGCTTCAGACCATGCCGGAGCAGAGCAGGAGATCAATCACCTAGAAAGGCTTGTCCATGGTGGGGTATCCTGTTACGCCAAAGTCACATTCCTGAGCTTTTCCCACAGTGTGTAAAGCTAGAAAATGTCTTGGAAATTGAAGCTTAGTCCCTGTAGGACAATTTCGGTTGCAAAGGGTAAATGCAGCAGGTGTTGGATGTGCTCACTGAAATGCATGGTAAAGATATACATAAGGAAATTGTCTGCTATGTATAAAGATATACATAAGGAAATGTGTGTTCTGGGATACGCTTTGCACAAAGTCTCACAGTCCTGTCACTACCTGGCCCTTTCCCACTTCTCAGTAAAAATAAAGGAAGAAATGACCTGACAGTAGAGAGCAGAATGCAATTAGTGCACAGCTGGATTACGGAGGACCGCCACTCCACAAGACGTATCGGTTTAGAGTATCAGGGATGGAGAAATGATGTGGTTTGAAAGGGAGTGCATCCACCCACACCCGATTCATATTCTGCCAGCATTTTGCTATAATTTTTACTTTAGATCCAGCAAAATGCCAAGGAGATATCTTTAAAATTCATCACAATAGACCAGACATTTTGCTGAGGGCCAAATTAAAGTATATATGTATTCCTAAATGTGTGTTAGTCACCTCTCAAGTGGCCTGATTTTCAATTCAGTCAGTAGCTAGCAGCAYTGCCTTCTCTTCCTAGATCTCTGAAGGACTGTGGCACATAATACAACAACAATACCAGATCTTTTCCATCTCATATAGACGATTCTGCAGCAGCAGCAGCATTTACTTTTACCAGAGATGAAAGTGGCTTAATCAACTGTGTTTGTATCAGTGCTGCGAGATGCACGTGTACAGCATCAGCACTCAGAGACCAACCCACAGCCTGGGATCTGATGACTCATGAAGCAGAATTATGAAGGACCAGGATGACATTCTTCAAGCACAGGTGAGATCTCCCCAATTATTTATATGTTACAGCTCTATTAGCTGATTATTAACATGTCACTTCTTGGGCTTATGATCAGTATACACAAYTAGCAAGTAGCATTACGACCTGTCCTGTGCTCATTTTAATGACATAGCCAATATTCCACTACATAGGCTGAAGCAGAAGCACAGAGATACAAATGAGGAAGAGGGACAATCAGATATAGAGCATGGTGCTGAGTCCCCAAAGTATCAATAAATTGTATTTTATGGCAGAAGCAAACGGTGAATGATGCTAAAATAAAGTCATTAACATCTTCACAAGGATAAACTTAAAACATGGAGGCTTTTAGCACAGAGAAGATGTGGACAGAAGGGTGATGGACTTCTGTGCGCTAACAAACGGGAAAGGTAAACCCAACGTTTCTATTTATTCCATCTTGGAACTCAATAATATCTAGATATCTCAAACAGCAAGACACGGTTTGAAAACAGAGAGCCCATATAAATAAAACTAAATTGGAATAAGGTCTTTAACAGCAGAGGTGGCCGAGACAGAAGTAGTGGAAGAAAATGTGATCAGGATGGATGTACTACACTTAAGGGTTTAAGGGCAGTATATCAAACAGRACTTGACTCTTTTCATTCAATACAATAGGGTTGTTAAGGGAACAGTGAATAATGTTCTTCAAATAGGACACCGGAAAGTCATGCATGAGATAAGCAAACAACAAGGATTTGTCACGAGGGAATGTACCTGTCTTTGTTATAACAACAACAATTGCTAGTGCCATGATTTAGATAAAGGCAAAGGATTCGTGTAAGCATTGCTTCCACACTGCATTGCACTTATATACTAGAAAGCCCTATCCTAAACAAGGGAGATAATTCCAAAATAATTCCAAGACCAAAATGTTTCAGTGAAAATAAGGAGCAGGTTTGGATTTTCTGTGTAATAGTAAATAAACAAATAAAAAAATATAATTGATTTGAAGTCTATCTTTTACTTGCTGAGAGGTTGCAGAAATACCTTTTTTTTTTTTCCTAAAAATATTCCTCCATTTGTTTATCAGCTCCATTCCTAATGCACAGGGAACATCTACGGTTACACTGCTCATGCTGTCCTTTTTTATTTTTGTGAACTTGCTATATTAAACAATTTATGTTTTATGAGACCAATGCGAGCTTGAAAATTCCTTGCCTCATAAGTTCTTCTTCAAAATACGTAAACATTATATATACATTTTTATACAGATACAATCCTTTTCTGGGCTCCTGTATTGAGCTGTATTCTGCTCCAGCRAAAAACTAAATGACTTTCCCAGCTGTCCGGAGGAGGGGGAGTCTGCAGCTCATCTATTACCTCATCTTGTTTCACCAGCTAAGTACCGTTTGGCCTGYTTAATTTTAAACTCACAGACCTCTAAAAAATTGTAGGTTTTGGGTGTCACTGACTAACAACTAATGCTTTGTAAGCTGGAAAACTCAACAGTGCCCCAAAACACCCAACTAACCAGTTCAGACTCATGTGTGCACACACAAATGCCTTTGTCCCTACCAGATTAGGTTCTAGGCTTCAGGGGTTGGCCAAGGGCATGAGATCAAGCAGGGCTTGAGTGGCCCTAGASCTGAAACCAGCCACAGTGCCACCTGCCACCACTTCTTGCCAGTGAGCACCATGCCACAGCTTTTCAGGTATAGAAGTTAATCCTCAGCAACACCCCAGGTAGACCCACCAGGCTGTGGAACAAGCCATACTAAAAATGTCACAAATCAAAGATAACTGCTTGTCAAAAAGGAAGAAAACCAGCACATTTTACGCTTTCAGAAAAAAAAAAAAAAAAAAAAAGGAAGATACTGTCTTGGCACCATCTGTCATTTAACCTGTGGGCAAACCTGGAAAGACCTTGTAATTACAAGTGCCTTCATTATCCTCCTGTATTGATCCTCCCTTGAGCACCATAGCATGATGTGACATCCCCACTTATACCTCTTCACGAAASAGATGAGGGGTGGACAACAGCAGAGACTCAATGTCCCAGTAAATGGTTGGGCTTTTTAACCTTCAGTGATGACTCCATTGAGCAGCTCTAAACCAACCTGATTTAGGTTTTCAGAAAGTTGCTGCCCTACTGTCTCGGAAACTAGTCCTGACTGAAATTGCGGTCGCACTTTAGTCCCAGTCACTGTCTCCCTCCCATCAGTCCTGAGCAGGCCTCACTCTTAGGAGTCTTTTTAGGATTTTTCAGTTRAAGGATCATTTTTGTGTTCCAGCTGTCATGGAACAAGCAGTTTCCAGGTGGAAAAAAGAACCAGTATTAAGTTCTGGAAAAAAATGCCCCATAAACACRTCCTTTATTGCTCATACCAAAAGCTTGTCTCTGCCACGTTTGCACAAGTGGACTGGCTGATTTCAGTGAAAAGACTGCTTGRTGAAGGAGGGAAGAATTTTAAAAAATTATCAAATAGTAAATAATAATTATACGCATACAAAAAAAGGAGAGTATGAGGAATACTGCGGTTTCAAATCTAGGCTCAAATCCTGCAGTCTGCTTTGGGCGTGCTGTAATCTAGCTGCATGCAGAGCAGCTTGGAAGACCACAGTCTTAAACTGGAACTAATTGCCTTGCTCTCTGTGCAGAGAAAACTGCCCATTTATGATCCCGTTCCCCTGCCAAATTCCCAAATGAATGTCTTGAAACACCTACAAAGGCAGGAGGGGAAGGTACATGGATGGCAATTCAGGCTGTTTCTCACTGTTTCACCAGAGCTTGGTGCCACGGACCCTTCTCTTGGCTGGCTTGTAAGAGACACCATACCGATTTTGGCAGACACACATGGCACATTAGGCAGCAGTGAAGCAGCTAGTGGGAGTCTACAGTCTGAGAATTAAGAGCGCAAGGAAATAAAATAATCAAATTCCACTGGATAAAGCACTGTGAGACGCTGGGAAGGGCTTCAGGAATGCCTCATCTTCAAAAGTTACAACTTTACTTTGTGCCACTCTGAGACCTGWTTTAAAGTTGTTAACACTTCCAGCACAGAAAAACCTAAAAAATCCCAACCAAACAAAAGCTTCTAAATTTGACCGGTGCGATGCATAAGCAGCAGCGCCAGCTGTGGAAGTGCTAAGTTCTGCCTGACTTGCTACAAAGCTGTGTTCACTCTGAATACTAATGCTAACAAATTAAAACGTATTTTAACAYGTTCATCATTTCATGAATAGGAACAAGTGCAGTGTGCTTTTCCATTGAAATGAATGGAGCTCAGGACCAAAACCAAAGGTATAAGGATGAGAAGGGAAAATAAATAAATAAAAATGGAAGYGGGAAAAAAATTATTGTGGGCTTCTCCACATAATTCCAGCTCTATGTTATATAACGTAGGTTTCATGTCCTGTATAGTCATGAGGTATTAGGAGAAATAATAACAGACCTTCAATTCTTATTCCTTAGCAACTCTTAAACTCAGAGGTGTGATTAAAGAGAGGAGCATATTAGGGCTGGAAAATATGATGTGGGGACATCTGGAGGCAATTGGCAGAGTATAAAAATAGACTATATGTCCTAATAATTCTGTTTTCCTGTTTCCAATGTCAGTGATTCTGTGGTAACAAGCAGTTTTCCAAATCAGCTTTTAACAGCAGAGTATCGGAATAATGAGTATGACTGTGCTTACTGACGTGGCATCCAACACTTGGCAGGCCTAAGATTGGCAGAAGTATCTCATCTTTCACACTTGTGTCCAGCCTTGGTTTGGTCAAATGTCCTTCTTTTGGCACCTTCCCTGTCCCAATGTGCTGAGCCCATCCCTGASGACCACATCCTGGAGGACACCTCTGCTGCCTTGGATCTGGCAATGAAACCCTCCTCTCCCTATCTCTGTGTACATGCAAAATCCTAACCATGTACTTACATACAACGCAAACCCACCAGTCTGGTGTTTAGTCTCTCAGGATGATCAACATGAAAGTTTATTTAACACCTATTTGCAAAGCAATACCAAGCAGAATAATAGGGTAGGTCTGAGTCTATTTAGCTGACTATTTAGCTGAGGGTGCTCTGATCAAACTGGAAATCTTCACTTTTCTTTGAGAAGCCAATTTTCTTTGCATGTGCTCACTCTGAAGAGCCTCTGGGGCATATTCATGTTCATGCAGAGTAAGTGGTTCCTCTCCTGCTAAAGCTCCCCAAATCATAATGGTCTCTTCATACAAGAGTATCATTCAAGGCCAAGTTGGCTTCAATTTAAAGGAAAGCCTACGAGAAGATATTAAGCCATCATACCACTTAGAGACAGCAGGCTCAGCTGTGTTTTCAGGTCTAGACACAGAACACATCACTGAGATGGAGCTCCGCCGTGGGGCAAGACATGTCCCCTCCCCAGTCTGACAACGCCATGGGCCAGAGAGCTGGGCACAGTGAAAGGAAAGAGAATCAAGGCAAAGGGCATGGAAATACAGGAAAATAAACAAGGAATCTCTGTAAAGCAATGTACGGGCAAGAAAACCCAAGATGACCGAAACCACCCAACACAAACGAAGAGGATTTGAATTTGTGATTCTTACTAGAATGGAAATGTATAAATCAGCACAACCTCAGTTCCCAACCTCACAACCCCAGCAAGAGGTGCATGCAGGCATTTCAGCACATGCCCAGCCGACCTCTGGAGAGCTCAGGAATCACTTTATTGCACTTGGTTGGCTTCTAACAAAGACAGCAAATGAAGAACAGGGGCAAAGGTTTCCGTGTATGGTAAAAAGAGAAAGAAATACACGTATTTTATTGTCTTGCAGCCAGAAATGGTGTCCTACTATGTGCTAACGACCATTTCACTGTAGTTTATCTACTTTGCTGGTAAGTACAAAGTTTCCCCTTCTGTAAAGGAAATTGTGTTGGTTTTGCACCTTATAACCTCATAGTGATTTTGTGAGAGAAGCAGGGGACTCCTGTCTCCCCAGCAGATAAACTACCGACATGAGAGGAGTGCTAATCACTGACAGTGCAATTAACATAGCAAATATCTTCAGGACTTACACTTATTATACACTTTTGAGTAAAATACAAATCAAATTATTCTTTGCTGTTTGGTTGAGTTTTTTATATATATATATATATATATATACATACATATATATATACAGTTTAATCCTGAAGATCACTAGGGGGAACTAACAAAGGATTACTTTTCCCTTGATTCAAAAACTCAGATTTGTTGATAAGATGAGTGAATATCCTACATTAATGCACTCGACAGAGCCTTGTAAGGTTGACRGTGGAGTTTTGATCTCCAAGAAGCAGTCTGCCAGGCTGACTTCTTGGGGATGCCAAGTCCCATACTTTTACCATTCTTTTCCAAGGATAAAATAATGCTTTTGCTCATCTTCTGTTTGTTTAGATTGAGAATTTATTAGGATCCAGGATGGCATGGCACATGTGTACAGGTACAAGGTTAGAAAAGGGAGTCCTTGTCCTAGTTGGAACAGGTCCATTATTATCAACACAAATAATAAACYAGAAAGATTCCCTCAACTTTTGAATCCTAGGAGGCACTCTTACGGCTTTAGTCACTTCACCTATACATCTTAAAATGTGCCATATATACATATTTACTTTCATTGGGTCCTGAAACATGACCCAAAGTTTGGCAGCATTCAGGAGAGACCATTAGCTCTGCTCATACACAAAAGGAAGAAATTCCTGAAGTTAAGGTTTTGTTACATTATTCCATTCCCATGGGCAAGATTAGTAATATGGAGAGAGCAAAGCTCTCCAGCAGTCAAGGGTGTTTGTCAAATCATGATTAAACTGGTCACTGTACCCTGGCTGCTCCCAGCATTTTGCTATATCTAGCTTTTAGGCTTCTTACTGGAAGAGATGGTGCCTTTCCTATAAAATACTCAGTTCATGTTGCCATGGAAGAAGAAAGCCAAGAGCTGCAAAGAAGGTCTGGATTAATTCTCTTTCCATTCCTCATTAGGTTAGATGTTCTCAGTAGAGATTAATGTCTACTGAAGATCAGGCATTACTTCATCCAAGCGGGAAGGAGAACTGCTCAGAGATCATGGTGAGAAATGAAAGCAATCTCACATCAGATCATCAGCCTGCAGCTTTGATCTTGATCATGTCATCATTTGAACCAAGACCAGATATGGAAAAAAAAACGTGTTTTGAGGCAAAATCTCAAAATTTTGATATGCATTTGCCAAAAACACATAGGAATTTCACAGGAAAGACCATTATTCAGTTTCTACAAGATCTCAAACATATTCAGCCTTATCTCAACTTTACTCTTGCAAAATTCCTGTGGTCTATGTTGAGGGCAAAGAAAGAGATGCCCCAAGCCTTGGTGCACCAACCAGCCCTAGTCAAGAGATGCTCATGCCTTCAGCAGGCATTTCCAGCTCTGCTGCTGACATGCTGAAGTCCTTTGAGTAAGATGTGAGCTTCTTCTCCAGGTAGTTTTGGCTTSCTATCTGTGAGACAGGTACAGAAGCTAATTACACACCTGGTTACACTACTTTTTTCTAGCTATGACAAACATTTACAGTGCACCGAGCACAGATATAGTTAAGGGATTTTCACTTCTGAAGCTTACTAATGAGGTATGAGCTGCTCATTTTATCTGCCTCAAACACTACCAGAGTCTCAGATGAAAAAAACAAGCACGGGATTGTTATTTTGCAATTTTTCGGGACTGTTGCCCATGCCTGAATTATGACAGATGTGTGTGTCTGCTGTGCACTGTACAGTAACAAGGTTTTTTGTTTTTTCCTTTCTGCTCCGCTGACAGAAACGCAATGTATCACGGAACAGCAGCTCACAAGACCCCAGCCTTGCCACTCTGCACAGCCGTGCTGAGGGGGCAAAGGCACCTATAATTATACGGATGGACATCACCGTGCAGCCATCTGGTCCTCCAGCACCTCAAGGGAAGTCAACCAGAGGCATCCATCTGTCACTCAGCACAGCCTTCCTCCTCGGGCTCAGCATCACTCACACGCCTGCTCATAAACATTTCTTTTCCCGTTATTATTGTGTGCCACCAAAGACGTGGCGCTGGACCACAGCCACCTTCTTACATGGGTAACATTTTTCTGGTTGACAGAGGAAGTGCACAACAAAATACACACACAGAGCTGGATCCTGAAATTTTTATGGATGGGAGTTTTTTAATTTTAACCAGAGTGGCGTTAGACTGTACTTCTCCCTGCTGATGGATATGGTGGAAGAAATGAATTGCTCTTGCACTTGCTTCCGCACCTGAGCAGAAATTCATACAGACCTTGTCCTCCAAGCACTATTCTAAGGAAGGAAGGATTTCTTTTTTCCCATAGCTTCAGTGCAATCAACTTCTAAAGTTGGTCAAAAAGSCAAAATAAAATACCAGCGATATTGTCTAGAAACGAGCAGACAATTCAGTCTCGATAGACCTTGGAAGAAATAACAGGGTCATAAGTTCCTCAAAGAGACAAATGCAGCAGAACAAAGCTGAACAGCTCAAGCCACTGCTGCACTTCAACTTTGCCATGAAACTGAAAAAGGAAAAGGAGAATACATCCATCAGGCAGTATATCTTTCAAGAAATAAAGCAAAGCCATCTATCCAGATGATAAAGAAATCATCTGTCTATCCCCTTCTCTGGAAAGGCAAAATTGGCATAATTTCTTTAGCAGAAGAGTGCATCATTTTCCTGTAAAGCATCGTACTCCTGCCAAGTTTCTACAATTGGTCTGTCTCATGTGACAACCAACCAACTTGTTTAGCATCTAAAACTACTGTAAACAGACAAAATTTAAATTAAATGCATCATGGAAGAGATATGAAAATATTAACATAATTTAGTATATCGTTTTTCACTTTGGAATGGCTGTAGAGGGAACAAAGCTGCATTTACACCAGTGTTAATCTATTATGATCTGCTGAATTTAAATTGTTCTCCTCAAAATTAAATCATAGGAGCACCCAAGATCAGATGCTGAAGGAAATCAGGCCAGCTGTTGTCTGAAAATGTCTAAATTTCTCCTTCAGCAGAAGAAAGCAGTCATTAATGACCAGATAACGAATTGAGACACTCAAGTGTTTTTAGTTGGAGCATGCATGTGAATTGCTGCACACAAAAAAGGACTTGCACAGACTTTATATATATATATATATATATATATATATACACACACCTGCGTTACTGTGGAAAACAGGAGCAACATCCTTAAGAAGATACTTATAATGGATACCTACTTGAAAAAGTTTTGCAAATATCTGTAATACAAAACCAATGTGTTTGCAATACCATGACAACAACAGCATGAGTATTTTACTAACTACTGTAAAGCTGTGCCTGAAAGGTGAGTTTTTTCCTGGGCAAGACCTAATGTGAATTAATTCCTCCTTTGTCTTCACTGGCACCTGAATGCTGTTGCCTGAATTGTCTTAGCAAACAATCCAGTTGGTTTTTGCAGTGCAGGTATGTTCTAAGTTTATAATTATGTATGACACAAGGTTACAACAATCAGTCCTTGGGCAATGTGGCTTCCTGAATACAGACATTGACAACAGGAAACAATAAACAATATTGTTTGGTATTAAAAAAAAAATCAGTCAAAGCAGCTTAACTACTTGATTTTCACAGGAACTACGGGCAAGAGGCACTTCAAACAAGGATTCCAGGTGGGATAATGAAATATCTACATTTCCTAAGTTCTAAAGTCTAAATTTACAAGTATTTTCTAGAAGCTGCTCCAGTGAGAGTGGAACAGACAGACACTGTGAGGGAACCCAGGCACTGTGCTCCTTTCTCACTATACTCAGCTTTTTTATGTACTATATATATTGAATCTAATGATGGACAAGGATTTGAAGAATGAACAGGGCTTTCAACAACATAAACCTCAACAGAGGGATATAAAAAAAGTTACACCAGTCAGAGCTCACATATTTAGGTGATTTACATCTGTCATATCTCTCTGTACCACTTAAATCTTTTACTAGTATAAATAATGGAAATATATAATATATATTAGTATATATAAAACTGTGATTGATTTCAGTGGAGTTATAATGATTTAAACCAAGTGAATCATGCACTTACTTATTTGTGTGCACTGAAAATCTGATTCAGTGCATTAAAGCAAATCTRGTGGTGTGATTCTGGCCTAGAAACATTGCCAGAATTTGATCTTGAGACAGTACAGAAAATGCTATTAATACACTGTTTTCTTTGACTCTTGTGGCAATGAAACTATATGGTGTAGGGCAGCTCCTACACCAAAAGATAAAAGTTCAGAAGGAACCTGGACGTGTTTCTCAGAGCACCAGAGCAGCTCTTTAGTGCAAACTCTCTTGTTGCTATGGGGTGAATTCTGCCTGTTTCATGCTCTCCCAGGTGCCTTCTCATTCCCACTATTCAYAGTGTAGCTTCACTGACTGACCTAGAGTTAGCAAGCCTCCTCTTTGCCAAAATACCCTAATGATCTATATCTCAGCGGTAATGACAATCAGAGAAGTTCAGGATCGTTTTTCACTCCGGATTTTCTCAAAKCTGGAGCTTCCATTCCCTCTTTGAGGCTGCCTGTTTCATTGGTGACTGCCAGCTGAGACACTGTCACAGTGGAAGGGACAGACGTGTTTKGAGGGAAACAGCATGGGAAGCTGCAATTGCACCTAACCTTTGCAGCATTCTCCTCTCAGCCTGCTTAATTCTTGTTCAAATGCTGTTAAAYAAATTAAGGGAATGAAAGCTGCAGGTGCTCCATCATTGCCAGCAGTGTTTTAGAGCACTGCAATCCAAATATACACGAGAAACAGCCTGAGGCTGCTTTGAGGTCACAGACTCTGAGGTAAGCAGAGCTCCTGTAAAAAGAGACACCTGTCCATCCCTCTCTCACAAAAAGAGGGCTATAGATGGTAGCCCTCAGAAATCTGATTCAATTCAAGCCAAGTTAAAAGCTAGAAGGCTGCTGACAGGAGTGCGGCAGAGGCGTAACACAGACCGACATTCCCAGGGTCTCCATTTGCCTTTGGACATTCCCAGTGTCTCCAAGCGGCTCCAAGGAGCACTCTTTGGGGCGAGGACTCGCTATCCACCCCACCATTCACCCTCTGCCTCCCCGGGAAGGCACCGGCAGAAAGAGTTGGGCCTTTTTCCGACTATTTGATCAATCCTGCCACGTTCCTATGACAACCACCAGCGCCAAGGCCCTGCACAAGAGCGCAGGAGGGCTGTGGGAGCAGCAGGGAACCACGCGATTGATGCTGCTCCTAGGGAAAGAGGGCCCAGAGGCTACGGCGCAGCCGTCTCCGCTGCCTGGTGCGTGCGCCACGCGGTAGCCGACCGGCTCTAGGCACGCACGGCAGATGGGCTCACGCTGTGCTGAGCTGAGCAATGGACAATTGGATTAGGTATTGGAGTAAAAGTCAATATTTTAAAACACTGGAATTCTCAGCAAGCTYGGGAGACTATAAGGTGCCAGTTTCCTTCTGGATACATCAAGTTCCCGATCTATAATTCCTGCAGTTTAATGCAAGAGGCAAAGTCCTAGATCCATCATGAAAATACATGCTGGATAGTGTCCAGAAACAGTACCAATGACACCAGTGAACCTCCACTATGGCTGATGATTCTATGTATGAAAATTGTGAAAGAGGTGCTTATGACTGGTGATTTATGCCTTCATTAAAGTACTTGTCCTTCAAGCAAAACCCTGCGATTTATTGAAATTAACAGTCTCCAAACTGGAATATGCATTATAAATTAATGCATTTTTGATCTTACACAATGAAAAGTCTAATGCTATTGGCATCCTATCTTTCCTRCATAAAAAATACTGCACAATATATATCAGCTTACTCAGAAAAGCAGACCTAAGAATGTAAATCTCTAAATCTCATCTACTAGAGGCTTCCAAACTATTCTCCCATAACTCATTCCAGAACTACCAGCTTTACATTTTCCAAACCTAAGAAGCTCTCGGTTCAGCGCCTTGTGCACTTTAGTGCTGTCAAAAGTGAAATCTCTACAGCTAATGACTTTACAAAAGGAAAACTCCCTCAGTGTCACTGCCCATTTTCATGAYTGTTTCCTTGCACAGACATCTTGTACAAAATGCGTTTAGTTTTATTTTGACTCCAAAAGCTGCTACACTCAGCCAGTGTCTAGGAAGGACCTGAGTTCTTTGTTTCCTCATTGCTACAAATTTCACAGGCAGAGAACAGCACTAATCTGAAAGTAACCTTCCCAAACCTTGCTGGATGTGACACCCTCACCTGTTTCTTCTGCTTCTGCGGCTGTTATCTATGGACTTGCAAACCACATCCATGATGGTTAAGTTACAGCTGAGCTTATTGGCTCTGCCTTACTGGCTCCTCTGTGCTTTGGAAGGACACCCAGCAACGCTGCAGCATGGAGGAGTGCTCCTCACTGCTTCCCCGATGCAGAACAACACTCGATAAGTCTTATTCTAGGCTGGCTATCTCTGACTGTAAAGAAAGCTCTCAGCTCCTCCCTCTACCTTGCACATTGTTTTGCTTCTCAGCACAAGAAGCCATTAACTCAGAGGACAAGCACAGTATTGACCATCAAACAATACCTGCTCTGTTGCCTTTCTTAGATCGCATTTCTCTATTGTCTCTCGACAAAGTACACCTCATGGTGGAAGCTTCCCAAATGAAGAGATGCTGCCACTGACAAAATCAAAACAGGCAATTTCTCCCCCTTTTTTTTTTTTTTTTTTTTTCAGATATCTCTTTTTATAGAGGTTTCAATTTCTGGTTGCCAGGGGCTTTCACAGTAGCAAGGCCGACTGCACATTGTTATGAAATACCGTCATTCTTAAAAGACTTTTTATTACGACTTTTCCCAGATTTATTTGTCTCGATAGCAAAAGATACACTGATTTACAGCRAACTTTAGAGTTATGTTTTGGGTGTTCAGAATCCATGAACAAGAAGGATCTTTAAGCCATGCAAAAATATATTGCTTTCCAAAGTAACATTAATAATACACTGGTAGGTACTGAGACCTGCTCTATACCATTTGAGATGCAGGGCGGATGTAATGTATTCACAAGCACTATGGATAGATCACCTAGATAAATTCTTCACTGTTATAGCGTAATCTCCCAAAACTCTCTAGTTGGTAAAAATGGCCTTGCTGATCAGTCTGTGATTCTTCCTACTATCTTATTATTCATCTGCTGGTGACACCTGAGATCAAAACAACCAATATCATTATATAGCTGGCATCACACATCTCAACATCATAAMAGAGAGTCTTAAGTGTTTTTTAAAAATAACAACATAAAGCTATAGCCTCCTTCTCTCCACCAGTCACCTCACAGCATATTAAATCACTYTTTAAAAATACATTTATCAGGGCTTTGCTTCTCATAACAGAATAGAGTAGCAAATGCTTTTCACTGATTTCTGCTAGATCTCCTTAGATATAAAACTACTTGGTATATGAGGCAGATGCATGTTTCCATTTACAGTACCATCCATTGTATGCTTTCTTTATATTTTAAAATGATGAACAATAAAATATTTAAATCCTYCCTGAAATAGTTCTTCCAAAATGATTCACCGAATTGTCATGTTGTGTGTGACAGTTCTTTCTGCATATTGATAAAAAATATAGTCTACTCACAGCTTAGCTTTGGAGAAACATCTCTAAGATTGTGCATTATTTAAAAAATCAACTGTAAAACTGTCTTTTGAAGATTTATGTGCCGAGGTGGGGTGAAGGCTGGATCTGGGTTTCCTTCCTTGATGATYAGACGGCCCACTACAAACCCAGGCAGCTGCCCACTCCGTGCCAGCTCATTCACTACCATTGCCCAGTAGGAAGAGAAAATCTTGTCCCAGGCAACTCCAACAGCCCARAAAGCGGGGCACAGAGTATGAAAAATATCATAATAAAAAGGTTTTCCAGCATCCCACATGGCAGGATGCAAGGAACTGGGCCCGGACCCCTGCGTGACTTGGTTGCATTCTCTGGAAAGCAGAACGTGACTTGCAAATTAATCGCAGACAAACACGCCGCCACTTCATACATCTCACGTGCTAGTGATTAAGTGTGTTGGAGCAGACGCTAGTAACATCATAATCAAACTCCCTCTAATTTCAGAATGAACATTTGGATTYGTGAATTCATTTGGATTCACTTCCAGCCATCCGACATTTCGACAGCAGTCACCTGAGAGTGCAAAGGACAGGCACACGAGGGGACAGTTCCTTTGGCGTCTAAACACAAGATTATTCAAACAGGAAATCTAATTTTAAAGGACGAGTACTAGGCAACATTTCTTTTTTTTTCATTCATTTTTCATACTTTTTTTTTGCAATAATCCAAATACTTCTAAAAATAAAACCAGAAGGATGGCATAACCAATGCCTCTTAATAGAAAAATAATTGATTTAAATGAGGCACACACTCATATGCACAAAGAAATAAATGGCCCAACATTTCTTTTGAGAGTTACAATATTTTTAGCCATATGGTATTTCTTATTAATTATTACAATTGCTAACTAAGAGCCAACTGCGTGCTCAGAACTGTACCACACATGCAAGTACTAACAGCCCAGCCCAAAATGCTTGCATTTGGAAAGATAAAAGAAGTAGGATCAGAAGGTACTGAGAAATGCAGCACAGCGCAAATGTTCCCAGTATTAGAAGGTGAATCAGACTTCACGCTTGCAGCTGCACCAGGAATGTTCCTCCTCCAAGAAATACAAAATTTGAACCTGAAGTCCCTTCTCCTCCACTAAGCCAGCAAAGGAGAAGCAGCAAGAAAAGGAAGCAGATTTTGAGGCTTAACAAACCACACCAGCTCTACAACATATTTTGGCTGTTTAGCAATTTATGGTAATTAAATGCAACACCTCAGGCTGTTCTCCTCTCTGTGACGGGGCYGCTCTGGAGCAGGGCCAGCCCCGGGACCACAGAAACATAAGCTCCCTGGCTCAACTGTGCCAGGAAGCCCTGGGTCACAACAGAGCATGTGAACAAGGGGAAGGAGGCTAAAAACAGTGATAAATCAGTGAAAACCRCCAAGGTGAAAGCACGTTGTTTTGCAGGCAGCGCTGTGCTGTAAAYGGCGTGTCCAGTCCTGGGGCTGCGGCATCTCAGCCTGTCTGGTGGCTTCCATCTTCCCCCGCCAGCCTGCTTGAAAACACATCAAAAGTACAGTGGAGTGGGCAGTGCGCAGGGATCTCAGCACTGTGAAGACCAAGCCACCAAATGGCATCATCTGCTGCAAGAAGGAAGGAAATTGTCCATACCGGAAAACACCACTGAAGAGAGGTGCCTGTAGGCCAGAGAAGCAGCACAACGGCTGGGAAGGTTCRGAGAAGCTTCCCAATAGCTGGAAGCACAGACATTTTCCTCTGAACTTCCCCTGGTGCCTAGAACAGATGCCTGAAACAAGAGCTAGTCAACTAGCCTCATGTTTTCTCTGTTTCTGTAAACTTTGGGGAGAGAAAATTTTTCTTTTTTTCCTGAGCAGCCCTTCCTTGAACGATTCTCTGCCCTGTCCTGTCCTGTCCTGCCCGGCACCCCCTCCCTGGGGACAGGCGGTCGTGTATCTGGCTCCCACTCAGTCACATTTACGCTCCGCAGTGCCTGTCAGACCGGCAGTTCCAGTCGTACAGTCCCCAGGGACCAGGGAAGATGTATAGCCAAGACACAGCGTCTGCTAGCCATCTCACAGACGATCTTCCTCCTCAGGCATTGCTCTGCTTGGGAAAGGCAGCTAGTGTCCATTCCTATTAAGCTCTAGTAAACTCTCCATTCCTGTGTACATCTCCCTTTCCTGCCTCTGGGAATGAACCTGGGCGCTTTCTCCTTCCCTCAGCACCGCTTGCCAGGCAGAGGTGGCCCGTGAAGCCTCCACGTTGGCTTCAGCCTCCATCTCTGTCAGCGCAGAAGAGACTRTAATGTGATTAACTTTATGCTTCACAATGTCTGTGTAAGAAGCGGGTCCTGGGGTAGGGATTTGACACGGGATGTGCGGGGCCTCGGTCAGAAAAAAAAMCCCAGCTTTTCCTTCCCGAAATGGCAGAACAAAAACTGCTTCGAACTAGGTGAGATCGCCAGTCGGTCTGATTGAAGGGCACTGCCAAACCTGGGCACTCCTTAAGTGAAGGATGTAACACAGGAGATGACCGCCCAATTCCACCTCCAAGCCAAGGCCGAAAGACCATGGGGCTTGAAAATGGTTTCCTTTTGTGCGCTGTGCTTCAAGGCTCCGAGTTAACTCTCTACTCAAATACAGAACAYAAGGGGTTTATCCTGCAATGTATGGTTACTGTTGTCCCCACACCAGGTACTTTCACTGTTTGTTATCATCCCTTTTCCATTCCCTTTGATGTCTTAATTATGGTGTCTGTATGTTAATCGTTAATGCCCTCAGCAAGGAAAAGCTGTGATCCCATAAGAGATTTGTTGCCTCTACAGGAAACAGTGATACGTAACGTTTTAGCCTGGACTGCAAAACCATGCCTCTCTTTCCCATGGGATGCCAACTTCAAGAAGCTGTGCCTTTTTCACACACATACTGCAAGATGCTCTCAAGGCTGACTGCAAAGGAAAGCCAGCAGCAGCAAAGCCCTGTGACTTGTAGACCTAGAATCTGGCCAGAAATCCTGCTGTTTTTCATGCTGGTTACACAAAAGCACTGTCGCTGCTACTCCATCGCTCACTCAGAAAGCAACGATGAGATGTGATGTGAGGTCTTGTAGAAGAGCACAAATTTTCAACCTCTTTTAAGTACTCCTGCAATGACTCATAACTACTAATGACACTGGCTATCGAGCTATTTATACCAATATTCCTCGGGGATGAGGGAGAGCTGCTTGTTCCTTTTCTAGTGATATGGACGGTCCATAGGTTAAAAACTGCTATAAGTCTACTGGATGGCCAGAAATTTCCATCTAAGCAACATTTTAGCTTTCTATGCAGAGCATGCACAAGAATAGACATSTGCTTTTATTGATGATGGCAGTGGCTTCAGAGATATCTATATGCAGRAGCAGTACAGAACAAGAACAACAGCATAATGGATGCAGAATATGCACATAATGAATTTGATCAACACAATGTTTTAGTAGATGTATGAAATATACCCCCAGACTGCAAGTATATCTGCAATAAGAAACCCATATATCTGCATTCTTAAGGGGAATATCCAGCCTCCACTCCCTCCAGTTGCTTCTTTCCCTGATGATTCCTTCACTGAGGCTATGCAGGGTTCCTGTGGGAATCTCTAGTGGAACAGCTGGACAGGAACAAAGCTCCGTCTTCTTCTACTAAAAGCTATGGGGAAGAAAATTGCCAAAGTAGAGTTAAGATATATCCCCCTGTGAAAACTGCTCTGACTGCAGCAAGATGCACGACCATATGAATGTGCACGAGCAGCCCTTGTGGCCCAAATGCCTGGGGGAGTGCACAGGAAAGGCAGCACGTTTCTCCCACAGCACAAGCCCAGGCAGCTCGTTAGCCAACAGGGCTGACAGCAGCTCAGATGCAGAACTGGTCCAGCAGCAGGGATGGAGCTGGTGACCAAGTCRACATCTACAGCCTGAATAAACACAGCATCACAAGTGAAATTCAGACAAAGACAAGCTGGAGCCTTCCAGTGGAAAAGGACTGCAATCCCGACTGCACCAGGCAGACAACCCTCTTTCCTCTCCTATAAATTTTTTAATTGGAGACCTAAATTAGTAGCATACCGTCACTGGAACCTAAATTAATTAGTTCATGTCTGCACAATTCTCTGACTTTATATAGCACTGAGTGAGAAATATTTGTTCTCACCACTCTGAACTGTGAATGTGCACTTGAATCTGTGCTCTTTAATTTTTTTCCTTCATTTTAACTCCTGGCCTTGCTAAGCACTAGTTATTATTCATCACCTCTGAAGCAAAAGACCTTTCATGTTCGGGAACAGTATTATATGGATTTGAAACAAAATCTGCCCCTTCATGTTCAGAAAAAAAAGGATCATATTTTCCAAGGTATCTTCGCGTGTCACATCAAAGAGACATGCTTAGTGCAACTCTTTAAATGTGTCTGCAAAAGCTTCACACACAGCTGCCAGTAAGAGCAAAAGGAGATAAACACACAACCCATCTAGGTATTTTTGGAGATTTGAGCGTCCAGCTGAGCCACTGAACATCCTGCTGATTTGGAAAACCTGGCCCAAATCTTGCCCTTGTTGCTGGAGATGACTTGAGTACAGCTTTGGCAAAAACAGTAGGTCCGAGAACGAAGTCATCATCACAGCAGGGAAACACTCAGCGATGGGAAGCTGCTTCTGGGAAATGCTGGGACACATTGCAATGGACACAAGTCAACATGGGGATCTGGCTCCTCTACCACTGGGGCCACATGTCCTTCTCTAGATGGCAGGATGTGTTATAAATTTTTCTCTTCATTTCTAGAACATTTGTGGAATTTTGCGGAGAAAAGTTTATAAGTTATCACAGCAGGGATACTTTCCCTGCTAAGATCACTTCTCACATATCATTTGTGGGACATACGTTAGCAATCAGCATCTTCACTTTATTCACAAATAAAGTAGGGAAGAAATTGTATATCTGCACAGCCATGTGAAATAAGGCCATGTGCTTTTTTCCAGCCTTGAGAGCACATCCTGCCCTGGACACTGCAGAGATTACAGGATGTACATTTTTTAAAATAAAAATGTACTACAATACATTCATACCAACTACATATAGGTCTTCATTTATCAAGGAAGTTTTGCAGATGCTTATCTTCAAAATAAAGGCGAGCCAGATACGCTGCTTAGAGAAGTGAATGGTGTCATTACAGAGACTAACTCGGATGATGTTTCAGCAACAGATTTTTTGCAGGTGAAGTTGTGAATTTTTCCACTGAGTTGAAGGTTTTTCCATTTTTTGGAAATCTACTATGGGACAGCAGAGGATTCCTGTATATTTGCTATTTATAGACAGAATTGTGGTAAGATCTATAACATGACACAAAACTCTCTGGATGATAGTTAGTTTTTATCTGTTTCTTATGAATTATTTCCACAACTTGCAGTGAATTATGGTGGACATACACAACAAAGATCATAGCCTTCATAGCCAGAACTTTCTTGTTCTAAARTAATGGAATAGAGAGTGATGAGTTGGAAGAGAGGGAAGCAGAAGAGTGGAAAAGTATTGTAAAAAAAGCCTAAAATATTTTAACATAGAAAAGCACCTAAACACAGCAGTATAAATAGCACTGTATTACTGATACCAGTGGCAAATGCCCAAGCACGTGGCACTTCACATATATGGGAATATCAGGCAACACCTAAGTATCCAACATTTGGGCATTTTTCTGTCCTTCGTGAAGAAACACTACCATTGGGATTGGATTATTCATGGATATTATACAACACTATGTTACTGCCATAAAAAGTCTATTATCTTAAATTACCGTAACACAGTCCAATGGGAATTTAAGCTTATGGACAGTGCTGCCGTAGGAGTAGTCTKCCTGGTGCTAAGACCACTGCTTAGATATTCAAGTGCATTTAGTGGATTACAGCTTGAGTGTAATACTGTCAAAAGCCTACCAATGTCTCTTAGGCACAACCAGAAAGAAAGGAAGGGGTAGGGGAGGGAAACAAATGTTTGATAGAACATCTTTGTTTTATAAAGCAAGGAGACAAAGCAAAGCTGAGAGAATAAAGTCCAGGAATAAAACCCCAATGGTACCAAAGTCAATCAGAGTTTTGCCATTGATCTCAATAAGACCAATATTTCACGGTGGCTAGGCTCCTGTCTGTACACCAGGAGCATTTCTTCCTCCACTGGACTTGATATTGCGAGTCTCAAAGACACATATATGAAATTGCACAAGCTGCTCAGTCACTGTTCCTGAAGCTTGATTTCTATTAGAGATGGATGAATAGACTTTTGAAAGGGAAAATAGAGAAAAGTCGAATTTGTGCTCCTCCTTATTTCACTCACCCTCTAAAACCTCCCTCTGCAAGCCTGAGGCAAACAATGCTGAATCTAAAATAGAAGATTAGACAGATTTATTGTGGTGTAATGGGAATTGCTTCAGGTCCAAAACACAGATAATTCAAAACATAAAATGGAAAGAATATTATGGATTCATTTTTGCTTTATCAAACAATTTCTTGAACAAGAGCAAAAGGAATTTTAAAAGCAAATCCTTGCAGCACTTTCCAATTTGGGTAAACATCCATAGTTATGCATATGTATTTAATACCTCTTGGTGTTTGAGTGTAATGGTCTTGGACACTGTTAATAGAATGTCCCATGACCAGTRCCTGAATGCTTGAAGAATATAAATACTGGGACATTATGCAAGCTGTCATTAATTTTGAAAAATCTACAGGGTTCTAATGCAAACGGTGTCAGTATAAGCATAAAAATGAAGGTACTTACGCCAAGAACATAATCGGACTATCAACTCACATGTGCAAATGCATGAATCGCTTGTCTGCTGACAGAAAGAGCCAATATAATAATCTATCTGCTGGCTTTTTATCCCAAATTCAGTGTCAAGGACTAAAACCTGAATTTCTGTAGCCCCAGGCTGATTCCACATCTCTGTATGTTTCAGCAAATCTACAAGAACTATGGAGAAGCTTCTGCAACATGTTATTTGTTTGGGARGGTCCTACTGTATGTGCTGTATTTTTTCTTCACCTGGAAGAACAAGGAGCCTCTCCCCCCACCCACCCCATATATATATTTCAAACTCTTCAATGATTTTGTGCCCTGTGAGACTCTACTAAATGGAAGGTATTTAAGGACAAGAATGCTCATGGAACCAGCAAATTTAAAATAAATATTGCAGACTGTTCATGGGAACAAGCTCAMGTTTAGAATCACAAGAGCAATCTGATTCAGAGTTGTGCTTACCCAGTCGGAGAATAGCAACACGCTCTTTAATTTGTGTGTGCAACCAAAATCTCAATAAAGGGCACATCAAGGACACCAGAGTGTACATCTGATAAGGAAATGCACATTCAATATATTTTTCTTTTCATAAGGCATTTTGTCATTAAATTTGTCTTTTAAAGRTTTGTTTTCCAGGGAAAAGGGAACAAAAGGGAAATGGAAAGCAGCAAGTTCCCTCAAAAAAGCAAAGTTTTTGGTTGAGGAACATCAGCAACAATACATAATTGATTTCTGCAAAAAGAAAGTGTAGATTTATTGCTTGCTGTGAGCTGTTCGATGGATGGTCTGTTCCCAAGCCATGTGACTCATAAAATACAAATGCTCCAGCTCAGTGAGCATCCCGAAAAGCTTTGTACACGAAACACTGCATAGCCAGGGGCTGTTTACCTTGCCAATTTTAAGCAAAACAGATGGAATCTCTTGCTAGGAACCCACTTCCTCGCTGCTCTCTTTGCTTAAGCTAACACCTACCAATCCTACAGAAAACAACAAGGATGTTTTTCTTCCTTTCCTTTCTGCAAGCCCCCGTGAGCGACAGGGAGCAACTCTCCCATGATCTGTATAAAGCCATCCCCAGGATCTTTAAACACACATGAGCTCTCAGTTCCTACGACAGGGGTTAATTAACCATGGYCTGGGCAAGCGGTGAGTGCTCTGTCAAAGCAAGCAGCCTCATCTGCACTGAGGACCCGGCCCCAGGAGATCTGCGTGGTCCGGCGGTCAGAGGGCTTGACGGGAGCCTCCCAGATCATCTAGATGACCCCTATCACTCCTGACATGTTTTTCCTGCTTGGGTCTTCAGCGGGGAGGCTCCGCAGTCCCCCGACGAATCTGCCCTTGTGTTTCCAGCCACATTTATCTCTAATATCAAGTTATCTCTCAAACAGGCATTTGACAAACTCCTGTTGCTTATCAAGTATTTATGACCAGAGGGAAGTGCTCTGGGACCCAAGGCACATTTGAGGGGGGCTTGTAGGGGCTGCACTAACCCTTTCTACAGAGTGAGCTTTGCTGCAGGAGACTTAACAGGAACCTGATCAGGCGGCCACATTTAATAAAGGAGGAAGCTGAAGTGCATCCAGAGCAAGGGCTGYAAGATTTGTCACGGTCTGTGCTCTAAGGCACAACCACTCACTGCCATTTTTGCCCAGCCTGCTGCAGAGGGCTGCACGAGCCCAAACATACCAGATCTTTTTTCTGTGGATGCTACTGGGCTCTGTGCCAGGCCTAAAAGACGAAAGAGTGATGCCTGGGAATGCACTAAGTGATAACGGCATGAAGGAATACCCAGACTGGCATTTATTTCCAGATGCTGCGGTGACAGGTCCTCACGCAGACGCTGGAGATGTAAGGAAACAGAAAATAAAAGTCCTTCTCTCTTTCAGGCAAATGAATGTCTGAAGAAGAAAGTCTCGCATGCGGCTTGCGCGCCAGGGACTTCACCAGTTGCCTCTCTCTATGTTTTCTTCTACTTTATATGCAGCTTGGAACTCCTGAGTGAAAAGTGCATGCATGGTAAATTATGATGTGCATGTTTTATTACAGAAAATGCAGACATATTGCGGCTCATGCTGCAGGGCTTAAATCATCACTTTAGGTCTTTATCAAAAATGGAGATCGCTGAGCCTCACGGGAAAGGCATTTACATCTTCATCATTACAGAGGCAACAAACTTCATCCATAAAGATGTGCCTGGAACAAATGGCTGCAAATTGTGGACACATGTTTCACTTTAATTGGTCTTCATCAGTGCAGTCTAGCCAGTGACTTCAAAGCTCTYACTAACCAAGAAACCTCTCCCAAATTTTTTATTTTAATCTTTTTATGCTTTTTGTATGCTTTAGAGATGTCAGATTAGATAGCAGCACTGAAGATATCGCTCCAAAGCAGTGTTTCTTTAAAGCTATACTACATGTTTAATTACTAATTAATAAATTATGAATGACTAGAGCTAAAGCAGCATGGCCCAGCCTCCCTGCACTGGGCCAAACGTAGCAGTGCAATTTTTACGAAGTCTATCTCTTGACAACTGGGATCACATCCAAGGCAGCCACAACCATACTCTAAAGAGCAGCTGTCACTAGTCCCATCTTCACATATTATTCTTGATCAGCATAAATGGATGGAAAACGCTGTTCTGGGGAACCACAGTAGAAGACTACGTGTAGATGGCAACAGATCAATTATATAACTCCTCTAAAATTCACAAAAGAGAAGGATGTTCAATTTCCTCTCTTAAAACCCMATTTAGATACAGGTCTGTTTTTTTCACAAATCTCCCTAACAATTCCCACTAGTCTAAAAACCAGACAAATATGTACATAAATGTATGCAGCTGCAAAGCTTAGCAGTCCTGCTGAGTGGCAGGGTCTCACTCTCCCAGGTCCTGTGCAGACACACAGCTAAATCCAGGTCTAGCAGAGCACTAAGAGAAGTGGAAATGGAGATGCAGAGGGGTGGTTTTTTTTTCTTTTTCTTCCTTTATAGGAACTGCAATTTTCCTTTTTTTTTGCAGACAAAATAAGACCACACTGCAGGCACTGCCTACAGCACAAAGAGCAGCTGCAGGAGACACATTAAAGCCATTTCTTCTTCCTTTGGTGAAGACTGCACTCTTTGGAGATTGTCCAACCCCTGCAGGGTTGTGGGCAACTGGGGAAAAAAGAAGCTGTAGTAATGTACTTACCCAGCATCTAAAAGAAACTTACTTAACAGAGATTAAATAACTTGGTGAATCTTCTCATGGAGCCCTTGAAAAATAGCTAACCAACCAACCAAACACCAGCTAGTGGAAAAAAAATACTCCATATGCCCCAAATATATACTGTAACAGCTGGATTTGTTAATGATAGCTACATTTAGTGCACACCTGCGCTGCACTCAGAGAAATGAAGCAGTTAAATTAACTGCTAGGAGAAATACTACCTTCAGAATCCATCCTTTCAAATTGCATCATGGAGTTCACAGTATCTTTGCCTATTCATGCAGTGTACATACAATTTGCTCATTCTTTCCCTCTGCATTTTCAGTGTGCCTCTATTTGCTGCCTAGATTTTCAGTAAACTACCCTGAAAAATACAGCTTAAACTAGCAGGAATAGCAACGGGGTTCACTGCCAAGCAGGGAAGTGTTACATTAAAAGAAAAAAAATACAGAAAGATTAAGCACTACAATAACTTATAATATAGGATATAAGATAAATATATAAGATCTATATATAATAATGATATACAATGTATATTATATAATAATAATATAGTATATGATAGATATAATATACATTACACCTTTTTAATGCCACATTAGCAGAAATGTATTCTTACAAATTAGCTTCAAATTTTCATTACAGTGAACTTCATATTGCTCCAGGAAATCTTCCGTTGATGTTCATCAGTTTTGCAAGAGTAACGACTTGTTGGTGCAGCCCCGTTTTACCTTAGTGAGCAGCATCCTGGTACTGTCAGACAGGGAAGGCTTGGCTACTCAGGCAGCAATATCCCCAATTTTCATGTTCTCTGCCTGGCCAGAGGCCACACAAGCAGCCCTACAGAATTCACTGAGATCATTTTAGGATGAAGTTACCATGCAATATGTACATAATATTTACATATCTTGGGGATCTCTCTGGAGTTTCCCCTCAAATCACGGAGATGCACCTGAGTACCTCCCGTGTTGTAAACAAGAATAGCAAAACAAGTCAAACAATGAAAGCACATAAAGACCTCTCCTTTTATACCCTGATGGTAACTGGTGAACACATGATATAATATTAATTAGGCTTTGGTAAAAGTCTATAAAATATTTCTTAGACTAATTTTTYACACACACCGATGAAAGTAATAGCACTGCTCTTTCTGGGCAGGCCAGGCTGGCGTGATTTTCTGTTTGTTACCTGGCTCGGACAGAATAAGAGAAATCCACACAAAACTACATACCATAAGGCATATCATGAAGTCAGAAATTCTGCTGAATTGCAAACAAAATATAAAAACCTTTTTCCAGCTACTTTAAAATAGCAACCTCCTTTCTAAAATATATGATGGGAAGTGATAGTATTTTGTCTTTTCCTGTTTTACTTAGTCTCTGAATTTCTGAAGAGAAGCTGTTGCTGGTGATTTTGAAACTGGTAATTGTCAATCTACAGAAATGCTCCAACAGTACTTGTTTCATGTCTGAAACCTTGCTTTATTCCTGTGAGTAAGTGAGACAGACCCTATCCACACAGTTTAAATTTCACTTGGATCCTTTTGCTAAACTTTGCTACTGAATGGGCTCCTCCAACAGCCCAAACTCAGCAAAAAGGAACTTCTCACCTCASGAACTGACACAGCCTTTAGGGCTGTGTGAATCTGGGGCTCCCTTTCCTCACTCCAACATCTTTTTGTATAGAGATAACCAGCAGATCTGCCAACAGGGAGGGATCCCTTCGGTCCATTGAAAACCAGACAAAAAGCTGATTACAAGAAATTCATTGCCTTGCTTCTTCCAAACACCTTCTTCCGCTTCCAGATCTCATTCTTCTGAGCATGCTCCTCTTCCCTTGGTGCAGCCAAACACTTCTCCCCTTGTACAGGACTCTGGAAGTCAGATTCTCTTGTTCAATAAGGTCCTTGAAAATATAGCAAAAAGCAAGTTCAAGGTGATTGTGCAGAGTCCTGTACAAGGGGAGAAGTGTGCACTTGAAGCACACTCTATGCACTTGAAGCAAGGTACATGGTTAAGAACACCCCTGAATTGGGGCTTGCATAAATATTACTATCCTACCTAAGAATTTGAATATTTCTTGCAAGAAGTATTAAAAAAAAGAAAAAGAATATTTACTTACTAAACAGTTGCCAATAGAGGACCTGTAAGCTTCTCTTCATGGTATCATGTGGTCCTGCTGATCTGCCAGTTTATTCATGATTCTGTCAAGAAAATTAAGAGAAGAAGAAAATGATATATGATTTATTACAGGATTTGTGTTTTACTATTATACCTGTTTGCAAAGTAAAACGAAGCTACAGGAAAATCATACTGATAACAAAAGGGAAATTGTCTGCCTAAATGTGCTTTGCTCTTTTTAAYCATCCTCTCCAACAGCTCACAGTGAAGTGCATAACAACAGCCAAAAAAGGGGGAAATTCTAAAATTACACAAGTAAACAAAGTATAAGAAGTATGTCATGGATATTTTTCACCTCAGGCTTAAAAATACTGGGAAAGAATAAATCCCATTCACTCTCATACTGCTTATTCACATTGTGAGGGATATAAATGCATAAATCATAAATGAGGCAGAAAGTTCCCAAACACCCTTATGAGTAATATCTCACCAAGTACTCAGAACAAAACCACTTTTAATTTCTTCAGTCTGTAAAAAAGCATTTGCTAAAGGTTTATAACCAACGTAAAGAGAGAGGACACTCAGACCATGCTCCCAAAACACCTCCTGTCAACATGAACTAGCAYGTGGTATTCTCTGATTTTCAGTTCATCTTTTCATCTTCTGAACTACTAAGGACATTTACAAGTCATTTGAACATGCTCTTGTATAAATATTTCAAAGTGTGTTTAAAGCTCAATCTTGAAGGCCTTGGACAAACATGTCAAGCCAATAAATAGCACCGTTGACCTGAAGACATGCTGAAAAGTTTGTGTAAGCAGAATTGCATTGGACTTCTATGGTGAAGCCTCCCAGGACTGTCGTTTTTCTTGCCCACGTTCCATAACAGAAGATGCTCCTTTCTTTGTCATATTAACAAATAAAGCAATTTATGTGCACATGATGTTCTGGGATTCTCCCATGCTCCCACTTCCACTTAAAAATGGACATTATGAAAATGAAATTTCCCAGAAATTTCCATATTGCCAAGTAGCTGCTCTCTCCTAAATTGCTTTTTTAAAAAAGATCAGAGTTAGACTCATGATAATGTTTGGCCATTAGAACTTGCTGGGGAACTCTTGTTCYTCCCTTTTTCCTCAAGGTTTAACACACAACAAAGCAGAAAGTCTTTATAAATAAATAGATAACAAATAGTTTATGGCAGCACTTTTCCAACAGACATATCCCAGATGCGTGTGCTTAGCACACCTTCACCATTAAGATATTAATAATAAACATATAAGCTGCAAAGGACCAGAACCACATAAGCTAATTACGATGCAGATTCCCATATCCCCAAATGCCTTGTTTGTCAGCTTATGCCAAARCAGGATTTACAAGCACTGACCAATTTGAAGTAAAGTGCTACACATATAATGAAAAATAAAGGAGAAGATGAAATTGCCATTGTAAAACCATGTCATGTGTCAAATGCTTTGAATATTTTAAACTGTGCTTTCCAGCTGCAATGTGATGCTTGATTTTTGCCAGTCAACTTCAATTTATTCCTATTTCTCTTCCATCCCCATGCTAAAGTTGCCCATAATGCTTAAAGGTATACTGCTTATAGAWTCTGTAACAGTGGATAAAATAAATTGTAGGCTGTTGTTTGCTTATTTATTTGTCCAGACATAAATCTTCCAAACTGCTTTTATTTCAAATATGGTAATTTTTGCTGTGCTTAAAAAAAGGAAATTGTGTGTATATGGTGAAAAAACAAAGACTTTCACTTGAAAACTTTCAYCATGTTTTTGAGTTGTCTTCACTTATAAAATTTATGTTCTTGACTATATGGCCATAAAGTCATACATGGAAAACTCAGTAAAGTTGAATAAACCAAATGCTGCCTTGAGACAACAGTCTCTTAATTTCTGCAAAGTCCTTGGCATGACCTAGTGGTGAATTTAAACCTGAGTGGAAAAATATTGCAAGTTGCTTTTTTTCTCGTTGTTAATACATTTTATTTCCTTGCAAAGGGAAAAGATGCATGCCTTTATCTGACAGATAAGGTAAAAGCTCCTCTGGAGTCCATCCTCATATAAGCAGCGTTGGGACTGTGTCTTCCCAAATAGCACTTTGTGACTACCAGCACTGAATTTCATCAGTCTGTTTGATTGCCCAGTCACCCACTACCATAGTATTTCTCAGAGTTGGCTATGAAGGGCAGAATATACTACTACACAGCAAATACAAATACATGTTATTACTAACACCTTCTGAAGTTGCCACCCTTCAACACTAGTATCAGTTTTAGCAGCTCCCAAGCACAGTTCAGTCATGGAAAACCTTCTGTATTTCCAAGAAGGGGAAGCAAAGCTTCACAGTCTGTTTAAAATACTCCAGAGGAAACCTGCTTTCTGAGTATCGATTGATGTCCAGACATTTCTGTAACATCTCTCTACCATACAGGCTCACCAAGGGCAAGGTTTCCTTCCCCAGAAGTACGTGTTTTTCATAGGCTTTAGCTTGTGAAATTCTTCTGGAGGCTTTTGGTGGTGTAAGGTTACATGTTGAGTGGTAGCTGAGAGGCCTCCACTACTCCAGCCAAGGTTTTCTTAAGAACTGGAGCATATGCTTTTAGGCACTAACAGATAAGCACAATTATACACATAYAGATAGAAAGGAGGGACATAGAGCCAGATCCTCACATTGAGCATATTAACATAAAAACAGAGCACTGGTACCCATTTTAAATAAATAAGAATAAAAGATGTGCAAGGAAAAGAAAGAAAAAGAGAAAARRTGAAGAGAAATCAAAAATTATCCAGAAAAAAARTCAATGTGAATAATGTATTCTAAAATAAAATAATTCAAAATCTAATTTGAGTATGAATTTTGTACCCATTTTATACCCCAAGTATAAAACATTTCCCTGAGTTTTCTCAAGAGTACTCTTCTACAAAATATTCATTCTAAAACATATTTCACTTCAATATTTGATGAGCCATTCTGGGCATCAGAGAGAATGATGTTTTACAAATACACTGGATCTTGGATTAAGATTTTTTTAAAAAACAGATTCTTAAACTTGAGTTCCTAGATCCACTTCAGGTCTCTAAATAAACAGGCACAATCTCAGTAACTTTGAACACCCATTGACTCTCCTCTGAAGTGTAAGAAAGAGAGGTCTAATTATGGCTTTAATTTTTTTTCTATATCATAACTCATACTGGTTCAACTACCTGGTGAGCTGGTATGTTTTATATACTGGTATATTTTGAAGGACTGRAATAAAGCTAGTGCAAGCTTGTGCACTTGAACCCACTTTAATTTAGAAAGATTAATCTTCAAAATTTCGAAACTGGAGGAAATCTGTATACCGAAAAGGTGATACGTTGCCTCATCTTAAGATACTTGTGTTTGAAAATATAAGCTATAATATATTGAAAATATAACTTGTCTGGAAATGGCTCAAATCTTTTGCCCTCCGCAGTGCAAAATACTGCACAGAGAGTTTGTCTTATGCATGAGGATGAATAGACATCTCTGTGGACAGTGAGCAGTATTGTCTTTCACAGTAAGTGATCCCCTCTATGTCTCAGCTAAATGAAGGCGGACAATGAAGACAAAATGATGAATAGGAGACAAAACAAGTCCAAAAGAGATGATAGCTCCCTGAATGCTCAGTTGTTCTTTATGTCTGATGGGAGTAAAAAAAAAAAAAAGTGTTTTAAATTACAAAATAAATGGAGAAGAACAGCAGATAAGCATAGAGGCAAACTGAGCAGCCAGTGTGCCACCTTTGCTGCCTTTGGGGGTCTGTCAAACAGAAGCCAGAAGATTCAAATAAAGAAGCTGGAGAAACAGTGAAAAGAGGAGACAGGCAAAAGGGATGGTAGCTAAGACTGGATAACACACCCAAACTTTATTTATTTACATTTAGGGGTCTTCTCTCCTCTGTGGATTGCTCTGGAAAGGAGAAGCTGCACTGCTGACAACTTTCAGCTATACTAGTCTTGCTGCTGCAGAACATGAGAGAGGAAAAGACAGCCAGAAATACCTCTATCTCCCATTTTCTTCACTGAATCACCTAGCAGAGAAATGCAGTGTTCATCTTTTTAGCACTACAGTGTCCTGTAGTGTTCAACAAGTGCCTTACAGCAAAGGCTCTTCACTCACCACTCAGGGAGCTCTGACTCTCTCCTGCAAGGSGTCTTCTAAAGCCACAGTAGATGCCTCCTAGCTGAAAGGTAAGAGCTCCTCTTTCTTTGCTACCCCTGCTGATTCACCACTTCTCGCTGCACCATATACTGAATTCAAAATGGCCTGTAGGGGCCAGAGATCCTAACCACAAAGTGCACTTTCATGGAAAGTCYGGTGGGAAAAGGCAAAGGCTCTCAGTGCTCAGGATCAAATTCACAGAGCCCATGAAGACTCTTGCATGACTAAGGTCTTCACCCACTGTATCCCAGAGGCCAGCAACTCAGTGAGTGCTTGTGTGTGCCTCATCAGAAGGAAGCACTTATATTCCTCTTGACTACACAGCGCTGAAGCTTAACTTCATGCTTTCATGTTTTTGTGATTTGTTTCTTAATTCAGTGGCCTACTTCCACAATGCAGCTGTTATTTTGCAAAATTTATATCCCCCAAACCTTTAGGGCATGCTAATAAAAAGATGATTAAGTTGCAGCAATGAGCTTCCTTCCAGCAAGAACTCTGTGTTCTTGTTCAACATGTGCTACATTGTCTGTTGTGATTTATTTCCCACCACTTGGAACACGCCAGCCCCAGTTACCATCTTTCTTCATAACCCCCTGAGTATAGCTTCTTTGATATTTTTATTTCCTTAAAGATCAGAGTCCCCTTAATACCTGCACCTTTTTGCACTCCTTTTGGAACTGTTCCTTCCTTATGGATCCCAGAAAGAGCAATTTTTCATCTGCTTTCACCGATATCCTCAAAACTTCACATCCTCCACTTCCCTAAGATCTCCAAAGACATCTTCCTGAGATCTCAGAATGCCACAGCTGAGCAGCACCAGCCTCAGCTGCGCTGCGTAGACCTGTCACACACGTGTAAGGAGCAGTCATGCAGRCACAGGATTCACATCCTATGTAAAAACAGGGACTGATAACACTGTGTCCCCAAGGGCCTCCTCTCAACCATGATATTGCCTCTGTGGGCAGAGAAGTCCTAGGCTTTATGGCCACTTAATGGCTGTTGTTGTTAGCACRGTGAGTGGAGCACGTTCTTCAAACTCAACCGTTACTCACCCACACATCAATCCTGGCACAGGCCYGGGCTTGGGACAGGGAGGAAAGGGTTACACTGGGTTCACAGGAACTGGGTTCACAGGGAAGGGTTCACAGTCATGGAAACAGAGAGGCACAAAGTACAGGTGACYACGGCCACAGTGAAAGCTCATTCTGAAAAGCCAGGCAACGCTGCCATCGCCTTCGGCAATCTAATACCTGGCACCCGYGGTGACCTTACAGTCAGCCACTGAAATAGCCAGAGGCAAGTGCTGCACAGGTAGGGAAAACTGAATGGAAAAACACCGGAGTGTAAATAAAAGACCACTTATTGTGAGCTTTTCCTGCCTGGATATTTGCTTGCTCTCGGGCAAACTTCAGCCCTGTGACCCTTCTGGAAAAGAGGCCGCCGGGCAGTGCCACAGACTGGGTTGCAGCTTTGGTCTGTCTCTTGGAACGGAGCAGTCCAAGAGGCAGACATCACAGCAATTACAAAGCATTAGCTACCTAATCTCCTTCACACTGCATCAACCATGCACGGGACCTTGCTTACTAATTTTGCTTCTAATTACCTATCATTAGCAAACACTTCTGAAGGCAGCTCTATTGGGAAACAGGTTTGAACATCAAATGTTCAGGTGGTTCCTTGTTCCCGAGGTCGCAGAGACGTGACTCGGTGTGTGCGTGCACATCTCTCGGTTTCTCTTTGGAGCTCAAAGAGAAAGGTATCATCTTGGTAAGGATCAAACTGACTTTGCAGCTATAGCGATAATTAAAATTTGGTCAATATACACGTCAAAGATAGGGAGAAGACTCCTTTGTGAATTTAAAAACTATTTGCATGCTTGAGTTTGGATCAAATAGTGCTTATGTAACAGAATATAATTTTCTCCATTTTCTTCTACATCATTACTATGCTGCTTAATGCTAATTATTATTTTATGGCATTTATATGATACACAAGCCCACTTTTCTACAGGTACTAATCATAAATTAACAAATTGGTTCCTCTTACCAAGTCATTATGCATCAAAAACACAAAAGTCCCATGAGTCYCAGTCTGTTTTCTGCAACTCACTGCCACTGGATTGCAATACTGTATTCATTTTTAAGGAACTACAGAATACCATGAAATATTTTCATTTTACAACAAATCTGTTGCCACAGAAGGCCTTTTCATTTGTCTCCTGTTGCTTACAAAGGCTTTTTTTTTTTAATTAGAGTTATCAGGGTACCACTTTTCAGCTAGAGGAAGTTCTGCCACTTGAATTACTTGAAAATCCCTATTATCTAGATGTAATACAAGGCATACGGCATGTAACTGAAGCCATTCACAATTATCCCAGGACACCTCACATATGTAGATATGTGCTTTGTAAATTTACTTCAACTGGAAAACTAAAGATGATATGTTGAGGTATAGCTACAGAAAAATTTCAGCAACAGTTCTTTCTTTGCAGTCACTAATCTCAGACCAGTCTTTGATTTTGAAAACTTACGGCACAGCTTGAAATATGGTATTTTTGCTCACTGTATGCAGGAAAAAGAGTCCAATCTTTCTGAGTTTGGGGAGAAGCATTTTTCATGTTGCAACTTAAAAAAAAAAAAAAAAAGTGAAACAACTGGACAAGAAAGCTTAAATTCAGTACAGAAATAGTCCACAAAAAAAAAGAACCTGACAGTGTCCTCTTGAAACCCTCTAGAAAGGACTTTTTTTTTTTTTTTAAATGAAATATGACAATTTAAGTGCAATTTGTCTTTTTTCCTTCTTATGGCTCTTTATGTTGGCCCAAACCAACAAAAAATCTTTCAATGTCACATCAAGTACATGATAAAAATGTTATGTGCCCAGGAAGCGGTGGGCACCGTAATTTGCCTGTTGTTTTACATGGAAACTTTATAATCAATGCGAGCTCTCTTGCTGAAAGCCCTTCTTGGCACACAAAGCCACCCCAGGGTAGGACACCAGCTGCTGTGCAGCTCCTCCTGGGACCTGCTATGAGTGTCCATGGGGACACRAGGTAGATGAGGCACTTAGGGACATGGTTTAGTAGGCATGGTGGTAATGGGTTTATGGTTGAACTTGATGATCTTGAAGGTCTTTTCCAACCCCTGTGATTCTGTTACTCGACTCCATGATTCATTAGGGTGCTTCCTAACTGATGGAGCTTCCAGGGATTAACTTTTCCTCCACTGTCTTAGCCTGTTCCTTGGTTCCCACTGTGCAGGACATACAGGCACATGGGCTCTGCTGTACAGCAGGCAAGCGAGTGGTCCTGCGGGCTCTGCAACACAGCCTGAGGAGATGGGGAAGGCAGGGCCTCTGCAAGGCCCYGAAATCAGCCTTTCGGCCCTGCTCTGCCTGACAAAAATCAAATCCTTCAAGTAGAGCAACGGTTCTAATTTCTATTTTCACAACACCATCTTCCAGAGACTGACTGATAAGSTCTCATTTTCAGGAGCAGGGAGCATCAACACTAACCAAAGAGAAGTATGGCTGCTCAGCACACCTAAARTCTAGGCCCAAGCACTCCAAAGTTTTGGGGCATCTAGAAAAGCAAGCAGGTACCCTGCTGTCTAAAACACCTGTATCATAACATTGAAAACACAGTTGTAATACTGCCTCTAGGTGACTTTGAAGAAAATGTAGTAGAGAAGAAAAGAGCTCAGGCTAATGTTTTAACTTCAGGATCATCTTTCTCTCTAGTAAACAACACAATCATCTGCCTAAATAAATAACTATCAATAAATCGTCCCAAACAGGAGGCTCAGTCTTCTGCATCACCATTATCTGATTTACAGTGAACTAATAGGATGCAAGTGGAGGGAAGAAAGAGTAACTGTAATTGCTTTTACAATCTCTCACGAACTAAGTTTTGGCTTTGTACCCTTTGACTGAAAACAGGGCTCCTTTTTATAACATTCGTCAAGACGCTTTGGAGATGAAGATGGTTGGGGGATACAGTAAGAGAGAAGTCAAGAGAACAACCAGGTTTGGGGCCATCTCTAGAAGAAATTCAACTGACCTGATGTAAGATAAATACACAGAAACCCAATCCTAGACCCATTTATTATGGTTTGTCTCCAAACTCCATGCCTAGTGTCAAGCTATGAAGCATGGAGTAAACAATCACCAATATGGGACAGTGATGCTCCTTCTAACTCCAGTAGCTGCTGAATCCACTCCCAGAAGAATTAGCCATTTCAAAAAACAGCAATGAGTGAGGAACAGAAGCTCTGAATCAGGTCATGATGCTCCACCAACAGACTCTGGATGCAGCCCTTTCTATTTTATTAACCATGGTCACATAATTAAGGAGAAGATAAACACCTTGCTGCCAGAAATTTAAATAAAAATTAAAAAAAACCCACGCACATATGTAATTGTGTGTGTAAACACACACATATATAACACACATAACCAAAATTTTAAAAAACATACACACATATATATAATTTTCCYGCTTTTTTCCACTGAAAACACAAATAACCTTAAAATTCCCATCAAAATATGTGTTTTAAAATAAGAATATTCTCAAAGCAATATTCAGAGGAGTATTTGTGCACAATTCTAATCATAATGTGTAGATAAGGCATACGGAGCTAATTGCACAATGACAGGTTGTAATAGGCATATGCAGGTACCTAAGACTGAAAGAAACATTTCATTATAGTTGAAAAGCATGGTAGGAAAACATAACTGCCTTTTGAATTCTTAACAAATTAATCTCAATAGTGCATTAATGTATTTAATAGTAAGCTTTTTTTTTTTTTAATGTGACACACATTTCTAAAAAACAACATAATCTGTATTGATATTTTTATAGAAATATAGACATAGCAAACAAACTTTTGCCTCTTGCCAGGGTGTTATTTCTAAGGCCATTCAAACCAAAATGTTTGCTAGTTCCTTTTGATCAGGTATTTTAGAGTACACATTCACCTTGGCATCTCAATTCAGAAACCTCTCATTTCAAAAAGTGAAGTAGCTTCTTGTATGAAATTACACTAACACGTGCTTTAAGGGAAGAGAAATTGTTGGGAGATTTGGATAGATGGATGGATGGATGCAGAAATAYATGTTTGTTCAATGTCACATGCCATGGAAAGTAAGTTGATGGCTTGACCTCTGTCTCTCCAGTTAAGCCTCCTTTTAACAGAGCTATTTACTACTTTTCTGTTAATCAGACATTCAATACAGTAAGGAGAGAAGGGAGATAGTGAGCTCTGAAATATGACTGCTCTGCTTTGAAGSGCTGATCAACATCCACCAGAAAGTCAAAGAGTGCGCCAGCTTAGGCGACATTTTATCAACATTTATTACGAATATGTCTAGTTCAAGGGACACCATTTATCTACCCTCAACTTTCAGCTCCACGGTATGATGTCAGAGGAAGAATTGGCCTCAGAAAGAAGAGGGTCTACTGGCCCCTGACTCAGGCATAAATGGTAGCTCTTCTTACAGAGGAGCATTTTGGAAACCATTTTGACACAACATGTGGAAATAAAACGACAATTTTACATGGCATCAAACAGAAATACAGCCCCATAAACATTTAGGTTTGGAAGGARTCTCAATAACTTCCGAATTATTCGTCCATGTCGATGGAAGGTTACTGTAGAGCAAACATTGTATTTCATTTGAAAATGTATGCAGGCCTGCCTGGTTCCATGGGAGAAGTTTCCACGAAAATTAAATGTCAGAGCAGCACGGCTGATTGGTTTTACTCAGTACAAACTCACTTTTTATGCAACTTTGAATAATAATGGCCTGCTCTGTGTCAACATGATGAATTAACTTCAGTGGTGTGGCAGAGGGGGAGTGCARACGAGCGCGGGAGAGACGGGGGCATTTCCAGCATTAACCTGGCGCCGATAATGACAGTCTGAGATGTAGCTCCACATGACAGGCCTGGTAGCTCTCGGGTGGATTTAGCACACAGATCACTGTGCATCTTATTTTCTCCCTTCTCRCTTTATCCAGCTAGCGAGGCTGCTATTGGCTCCACAGCCCAGCCTCCTTCCTTCGGCAGCATCGGATGCCGGCACGGAGAGACGTGCAGGTAAGCCAGAAGGAAATGCATATAAAAGAACACGGGAAACCTCAAGCAGCAGCATCTGAGAACATGTCATGCTGTCAGGCAGGATTATGTTCAGATGCACAATTTATTTTAATCACTTAGTGAAAGCCCTTCTTTACCATCCAGCGATGTGAAATACTTCCCGCGGCAGAACTCACTGGCTCTCCTAGGAGCTCTGGTTTCAAGGCAGAGCCCACCATTTGGCCCAGGGTTTGCAGAGCAGTGCAAGCAAAGATCACTCATGTAAAAAGATGGGGCTCGTCTCCTAACCCAAGGGRAAAAAACAGCTTGGGCAGCAAAAATCCCTATGACTACACATCTGAGGTGGTAGATTTGATAAATAAACATCTGCCTGGATGATTCACCTCAGTTAACACGCAGTGATGATAGTTTCCAGTGTGTCAGCCATTTTTTTCCTCTGGATTGTAACTAAGATGGCCTAGCCCATGTTCTGAGCTGCTAGGCACAGACCCAGAGYGCTTCTAGCGCCTTGTCAAAAAATGACTTAATTGAACTGGACTTTGAATATGAAGATGGGCTGATCAAAGAAAAGGGGGAAGAAGAGTCTTGTGCAAAGTGCAGAGAAGCACATAGGAGGACCTGGTGGACACAGGATTCTTAAGAGTATAATTTTCACAGGTACAAAACTTAGATTTCCCTCTCCAAGTGAAAGCCAGTATATCCTAACTTGCTTCTGTGCACCCAAAAAAACTTGCTACTTTATATTTTTGCCCCTCTTGAAGGAAAATCTTTCCAGAAAGCAGGAGGCTTCCCAGCATCAGACAGGGTAAGAAGAGGGAGTGCCACACAAAAGGAGCCAAGGTCATGTCAAGAAGGAACCTGCTGTTTGCTTCTTCTCTGCCTCACCATCAAAGGCTTAGAGAAAGACCATTTTCATGCTCAGGGCTGTCAGAAATTGCCCTGGGGATGTGGACTCCATCTCTGCTTTGGCGTGTGATGCCAACCAAGCTCCAAAACCCTAGCTCTRTGCAGGAGGTCATTAATTGTATCCTCATTGTGTCGTGTGAGTAGAGCACTGAAACACCTGCGTTCTGGTCTGTGGAAATGTGGAGCAAGTCCAAGCCCCAGAGAGTCAGCAARGGCTGACTTCAGAACAAAGAAAATGCGATCAGATGCTATTTCTGGAAAACTGGGGCATGAACTTCTCAAGCTGGGCATCTGATTTAAATGGCCTTTTTCTGGCATTTATTTCTGAACCTCATCTTCTCCAGTGTGTAAAATCACTTCACCTTACTGCTACATTGAGAAGATAAATTTGTTAATRTTTGTAAAGTGCTTGGATGCCACAATAAGCACAGCACAGAATTGGTCCTCAGAAAATTAATAATTCTGGCTTCAGAGATGCATTTGAATGATGAACAGCTATAGGAGGAATGGGTGACACGATGAACTCTTAATATAAAACAAAATAATGATTTATCTGAGCTGTGTGGATTCATCCTTGCTTAAGAAAGCTTTGCCTTACACGCTTGTAATTTTTATRGCTTTAGAAAAGCAAAATGACGAAAAAAAAAAACCCAACTCAGAAATTGTATTATAGAATCATACTAATACCCACACAATCCTCTGGAGAACTGGAGTCTTCAGAATCTCAGCCCAGACATCTACTTGATATAATGATTATCAATAAAAAACTTACTGCCTTTTTATGTGAGGCAGTCAGCAAAGGGATGGCTGAGCATTCAGCCAGGGATGTCACAGTGCTTCTCTTCAAGGAATCCTGACGTGTGAAAATATGGTTTTCTATTTCCAGCCTCAATGGAGTCAGTGATAACAGGCTCCTCCCTTGACTTTGCCTTGCTGCAATCCAATCTCTGCTGCCCATGTTCTGTCCATCTCTCTTTGTCATGTGTACGTCACTATCCCTTCTTCCTTGTCCCATCCATTCATCCTCAGGCTCCTCTCTGCTCCTTCTCTCCGTACGTATCACCACATTATTCATCTCTTTGTCCCACACCCTGCTTCCCTAGCACAGAAGAGCAGCCCAACTCTACCCTTTCTTAATCATTTCAAGAYGTGAGCCAACCACCTGGATCACAGTGGCAACCTTTGTATCCYCACTTTGCAGGAAACTCACTATCGACAAAATCCTAGGAGAACTGAGCTGCAACACTGAARTAAGCATATGTGGACACAGATTTTTTCAGATGAGAACTCAGTAATCTGGGCAGCTTTCTAATAAAATTCAAAACCCTGTAACCTTGACTTCCACTCCATAATTCCCACTAGTTTTTATTCCCCATCCTCCACTCTCCATGAATTTTCAATTTCCTGATCCACTATGCAGGATGGATATATATAATGTATATATATGGGATATATATTATAAGAATTTCTTCCCTTCTTACTTTATTAGAAATTCCTGAATTATTATTACTGAAATGAAAATAYAGCCTGAAATTGTAACAGATTTTTTCCAGGTTTGGAATTTTTCACCTTGAAAAGTACCAAAGGAGCTTTTGTCGAGTTGCCAGTGCAGTAGACAACTGCCTTTACCAGATCCAAAGTCAATACATTCCTTGTCAATGGTGTTACAGATTCAGGAAGRCTTTGACCCACCAAATCTGGACCTTTTCAAGGAATTAATCTAATACCACCAAATAAGTAAAGTCCTCCAGAGACTGCCTCTGATTTTTCAGACACTTSCTTCCAAATAATGCAAGGAAAAATTCTTCCCTGAAGGAAGCAGTTATTGGAGGTGTGCTATGATTTACAAAATTTATCTTTGCGTAGTTCTTCATTCCTATTGAAAGATGTGAATTCAAATCTTTAATCGCAAAAATATTTAAAGATATTAAATAAAACAGACTTAATGACTTACAGAATACTTAGGCAACAAATGCATTAATTGTATGCAAATTGAATTATGTCTTTTATTAGCATGTAATTGGARGAAATATTAATACATTATTTTAATTGTAAAAGATGACCAGTTAGAAGCTTCAAAACACAAAGTGGCATAATCAGAGCTTTAATATTAAGATGTCATTGTAAAAAAGAATGTATATAATGAAYGCAGAAAAAAAGAAACCTAAGTGTCTGATCCCTTACTTGTTTCCTGTGCATCTGCATTGGAGTTTGCTTATTGCTATTCAACTAGCTAATCATCATCTTTTGTTTGGTGTGATTGTGTTTTTGCTCAGCCAGGCTAATCTGTGAAGACATCTGCCATTTGATAAATAATAGGCCATTTCAAGGCTCAAAGCCCTGCAAGGCATCTCTGAAGATGGAGAAGGGATACATCTGCTCCCACCAGGTAGGACTACGAAGGAGCATATTATAACATGGCAGAGCAAAGCTCTTCCACTTGATTTTTCAACCAAATGCTAAAGTGAGCACAGAGGGATGCAAATAAGGACTATTTTGGTGCTGTAGTCTGTTAGGGATGAGAGGGAGGCAGACCTTACACCAATCATTTATGACTTTTTTTAAGCTCAGTGCTCATGACACAYGGTACCAAAACCAAAGCAGACTTCTTGTCTGTCCAGTATTTCTCATGGCACTCTGTGTTACTGCCTCCTCGTACCAAGAATCAGTGGGGTTTGTCATAATAACCACAACCTCTTGGACTGAGAGTGCAAATACAGTTGCAAAACACATTGATCCACCAAGTTGGAYGTTCTGCTGTAGGCAGTGGTCAATACTAGGTATTTCAAGGGTGATAAAAAWGTCTTTATAATTCACTTAGAAAAACAAATCTTGTATCGGTACTCCCTAATAACCTACTTGTATGACCYAGTTCTGTATTTGTTCTACTGAAAATCCTACATCTGCAATTTATATGAATCAATATAAATCTTGTATGATCCCTCCTACCACAAATACGGGAAAAACAGATCATACCTTCATCTTCAGACTGCCCAGGTGCCCTGGCACACATAGAAGCTTCAGTCTGCAAGCTTSCATTCCTCATACCTCCAGTGCTCTCTTAGTCTTTCCTATTTTGCTATAAATGTAGATAAGACCCATATAGTCAGATTTATCTTACTTGGGGTATGTGACATTTTAAATGACAACTGACTGCTCCTAAAGAAGGTCAAATATGCATTAATATGTCAGTAGGAGATCTTATGATGTGTACAGGCCCTCTTTATTTAGACTTTGGCACTACTGTCAAGCTACATCCTCAAGCTGATTTAATTTCTTATTCCAGTTTCAATTACCTGGGTATTTTGAAGAATGGCTTCCTAAGCATGAATTAAATTTTTGGGCCTGCCTCATTCTGCCATAGCTCACAGGTCTAAGATGCACTGCAAAGAAGTAGGGCTGACGTAGCATTGCCCTGTTCTCTAATTAGTGCTTTGCAGCAATGCAAAACGAAGTGTAGGTGAYGTATTGCTCTAACAGTTTTTGCTGGTGCCTGCAACTGTACAGTGTGTTTCAGTGACATATGTTTCCCATCCCTTTTTCTTAAGGATTCAAGTATTACCCCATTCTTCTCAGATGAAAAAAAAAATGGCATTCTAACTCTTCGCTCAAGAAAAGTAAGGTTCCACGCTGTAATTTGATGGTTAAGTTACAGAGCTGGGAGAGTTGCTTTGCTAGTTATGCAAACCTAGCAAACTGCTCTAACCACATCTCTGTGGAAGTKTTTTAATATCAAACTTTCTCCAGTGCCCCGCTTGAGCTCTTCCCTTTTGTAAAAATAATTAACACATCACTGCAGCAAGGCCTTGAACCTGAGTCTTCTGAGTGTGAGTGCCCCATCCGCTCTGTGACAGTCGGGTTCCCTCCTCTCTCTGGCTCATGAATATTAAATTATTTTTTTGAAGCTGAACATCATATAGCAATAAAACTCAGGTAGGTATTTCYTCACTTTGTTTTCTAAACTGGACACATGCCTAACTCTTGACACTCTATGCTGTCTAGATAATATTAAAGCCAGAGATGCTCCAGTAAAGATTTATGCCCATTTTATCAGAAATATTATGCACAGGCCCCAGGATGCAAAGCAGCTGAGCTAACTTAGTTTTTTTATATGGACAATTATTAAATGGTTGGTGACAGCAAGAGTGAAGAAAGGTCACAGATCTACACATGGCTAAGAGTTGCCTCCAAGACTTCCAAACTTGATTGGAAGATTCCAGTCAAAGTCACAGTATGCTCTTTTCTTGCCATAAACACCATAAAACACCATAACCACCATAAAAATGTCCTGAATGTATGTGGAGTCCCAGTGTCACCATGCACACAGCATATCTTGGAATACCTTAAAGCCTTGGGAACCACAGAAACTGTTGCTTCTACACATCTTGTGGATATAGAGAAGTGCCTCCCCAAGAAACCACGAGCTTGTAATCCCAGGCAAGATGAAGAAACATTCTATTATTTTGCAGATGGAGGAAAGCATAGTCTGCTCAGGATCTGAGTCAACGGAAAGTAAAAGACACACACTGTGGTACTGTGCTCCAGGAAATAAATTCAGCTCCTTAAATCAAGCATAGCTAGGACACAGCTTCCTATTCAACGTCATATTCTTGAGATAGCCTGGGGCAAAGTGAACTTAAATCTGTTTGAAGAAAAAAAAAGTCACAATTTGGAGACAATTAATAAGCAGGAATCTTTATTCCTGGGGTAAAAATTTCCGAGCTTCCGATCTTCCAATCTTCCAATGAAGAGTTCTGTGTGAAGTATAACATAGCAAATCCTTGTGGAAAAAGTCGTGTGTGCGTGCACATATACACACATATATATCTGTGTGTGTATATATGGATGCCATAGAATGTTGTGCATATGAAGGAAGAAACATGAAAAAAGAAATAATAACAAAACAGATTAGCAGTAACATTACTGCTAAGTACGTTAATTCTTGCTTCACAAGACTCCGTRGTGTCTAGAGGAATTATTATTCAACAACGGGGAAAGAAGTGAGGAAAGGCTCATCTCCCTTAATTCTACCTATGAAAAAGTTTGGCATCTCGTGTAAACTAGTTGTCTCAGCTCCTTTTTCCCCAATGAAGATGACAGGGCTCCCTGGGTAGTAACTTACCCTCTCTCAACACAGCTGGGATGAAGTCCTATCTTAAAATAGGATGGATCATTTGCTGCGGGTGTCCGTCTCTCCACATTGATTGCATGGAAAGCGTAAGATTGAGCGGGCAATTTTTAGAGCACCTAATGCCTCTACCTTCAAACCCAACTGTCTTTGCAAAGYGGGAAGACAATATTCTTCCCTCCGGTGTGTCTGCAGCAATTGCTTATAAATCTCATGACACAGGGTTACTGAGAACAAACCACTCAAGAGCAATCACTTAAGAAAGACAAAATAGCAGCCGAATGTCATAAAGGCTTCGATGTACCTGAGAACATCCTTCTAAAAGAAGTGGAGAGCAGACCCTAGTGCTTTTTAAATTAGACAGGCCAAACACTAGGCAATATATCACTGGACACACTGATTTTACAGGAATCTGGATACTTGAATAAAGCTCTAGACTCTATTTTATAGAAGTGAGTTTGCTATTGTCCTAGATGTTTGGCCCACAGGAAACATTAAAATGAAATCTGGACACACTATTTAAGATTATAAACAATGATCAATTAGACTTTCTTACTGCCCTATTTATTACCTTTCTTTTTCATGGCCTTTGCCATGCCCTTTAGTGCCACACTGATTTACAACACTGTTCTACTTAATTATCTCTAGTGCTTTACTTGAAAAGTGAGGCTCTTCTCAGTAATGCATTCACAAGCCCCATCCCATCTCCAGCCCCAAAACTCTAGCAGCAAATCCAGATCTACAGTATGGAAACAAAGCCTAAGTCTCACACTCTGGGGGAGCAAAATGCTGCTGTAAGTCATGGAAAGCAAACTCCAAGATTAGTTTAGATCAAAAAAAAAAAAAAAAAATCCAAGGAAAAGAAAGTCTGAGAAGAAAAAGCAAGAAGCCACATCTTAACAGGAGATTTAAGTGCCTAACTCCTATTAACAAAAGTGATTTCCATATTTAATGGCATTCAAATTCCTACAATCCAAAACTTTCATTGACAATAGAGTACAGGCTCCTGTGATGTTTACTCTTAAAAATCTTACCCATTGATGAATTAAAAGACTCAGGCCAGGGATAACATCTAACTGGTTTCCCTACCATGCATCTTGTTCATTCTTGTTTGTCAATATTTGCCAAAGGATAACAAATTGTTTCTGCAAGACGTAAAGACCCACTGTAACTTGGATACAGGATATCTGGTGACTACTGAAAAAAAGTTCCTTATTTATGCCAGACATTGTATAAGATGAGGTAAACATAGCAAAGAGGTGTATTTATGCATGAGAGAAAACTTATTAAGTTGCACTAAACAAAATCACTGAAAGAAAAACATATTTTTGTCTCTTTTCAAAGTGCTTGGAAGATGCAATGCCATTTAAATCCTTTTTCATTCATACGTTCCTTATTTTTCATGCATGTTCCTACTTATATCTCTAACAAGAAAGTGTCGGTGTCAAATATGAGAGACATGGTTTAACTGCAAATAAAAGTTAATTACTGTGCAAATTCAACTCCAGAGCTTTAATTAAAGCCTGACAAATGTATCATGGACCCCAGGCACCAGTGTGGAGTGCATCCATTAGAGAGATTACTCCTGTTTCTATGGCCTCCCATGCTAACACAAAGAAAATATCAATCATGCCAGAAAATGGTTTTTCCAAACCAAAGATGCCAGGAATTACTCTATTACCCTCCTTGCAGAGAATTTTCAAAGCTGTTGAGAGGTATTTTTATGCAAGACAGCAGCACGTTCGAGTAAATTCTTGATTAATTGCTAGGTTAATTTTAAATTGCAGCTTTTCTTTTCGGAAAAATGGCAGCTGGCAGGCCCTTTCTATAAACCTGCATCTCCCCCAAAACTTTATGATATGTAAATAGGTACGTAGGAGACAAACAGTTTCAAAATGATATGTGACTTAAAGTCGCGGAGGACATAAAGATGCTTCAAACAATCTTCTTGGAGAGAAAATTGCAGTGGATTCCACCTAGATTCCTCCCCAAAGCCAAAGGGTTTTTTGTCACATGCCAGAGGCAGCCTGCTGAGGTGCCTTTTTTTCAATGGAATAAGCATTAAGAGCAGCCTGCACTGAATCATTCCAGTGCACGACGTGGCCAATGCCACTTGCTCCTTTGGCTCTAACCCACTACCTGATTCATGCAAAGAGACTGAGTCACAGGATTGCTTTTAAAATATATTATATTGCACCAACTACAATATTTCACCATCTCCTGAACACTCAGAAATAATAAACAATGCTGACAAGCTAGTACGGTAAGACTAAGCTGAACATTTTTACTTTTATTTACTTAAAACTTGAGGTTCGAGTTTGCAGGTTTTTGTGGATGAACAAGAAATAAAAGAAAAATATGCTCAGATCTCTGGTGAATTGTTTTGTTACTCTTTTTCTGCAGCTATCTAGGATATTCAAATAAAGAACTTTCCCTTTCACAGCCTAGGTTCTCTTTCTCTTTGATCCCGAAGCAATAATCCCATATTTATGAGATTATTTTTGTTGCCATGGAAATTAACTATGTCAAAAATTCCGCATTACAATTTCCATGTAAGTAGGCAAGATGCAGTCCTCTTTAAAGACAAACATCTCCCTCCTCCCACCTTCCTGCTTACCTGGCAAACGACAGCAGATGCACCCAAAGACAAGTGTACCAGAGAGGGCATCATCACCCAGGGCAAACGTCCCATGCAGGTCAGCCTCACACTGCAGGTTCAACCTTGTGGGGCTGGTTTTAGGACCATGAGGAAAGGTCCATTCTCACGGCAGTGCCACACTGGACTTGGGATATGATCAATCATGACAAAAATTAGGGACAGCTGTTCCCAAATCCCCAACATATTCCGGCCTATTCCTCTGCTTGGATAAGGTGACTCCTTCAAAATGATCTTGGGTTCTTCCTGGAGCTGGGAAAATGCTCTTACTCCCACTCCCTTTGCACGAGATCCTTCAAGCATCCAGCTCCCAGGCTGAGAACGAGCAGATGTGAGCAAAGCAACCAACATGCAAAAATACTGCCTTGATCTTTTTGTTCCTATGTCTATTTTAATAATGTGATACTCCAAAAAAAAAAAAAACAAAAAAAAAACACACTGAGGATGGGATTTCAACATGAAACCCAGAATATATGAGGAAACAAACTATGTTTCTTTATTGCCCTTGCTGTTCTGTCAGGACTGACCTAGAGAGACCAAGAGAGCTAAARCTCCACGTTTGGACCCTTTTACGAGGCAGGCAACGCTTCAAGCCAGCATTGATAATGACTGATTCAGTGTGGACATCTCAGCAGACTGACACATTTCTTGCCTTACAAATGAAAGGGCTGAGACAAGCAGCAAGGTTTGAATCACGACAGATCTGCTCTAACAGCAGTACACAGGAAGATGAAAATGACACAATCTATGCTCTAATATGTTTTATAATTTTGGATGTAGAAAAAGTGGTTTTAGTAATGGAAATTTATGTGAAGATCTTTTTCTGACCAAAGTTTCTGTGATTTCATCCTTTATGGAAAGCAGGTGAATTTTGTAACACATCCCTGAAGGCAGGAAAGGGAGGCAATTTTGAGTAGTAATTATTATTAATGTCATGAGGCCTTAATTTCACAGTTATCTGTGAGGCATCAGCCTGACCATTCACCACAGACACAGAGGCAAACGGCACCTCACAATGGCTGCCACTCCGTAACCAGCTCCCTGAGATTCCTCAAGATGTTYGGAGCTGGTGTCCAGGAGCTCACTGGATACACCCACAGAGATGTCTCTTCTTTCCTCACCCTTTTCTTCATTACTCAGGTGCTAATTTTCATGTTGTTGTAGCAAGACCTTGGTTCCAGGCTCCATTTTTTTTCTCTCAGATCTTCTTTGTAGCATGTGTGATACCATACGTGAACTCAAGGTCAGAACAGGGCAGAGCTTGGCTGAAAAATTAGCAGAACTAGACTTTTTTCTAACTCATTTTTTTTAAAAGTAATGGATATATTATTTCCTCTCGCCTGCAGCCCAGCAGAAGCGAATTGAAAGCAGAGAGGGCACAAATCACACCCATGGAGAGCTCAACACAGCTGCTACTGCAGCCACAGTGCAGGASCTACGTTAATGGTGCAATCTGGCCTACCATATACAAAACAATTCAATTTTAATTTTTTGGGGTTGCTATTCCATGAAAGAGTTCTGTTCTTCAGTACCAGTGAAGCAATGCCAGGCATGCATCAATGCACCTCTGGTGGACATTCTGGATAAACAAAAACCATTCAGCCTTCACCGGGCCTCAGGCATGGCTGGTGGCCTGCGATGCAGGCAGAGTGTCCAAACCGCTGTGGACTCCCATATATCCTACAAACCTCTCAGGGCTTCAGTGCTGCCACATACTCCTGAGTGTCAAAAGTCTCCATCACAACAGTCCCTTAGGGGAGAGGCAACTTCCCTGAGGGTAAAATATGGGGCTGTGTACGGGATGCTCAGTCTCAGGTGCATCGTCAATTGTGGCAGCCATGAAGCAGTTAACAAATGAATCACCGTATAAATTAAAAGCTGCTAAAATCTCCTCATCTGACAACCTTCAATTACAAAGACTTGCTCCATTCACACCCAAATTAAATGTAAAAATCTGACTTTCAACTACTAATTAGCTGTGGAAGATACAGCTACATTTCTGTTGTGGCACATTGTACTTTCTGTTAATTGTTATTTACTCCCACTGTTTTAAAACCATCTTTTGATATCTAGTCATGTTAATGTATTTTTGTGACACCTTAAAAAAATGTCAGGGTTCAGACATCTCTTTGAAAAAGGGACACTTGTGGTAAAAAAAATGGCAGGCCTTTGTTTGATGAAAATCAATGCTTGTCTGCTGAAGTCAATGGAGCCACGCTGATTTTCATATATGCTGGAAATCTGCCCTAACACTGCTGTACATCTTAAAAAGATCAATCAAGCAGACTCAAAAGTGTTTGCAAATGGTAGCATTAATGATGGAAGGAGATAAAAATGGTTAAAAGGGGGGAAGAAAAAATATTATATTATTATAACAGTAACATTTAGTATTTTGGTGACCTTTTTCTTGATTTAAGTTTTGTCAGTTAGTACCAAAAGGCAAAACTAGCAACAGTAAGAGAATCATTTATTTATTTCCTTGTATTGCAYACAGGATAGTTAACATGAGTAGCATAAATGTCTCCTAAAACCTACTTTTCTTTTCTGGTCTGACCATTTATTCCTTATCTTGTACATTCAGCTAAGCTAGTGCTTAGTATTGCCCTCCCTGTTAGTCAAAGTCAAAGCTCTGTAAACAGGACTGCTTACAGGCTTAATCTGTGCTATTTTTTGTACTTGTGCTAATTATAGAAAGCCACATACATTATACAAAAGAAATACAGACAACTGCACTGGATCAGGTTTTCTCTTATTAACACAGGATTGACAAGGTTTTCAATTCACCTCCTTCAGGTCACATAGAGTTCTGTGAGATCCAAATCAGGCTCTACAATAATTGAAAATCACCAAGAAAGGAGCCTTTTTTGAATTCTGCTGATACATGAAGGCGATTTTGCAGCAAAAGAACCAATATTTTGATTAAAATGAAAGCTGATCCATTTTAATAATACCAGATTGTAATATATACCAGCACATGATCTCAGAAGCTTTGGTGCTATCAAATTGCTGAGTATAGTAAATGCTAAAAAGCCACTGCAAAAGGAAAATGACCCTAAATATTTAATTCTCTTTTTCATGTAACTGAACTGGAGTAGTTTTCTGATTCTTTTTCCTAGGCTTACAATTTGGATACATTGGAGCCTGAGGCTAAGCTTTGTCCTTTTGGAAGTCTCTTGTGTAACTGTTACTTGACTTAGTGAAGGTCACCTTTCCGTTTCATGTAATTTGGGGGTGTAAAATACTATTTCTGTATCCACTGAAATCAACAGCACACTTACTTGTGGTAGGCTTGGGCTTTAAATATTATCCAGACCATTAAATACATATCAAAATAAAGGATACAATATTTTATCTCCTTCCTTCCCATTTTGTGAGTTACAGTAATTTGAAGTGATGAAGTCTGACCTGCCTCAAACACCTCTWCTGGGACATGGCTTCAATCAAGGAAATTCAAATCAAAGGATTACTACAACTACTCCCTTTTTTATCATGCTCTAAATTAATAATCAAATATCAGCTAACCTTTTTGGTTCCCACTAAAATGATGGCTATCTAGATTTGAAATACACTTATTAAAAATGAAAAACTAGTCTCCATCACTTTGGGAACACAAATCAGGCATTTAAGAGGTTACACTTAACCTGCAATACAAGTGTCATTATGGTGTATAACCTGAAAGCAAAGGAGATATAAGGAAATGTATTCAGTATTTTTTTTATCTATTAGGATTCTGCTATAGTGTTTCAGACCGCTTTTGTTATCTCCTGTCCCAAAAGCTCCATCTTCTCAAGGAAAGCTTTGATCTAATTGCACATTGGTAGGTAGTTTCAAGTATTAACGAATTAATAACCAAGCAGTGAGCTTCCTCTCATCTAATTCTGCATGCTGCATGGGGAGTCAGCAAATCAAATGTTATCTGTCTGCAAACGGCACCAGGGCTGTTTGGAACATTTAATGCAACAGTTTTCCCACAATTTAATAGTGCTTTCAGACATGGTAGTACCATAGTGGCACAGAGCAGTTATTGTAGGTACGTATGTACAGCTATAAGGGAGCTGCAACTCCAAACTTTAATTCTGCTGTGGTGGGGCATCTTGTGAATTCCCATCACACAGTCTGATTTTGTTGATCATGAAGTACAATCACTTATTCTGTTGCATTCAGATAGTATCAGCAATAAACACTGCTACTCAGAATGTATTTACATCCTGCATGATCTTTCATATATTTTAGTTAAGAGCACATGCACTGCAGCAGACCACACAGCTCCTCCACTCCTTTGTGGACTCAGCTGAGTACATTTTTCCACAAGTATGGGAAAGAAAAGGAACCAGAGAGTTCATACAGGCGACATATCTCCAACAGACAACAGTTAGTATAGGATGAGGCAATGGTTCCTTCTTGCCAAGTGGTTGCCCACCTTCTGGTGTGTGGCTACATGTTTGCACCCTGCCCAGATGTGTGCACACAGGGACGGCTGGAACAACAACTGCTGTCAATGTCTCCACCAAAGCTGTGYTGAACCCAGAGTCCTCTGCCCAGGAGGAGAGATGTACGAAGGCATGAACTGGACATGGGGAGSGGGTTGCCCTCATACACCCTGGAGATGGGAGCATGAGAAATGCCTGAGGAAGGCCTGAAAGGGTGTCCTGACCAGCTCTCATGATGTGTGCACCTGTGCACTGTCAGAAGAGCAGGGTTTTGGCATCCTATTTATTGAGGCTTCTCCTAACGACAGCTTGGTCAACTGGCTACATCAAGCAATGTGCCTCAATCGTGACAACTTTGCAGAACGAACAGTGGGGTAAATGACCACAGTGGGCATGCTTCAGGTGTCGTTTTCAGCACTAGCTTTGGTTTAGTCTCCCATGGACTGAGTTAACGATTAGCAGCTGGATGTGCCAAGCGCAGCTCCTGGTTTAACTTCATCCTAAATGAACCCAGTTGAGTTCCCGGACTATGAACCAGAGCATTAGAAGTGTGGACAGTTACAGCGTTCACTTAAAAGCAGATTCCTAACCCAAGCAAAATGTTAATGCAGATGTTGGTTAGTTTGCTCTTTCAGAGGTGGCAATCATGAGACATAAGGAAATGGTGCGTCCAGGAGAGGTGTTTCTAGCAGGGCAGGGCCTCCAGCTTCAGCATCGCTTGAGCAGGGCCCCTCTGGGCCTGCGCAGTGGCTGACATTTCCAGGTGTACCGCAATGATGGCAATTTTCCCCAAACCATAAATAAATCTTTCACTCCATATATAACCCAGTAAGCAGAAGTAAATTAAGGTAATTAAGCTAAACAAACACTGTAGTGTGTGCAGAATAGCAGACACTGCAGCATTTGCTAGCAGTGGCTAAGAAACAGGGTATGGTGGATGTGGATGTATATCGTGCTCACAGTAGATGCTACTTCTCTAAAGTAGCTTTTGAGCATAAGTTGKGCAAAGCAGACTTTAATGTACAAGCAAACCTATGTGCAAATAACTGAAAAAAACTCCTTTAACGAAAGATTTGGATATTTTATGCTAGAATATGCCCCTAACTTGCAGCTTTTTAGCATCCTCACAAGGCCACAAGGACACAAGGACAGCAAGAGTGGGCCTTGAGAGAGCGATGCAGCTAAATATAAACTCTCAGAAACACTTCAGTAGCAAGAGCAAGGAGGAACAGTTAATAGCGTGGCAGTGCAATACAGATGATGCAAATAGCATGGCTTTTCAAATGCCTGATCACGACTTGCTGTGGCACGAATCCCCTGGAAGAAGGCCTGGGTATTCCCTGCCAGCCACTTCGCCTAATAGTCATCTTCGACCTCTACATATGGAAGTGCTTGTTAGTTAACTCACTTCTCCAGTATCAAGTTGTGGTTAGACTTCAAAACTCTCAGAAACCTCCAACTCCTTTCCCAACGAGCTAGCAGGGATCTTGCCACTTTCAAATATACTCTCTTCTCTCATTAAGTGACACTTCAGTTGCCAAAAATCACACTGATTTAACAGCAGCATTTCATGAACTGACATGCTGATGAACTAAATTAGGCCAACTCTTGCTTGAGGTGTACTGTAACAAGACAAAAAGGAGAAAGAAAGAAAAAAAACCCAGTCCTCACACTTCTCACAGGGAAATTGGGGCACTCATGGGACACTTCTTCCTAACAGTCCCCTTACAGTAGGATTTTCTGTGCATTTTTAGTTTTTCTGGATGCTCACCAACATTTCAGCTGATAACTACAGTCCACGTGTCTGCAACCTCAGCTCTCCCACAGACATTATGACTTCTAAGTTAACACTCTGTCATTCCCTTCTTGGAGACCTCTCTGAGATGCAAGAGGCTTAATGACTCCTACATGTTCTAGCAAGGATGAAAAAAACAAACACACTGTGTCACTAAACAGTATCCTAGCAAAGCAGCTCTACCTTCCTGCGCCCTTCTCCCTGACTTTCATTGATTTGCAGCACAAATTAAATACACTGCACATAAAACCATTTTAAACTGTGGAAATTTTATTTTGCAGCATTGTTTTGAAGGATATGAAGAGAAAAAGATAAAAGAATATACTTTCTAATACAGCTGCCACTGCTTATAAAGTATCATTTATTCTCTGTAAGGGTTCTTCTGTTGCTCCTTGACGATTCTGGATATTGGGGAATATTGTTTATTTGATTCGTTCTCCTCATTTTTAAGAAAAACACAATAATAGGCAAGGAGGTCAGGCTTGCTGTGTGGAGAATAAGTCCAGTTTAACTACAATTAGCTCCTCCCTTTCAAATACAAATGCCTTAATCCTCACACAGGTCTCCTCCCCAAGGTCAGGTTTTCTGAGCCAGTAAATCTATTCATGTTTTTCTGGCGCTTGTCAGCATCTTATGACCAATTTTCATGCTCCCTGTTTTAGCATCCATTCTCTCAAATTTCAGCATAAGGACTGCAAGAAATTTTGCCAATGCTGCCCTGCTACAGGAAGAGATTAGTGGAGCTGAGTGATTGCCTTAGAGCTGGAGCAGGAGGCTACACTAGCTTCTTACTAGGACAGCCTGGTAACACTGCTCTACCATAGCACCAATCTGATTTCATACTTCTTCTTTACCACTTTATTAGATGGAAAGTCATAAACTGCTCGTCCAGTGTCAATGACAACGATCCAGGTTTTCAGACATCAGAAAAAATGAAAATGTCCACATTACACAACTTTATGGAGCTGAAACAAAATGGCTCTACTTCACAGGCACTGTCTGCAGTACCCAAGCACTATATCAGTGAATGCTTATCTCTCATTCATTTCACTGGCAGGCCATCTGATACTGCAAAATACTGTTTTCCATGCCAGTCATTGACATATGTATATGAACTAGTCGAATAWATTTTATCACCAGTAGAATAAATTTTATCACTCTGCTCTGACTACTGTTCCAGGATATTTTACTGAACAAAACACCATTTACATACAGATTCCAAATGTAWTAGTGTCTCATTCACAAAGGAATCATTTTAGGTCTCCTTTCCTGCAATGAGTTGAGCGTTTTCAACTCCTATTAGAGTAAAATGGAGTTGCAGGAGCTCCCTAAAAACCCAAACTTTCAAACTCAAGACTATTATTCCAAATGTTCAGAGTAAAAAGAAATCCATTCATTCATACAAATTGTTTTAGCAAAATGCTTTCAGACCACCCTTCTTGSTGCTCTTGTGACCATCACCCCATTTAGCTTTTACTCATTTCACAATGGGAAAACAGAAATAAAAATCCTCTTCTCTGCCATTTTTACATGAGTATTGCATGTGATCTCCTAGTTTGACAGACTGGTGGTAAGCACAACCATCAGGAAAGTGAATCACTCACAACTGCTGATAGCAACCTGCCTTGAAAATTCAAAGGGAAGAGTCAAAGAAGAGACAAGAATTTCAACTGTGTCATTTTTGAAGTCCTATCCACGCAGGCTAATTCCTCTTAAAAATTATCTTGCTAATACACAAACACAGAAGAAGAGACCTATCTGACTGTTTCTGTGTCACAAAATTTGGAGGACAGATGCACAGAAGACAGTTCCAGTTCATGGCAAATGCTCATCTTGTTAAAAACCACTTGTATTCATATATGATTTCAATGAAGTGAACATGTAGGCACCAAGACAGAAAGCTTTACAAGGCACTTGCCCATGATACATGGGAGATTCCCCACAGACCRCCCGTGGCTTCAGCCCCAACCTGGCACGGCGGCTCAGGGGGGGCTCAGCCCCTCATTACAGGCTTAATCTCCTCCTGGTCATCTGGGTACTCGTAATGAAATAAACCAGTTACTGCTTACTCGTGCTTTGGAAAAATGCCCAGCATATTACARCAGCAGAATTACATTACCTGTTCTGTATGTCCACTTTACAGCATACTCATAGTGCCCTTTTCTGGCCTGCATTAAGGCAAGAAATGGGAAAACAGAGCYGCTTTCTCCACTGCTGGGCAGGTGTCTGGCTGTCAGCAGCCTCCAGGAAAGCAAGCAAAGCCTTGCACAGTCACACGTAAGTCACACGGCTTTTCTCATCCGTCACTCTGTGCCCTAGTTTGGGTATTGCTCTCTGCAGCATTGGAACACCACATCTTAACTATTATTAAAGCACATTACCTGCTGTCGTTCATAAAGGCACTATAGCAAGCAGAAAGGATCTATCCAAGCACATCAAATCGTCTCAGACACAAGGCACCACCCTCCAAATTCCACACTCAGAGACCATCTACTTTGGATGATACTTTTAGCTACTCTTCTTTTCCCTCCTTCTTCCCCTCCGTTGAGCTCCTTCCAGCTCAACGTACAGCAGACGCTGTACGATGGGCCCAAGACATTTGGGAATGGAAACAAGTCTGAAACAAAATAAATGCAACAGGTCAAAAGTGAGGAGTGAGTGAGGAGGACATAAACAACAGCCGCCTGCTGACTCCTGAAAACTGTCCAGCATCTCGGCCGAGCGCTGCACGTCCGTGTCTTGTACATGGGGCTAGGCTGGAAAACGTTCATCCATGTCCTCTCGGGGCGGATTTGGCTACCTAAATAAATAAATAAGGCCACAGTTGTTCAAATCACCAAGTTCTGCCTTTGTGAATCCACTGCCCTAGGGCTCCCAGGCAGCCTTCCTTCTGCAATCCAGACCTCTGCACAAGGCCATCTATCACAGCAATACTCTCATGTCATGACCACTAAAATGAAGCATCCCCTGGGTGCTTCTGGAGCGATGCAGCAAAAATTCACCTCTTTATCCACACACCAGAATACAAGTGCTTTGCACCACTGCAGGTCTCTCAACAAATATAGGAGAAAAGAGTCTTAGTATTCTCTATGTAAGAAGTAGCAAAATTTAAAATCGGGCCAAAATTTGGGAAGGGTATTGAAAATCTATCTAACACGAATGCTACCTAACTGTAACTGAGTTTCTTGCAATAATTCCAACAATAGAAAACACTAACTATATATAACTTAGCTGCTTTTATTTAGAAGAGTTTGAAGATGATGTATTGAATACAATCTAAATAAGAAGTCAAAAGTAACGTGGAATGGCTAGGCACAAATAGAACAAAAATCTAAGTGCTAGTGGTATTTCTTAAATCTATTTATGGAGCAAGGGATTTTGCATAGGCTGCAATATTGGGAATTGAAGGAACAGCAGAGTCTGTATTTCTGAACGCCCTTCTGGACTTAGTACAATGTCACTTTTTATTTAAGGTAATAAATATTATGACCATTGATGACCATTTCAATCTTAAATCCTTTCTTAAGAAACAAACCAGGCTCTGAATTAGCTCGAGAAAAGTATGGAATAACTCCCTCTCAGTTGTTCCARATTTACACAACATGAGAAACTACACTCGCCCAGATAACCTTTATGGTAACACATGTATTTATACAATGAAAATAGGCTTTTATGTTACATATTGTATTATTGTATATATAATACAATATATATAAACGATATATATAACATATATACACACACACACACACACACACACACACACACACACACATTATACCTAAAACTTCAATACAGGTCAATTAAACAGGCTGCTCCAGTGTTTCACCTGTTAACCAGTATTGTGCAGATTTACATTCCAAACCTGTTCTTTCTCTTCTTCACAGGCCATTATAAGGTGCCTTCATAGAATATGGTACTGACAGACTTTAATCTCAAAGCATAATTTTAACCTGTAAATCAAGAATCCAGTGTTTACATTAGATCTCCATGGATACTTTTTTTCAATGAAAATGTTCAACCTAGAGGACTCTTGTTACAAAAGCTGAYAAACATGAATGAGCTTGGGAGGCTGGAGGAGACTACAGTCATTACGAAGACAACTTGCAAAATTCCAAGAACAAAAATATGCTGGAATGGGAATTGTCTTTCCTTTTGTTTGTTTTTATTCTGTTCCTGATCAGCTTCCAACAAAAAGATTTTCACGATTTTATTAAAAATCTTAGAGAAAATGGGCTCAGTATATGTCAAAGCTGCTAGTCTGGCTCCTTAGCTAAGGCCAAACTGGCTTGCTGCAAAATGGTACTTCTATAGCACAAACAACAAAAGTAACAGTGGGGTTGATGCAACAAGCAGCAGAAAACCTCTGAAGCAATTCATGTTTAATTTAAGAATTTGGACAGCATGTTTGACATTTCATCAAATCTGAATTTCCAAATTAAAGAAAATAAAGTGCATTAAATTAATAACGCCATTATACCTTGCCTGTGACATAACAACTCCCAGCACCTCCCTGGGTGTTGTTAGACACCAGTAGCTGATCAGAAAGACAGAACAAGCTCAGAGCCAATTCTCCCCAGTCTGGTTAAGTGCAGGTGCTTTTTGCATCCTGTTCTCAGACGCTGCACAAGCCTATCTTGCAGCGCAGCTGAGACCCGTTTCACTGCTGTTCTGCAGCTCTGGCTCTTTCCAAATTAGTTCATTGCTCACTTCAGAAGTAAAGGTGTTCACCTGGGGTTTTTGCTTCCTGACACCCTGCCCCAGCTGAATTTTGCATTTSGGCCGTGAGCAGCTATTTGAAAATGTATGCAAGTGCCCAGTGACGTGCCTCTATGAGCACTGTCTACAGCAGATCCCAGCAYGTCCAAGGATAAGGCGCTCAAGCTGGTGCCAGAGAAGCCAACAGACAGGTGTTCCTCCTCCTCACRCTGCCAAGGCAGCCCCATTAAGGCAATGAGGCCGAAGGCCATGAGCGCAACAGTCAAAACTTAATCTCCAAATGTGTCYCTGCTCTAAATATCCCCCACCAGCTGGTTACTACTTATCTCCTGATGGTGTCTGGGCACGTGCCCTCCAAAAAAGCAATCAGCCTCTTTTGACATGGTATGAAAGGCCAAGCCTGTTCCTTCCTTGGTGTGTGGGCACACGGTCCACTGATGAGAAGTTCAGAGTGCCAGAAAGAATGGCTTGGCAAATCATAGCTCCATGCCGGTCTGGGAAAGCCCTACCACAATCAAAGCTAACACTTTGCCTTTTGTCACCCAGCACAAAAAAAAGGTGTAGRTGGAGCAGAAACCACAATATTGTCCTCTTCTCCTCTCCCTACAATTGCCAAAATGTGGCAGACTAAGTTTTCTGATACCAGAAGCTGGGTGCAGCTGCCCTGATTCTGGGGAGAATTCAGCCAAGTAGGCTCTTCCACAGTCCCACCACTAGCACTGGTTCTGTAAACCCACTGTCTGCCTTGTTTGCAAAAGATGGGTTAGCCCCTTCTGAAATTTGCCTTGGCATGTGGAACAGATAGGCCATGCTTTATCTGAGGCAGCTTCTTCAAAGGTACACAAATCTCTTGGCTTTTTCTTTTTGCCTTTTTTTTAGGGAACCTATGGGTTTAATTGTGCCTTTGTAACTTTCCTGATGCAACTTCAGTATRTGGAAAAAATATCTGGACATGGACTTAATTTAAAAATAACATTTGAATTTGTTGCACATTTCACTGATTTTCCTGAAAACATTCAGTCCTGAACTAGCTAATAACAACAGACAGTTATACGAACATAGAAGAGCAAGTAGGGCGGGTAAGCACCAAACCTCAGTCACGTACACAACTTCTATCACTGGGTATCCAAATCAAATTCTGACCCATTTTGCTTCTGTTTATCCAAGCATGGCACGAATCGTCAGTTGACAGATTCTCTTTGGTGTTGCATGCAAGTAACTGAGATTAAAATGTGAGTCTAAGCGAGCCTGCAAAGGCGAATCTTGAGTGCTGAGAAGAGATAGTACAAGTCTGATACCATTAACTGTGTGAAAACAAAAACAATTCTTATATTCTTAGCCATTTTGTTAAGATATGTGTGAAGTATTAAGAAAAAACACAAGTTAATTTTATGATTTTTGTTCACCTACTTTGATTTTTGTATTACCTACTCATAATAAGCCTCTATTTCCTCACCTGCCAGTATAATGCTAGCTAGCTGCGAGTTTCCAACCTATCAGAGTTAAATTTCATCTAGAAATCCTAAAGAAGAAGGACTGTCTTTTGATCAGAGTACTGTATTGAGACTTGAAAAGCCAAGGCTCAGCTCCCAACTCTGACAGAAAATTTCTTTTGACACTTGCAGACTGCTTTGTTTCCTCTGTGCTTCTGAAAACTSTTCTGTTATCCCATCTGAATGGTGATACCCCATCTGAAAATAGAGATACTGTTTCCTTTCGATACACATTGTCTTGCCTGCTTATCCTGGAGTCTCTGCAGGACAGGGACCTTTTCCCACTATGTGTTTATGCGGCGCCTGTGATACAATGGGGCTCTGATACAGCTCAGAACCCTTAGATGCTACTGGAATACTAACATTAATTCAACTATTGCTACTAATAAATYTAAATTACTGGTGGATAATCTGTGTAAGCTCTGAAATGAAGTCCTGCAGTCCCTGGACTGACAAAACTCTTCCTGCTGTCAAGATAAAAAAGGACAATCAAGTCAGTAAAGCCTTTACAGTAACAAATGCAGAGGTGGAGCCCAATCCTGCAACACGTGCTGAAGAATAAAGAGGTGGAAAAACCTATGTGACTGACAAATTCAGGCTATATGTAGGCAACTGCAAAGGAAGGAGACTCATTTATCCTGTATTAAGATTCAAATATTTCATAGATAGACTATCACTGATTTGGCTCCACTCTGCAGGATAGTGTGGGCTATGGTTTAGCTGGCCAAGAACTTACCATCAGCGAGACCCTGATGAGGCTGCTGTGCCTTATACATGAAACTCTGGTTGTGGTAAGGGAAGAAATGTGTAAATCAGAATCACTGGGTACATCATCCAGTGCTGTACCCACGTTTGCACTATTTGCAAAGTTGACAACCATGAGTTTGGAAAAAGGAATGTATCAGCATTTTGTTACTTGTCAAAAGATAGCAGAAAGCCCTATTAAAATTAAGGAAATTCTTCATCCAAGATAAACAAAGGATGATCCATATTCATTCTTGTTACAGGAGCCACATACATATTAGCTACTTAGCTGTATTTTTTGTTTTCTAGATAATATTTTACAATGAGACTTTGGATATTAATTTTTCCAAATGCCCTACTACAAATGCCTTTTTCCCCCCGTGTGTAGAGTGAAATCAAATCTTCCTTAGACTTTAAAGCCAAACCATGCCCAGGATGCTGCCATTTGCCTCACAGGGTGAGTTCTTGTCCACCATTGCTCTTTGGGTGCCAATTTATGAGGGACAAATTTATTAAWAAATATATGTCTGAATGAAAATCTCCACGGATTAAATTTTCCCTCTGCCAGTCCTACCTACACTCACTAAATACAGTCCAGTACAGCACCAGTACTTTTAYTGTGCTGAAAGGCCTCATCCAGATCATTGGAAGAGGAGCAGGTAAGACGGAAAAGCAGAGAAAGAGCATAAGTGTATATGTGCCTGTTCACATGTGAACAGTCACATGCTTTAACATACCCTTTCGAGCAGTATTTTCATACCATATGTACTGATATTCTTTGTGGCAAAATGCATTGTCTGTTCCATCTACTCCCCAAATGTTTTGTCTTCATTTCTATGCCTGTTCAGTTTATCTCCTCACCAGAAGTAAGAATATTTCTGTCTCTTCTACTGTACATTACAACTACGATGCATTTCAGGTGCCATTAGGAGTTCATTGCTCATACAGCTTCATGGTAAATGGCACAAGCGAATACTGTGTGGAAAACAAGACACAAGCTTCTGCTCTTTGAGCTATAGAAAGTGGTATCCTCATTGCACGGGGAACACCAAAGGAACATGAGATCTATGCCAAGCTTTGTAGTTTCTCTCTTCAACACACGGTGTATTTTTGGGTGAAGAACAAGAMGACTCCATCCTTTCTAAATACAAAAGGAAGAATCTGCAAGGATAAGCAGTTCTCATCTGCTTCAGCACTGAAAGGCAATAGAGCACATTTGGGGACTGAGTGAACATGGTAACTAACTTTCCATGTCCCCTGGAAAGCAAAGAACMGCTGGGGCTGTGATTTACCTCATTTCTTACATGGTATAGCTACATGTATCTTCATTAAAGTCAAAATGCAATGTCAGCCTTTAATGTTTTGGGGATCAATCACCTAAGCTTAGAAGGAAYCATTAGAGGGTCTGGGGGAGGCAGATGGGTCTTAGGGTCTTAGAGGAGATTATGAATCAACTTATGACTCCCAACAAACCTGATCATGCACAGGAGGTATCCCAAGGCAAACTGCTACAGAAGGAAAGCTTCTACTTCCATCTTTCCTATGCAAAAGATGTCAAGTGCAAACAGGCTTTTAACCGGTCACCTTGCTCGCTGCATGGAGAATGCCTGAAAACAGAGCACGTGCTGGGTTAGGAGCAATCCTTGCACTGCTGCAGCTGGCCAGCTCGCTTGCCATCTGCCTGCCCTCACTGCCATCGCCCGCGCAACACAAGGCCTCAGGGCCCAATAGTGTGGCAGCAGGCAGAGTTTAGCAGCTTTGCTTAAGTAAATCGCAGTCACTCTGTTCCAGTGGCAGCCAGGAAGGAGTACTGAGCTACACAGGTTTCTATGGACCTATGCTGTTGCTGGGTTTCTTTATAAACGAAACACAGAGAGCCTGAATCAAAGTCCACTGCATTCACCAGAAGCTTTCAATGGGCCTTGGAGCAGGCTCTTAATCAGGAAACACATCTTGAGATTCACAAAAATAAATGACAAGTGCGGTGCTTATGGGATTTCCACATTATCGAACTATTAAGGTGAAGTGGTGTCTAGGGAGGTGGCATTTGAAAATTGCATCCTGTTACTGCTTTTAAAAACTTGCGCTGCCACAGTGCAGGGTTTGAATCTTCTTAACCTAGAAAGTATTTCTGCATATAAATGAAAGTAGAAATAAACCACTGAGAGGAATCAATGAGCTGAATGGAARGGTTTTTCTTCTTAATCATGTTCCGATTTGGTATTTTCTGAAAGTTATTCTTGTCTCTTCTTTCTATTATCCTCAAGTGCTTGAAATTCTCTTTGATGGAAGACAGCTGCATCCTATCCAAGTTGACAAGCCCTGGAAAAATGCATCTGACAACCAAGCCCTAGTAAGATGCATCTGCAACAGCTTCCCTCCGTACAAAGGGAATCAGTGCAGCCAGATACATGCTCTTGATCAGCGGCTGCTTTTTCCATGGCTGCTCCAAGATGACTTCGCCTGCAGGCAGGCCAGAGAGGTCCTTACTCCTGTCACATCTCATAAGCAAAGCAGGACTGGAGCTGGTCAGTGTGTGGATGGAAAACTCAGTTTTGCATGGGAGTGCTGGTGGTTCAATAGAGGGCAGTCTTAGCTCAGAGCTGGGACCAAACCATAAGCTAAGGTACTAAGGGCAGTTGTCTGCTGGGAAGGCCACGTTTTAGAGGAACAAAAACCAGGCCCCAGGCTGAGAAGGCCCTAAGGTACTTTCTGAAAGAACATCACCAACTGTTACTTTTTTACCGAGAAATGGCCTTTCTTTTGTAGTTTCAAAGCTGTGCCATAGGAAACTCACAGCACATTCTATAAACTCAGCTATTTTCCCCCTCTAGAGACAGCTCAGTTTATTGAACAGTGTCTTAGCACCTGCATGAAAGACAGAATTTCATCCTACAAACCACTGTGCAAGACGCTCTGTACAGTGTAAAACCTGCAGTGGATGCCACAAGGGTTATATGGGAGTCTGGATTTTTTAGCTTTTGGTTGCTCTCACGCTACAGAGCTATTAAGCTGCAGCTTTGAGATAACTAAACAGAGGGAAGAGAAAATTTCACTTACATCCCTGAAAAGTTTTGCTCTTGGGCCCATGAGCAAGTGAATCCTGTGAATGGGTGAGAGATCAAAAGCTTTGCCTCGTGTGACCTCACATGCTGTTTGGCCAGCGAGTAGAGCTGAACCATGTTAGCCATGAGCTGCTGGGCACAATGGCAAYGCTCCAAGCTCACTCTTGCATGTGAGAAGCAAAGGCACCTCCAGGGTCAAGTCTGGAGTTTAGCTTACTTACAAATCAGGCTACAATGATGTACTGTGGAAAAGCRGTGATATTTTTTCCTGTTTTACTCAACTGTGTAACTCCAGGGATATCTGGATTCAYAGTTATGCCCTTTCCTTCCTTGGGGCGGGAGAAGATAAAGAATGGGGTTAGGTATGTCTAAACTGCTTCCCCGCTCCTTTAAATTTAGTAAAAATAACATCATAATTTCATAGTAAGATATAAACTACTCTGAATCATACCTGTTTGTGAGTCCTCTGTGATTGCTTTTACCAAGCAGAATGACCACAGGGTGGTTGTCTTCAGAGGAAACATTGTTGCTCTGTGGTATATTGCTGTTAATTTTTAATAAGTCTATTAGGTAATTAATCTCCTGAGTGATTCAGTGTATTTTTCTTCCTTCATTTTGAGGGCTTCCTGTTTAACCTGGTATCTCATTGTGTTGTAAAAATATCTATAACTTCCCTCTTGCTAACCTCACTTGGGCTACCTCCCTATCAGTTCCCTCCCTTTTGGAGTAAGACACATCAATTTTGACACCTCAGGGTCYGGGCTGCTATCTGCTGACCAGTTCTGGCTCCAGGGGTAACTGTCTGCCCTGGTCTCCAACAGCTGAGAGTTTGCAGCTTATCACTGCCACATCCCAGTGCTCCGCAATGTTTCTGCCGTGCTTTGGCAGTACTGGCCACGGGTATCTCCAACACTGATACAGAAGCAAGAACAAAAACAGATTCTTATCATTGTTATGTGCACACAGGGGATGTACAGTCGTATTTGGTGACATGTGGGTACCAATGGGCCAATGCAAGGACAAAAACTCTCTACTTATTCCAGGCACAAGTGGCTGAATGATTTCCCCAAGAAAGTAGACATCAAGCTCCAAGCAATTTCAGTAGCGCCAGATCAATGTCTTCTGATGTGTTTGCCAACACCTGAGATGCTCTTGGCTTTCTGAYCATTTCCTTTTTGGTCTGGGTGCCATAGGGACACAACCTCTGCAGCCTCTGCATCAAGTAAGAAGGTTAGGGAAAAGTACGCATTAGGACGACCTCTTGTTTTGCCTGGTATTCAACATATAAAGCAGGTAGCCCYTGCTTTGAGATCGATCACAAAATGTCAACATCATCTCACAATATTTTCTTCCTCCTAAAGCAACCTAGTTGTTGATATATGTGAGTCATAACACATTCATAAATATACTTGTGAACAAGGAAGATGCACCYGGAGCATTTGGGTAGACTGAAGAAAAGAATGTGCATGGGTATGTGATTATTATTCACATTTATATAGCTACATATACAAACCTGAGCAGTATTTTAACTGCTTACATTCTGTACACTTCGTTTAGATTTTTTTCCATATTCTTCTGAAAAAAGGAAGGTAATACTCTGCACTATTCTAAATGAAGAATCCATGCTGCCTTATTTGCAGAAAACAGTATTTTTAAATAGTAAAAAATAAAACAGTAATGTATAATGATCAGTGGAGACAATCTGGAAAGGAATAAACAAATATATTTAAGAGCCCTACCAGGGGAAGAAAATTACTATTTCAACCCTTTAAAGAATTTCATTACCCATTCCATCAAAGGCCTGATTTACTGTATAAAGCAATCATTACTCTTTAGTGCATGGTGCAAAGAGATCTCCAACAAATGGTGAAAAAGCTTCAAGAAGGGATTTATTAAGGATGACTTTTGCCCTTTTTTTAGCAACTTATGACATGCCCAATACATCAAACAATCACAGAGAATTCAGAAAACCTACAAAAGTGCGTCCTGGTCTAATAAAAAAAACAGTAAATGGTGCTGTTAGATAAACAGCACATAACTGGCAGGCGGAAGCAGTCAAAAGAAAATTCTCTTTCACTTGTGCAGCTCCACATGAACCACCCATGCACASTGTTGTGCAAGAACTCAGCAGCTCTTTAATTCAACATTAGCTGAAGTGGGCAATAGTGACTTGCACGTTCCAGCCTCCTCTCTGGAAACAATTCGATTCTCTGCAGCTTCTGACAAGTCACTTTATCTCTTTGCTGCTGCAGTTTAACCAGCTATAAATGGAGGTGATACTACCTCAGGGGAAGGTCAGGATTCATAACTATATAACAGGAGTTTGAGACATTTCAACCACCAGTATTGATCTACTCTTTATAAAGCCAAAAAAAAATATTTACCCCATTAATGACAGGAGAGAGGCAGAAAGAAGCAGGAAGACTTCTCAGCCATAACTTTTCAATGTAATAAAGTGAAGTCATTATTATTGGGCCTGTTCAGCCTGAGAAAGAGAAGGCTGAGGGGGGACCTGACCAGTGTATATAAATACCTCAAGGGAGGCAGAGAGGAGGAGGGGGCGGCCTCTTGTCAGTGGTGGCCAGCGATAGGACTAGAGGAAACGGCCACAAGCTGAGGCACCAAAAGTTCCACAGGAACTTAAGGAAACATTTCTTGACAGCGAGGGTGACAGAGCCCTGGAACAGGCTGCCCAGGGAGGTTGTGGAGTCTCCTTCCTTGGAGATCTTTAAAACCCGCTTGGACGCAGCCCTGTGCCMCGTGCTCTGGGTGACCCTGCATGTGCAGGGGGTTGGACTGGATGACCTCCGAGGTCCCTTCCAACCTTAAGCACTCTTCTATGCTATGATTCTATGATTATTCTATGATTCTGTGATTATTATAGAGTTGTCACAGACAGTATGGCCAGGCTAACAACGCCAGCTCCAAGCTAGGACAGCTATGAGATCTACAACACCCTCAGCTGGGCACACAACCAGCTGTGACCATGAGAACACAAAGTCCTCTGCCCTCGTGCTCTCATAGATGACAAACTCCCTATTCGGGCCTATTTCACACATTTCTCAGTCGGGAATGAACTGCTTTCTCTTACTCTTGGCCAACCTGAGAATCCAGCAATGTTCCCCCCTTGTTCTCCCTGTTAAACAACTTTGCTGACCTGGCTGCCCTTGTAAAAAAAAGTCTTGACTGAACAAAACAATCATTTCTCATTTATTTGACACAACAAAGCACAAATGAAAACTCTCAAAACATTTTTTTGCCAGTACTGCTGTCACAACACAGCTTTCCAGCACCACTTCATTTCTTCCCCTACCCATTCCTACACAGTAACTTTATTACCAGGCAGCCCTGGGAGGGCAGGAAGCTATTGCTATTAAAACAGTGGTGATACCTGCCTGCGGGTGGGCAGACAAGCACAGTCAGAAGTGCTTAATGCTCCTGAACAAGGCACCCAAACGGCCCAAACATCCATCCTCTAGAGATGTACAGATTTCTTGCAACTAAATACAAGCTCTTGCTGTGTTTTGCGAGAAGTATTTGATTTTTTTCCAGCATATTTCAGAAGCATAAGAGCGGCAACTTGAAACAACATAGTTCATTGATTAATTTCATTTGAAATTAAAAGACACCAGAAAATCTGTCTGGGGAAAAAATTTCCAACAGAAATTACTTTGAAAGAATATTGCTGGGTTTCCATGCACACAAAAAAAGAATAGTATTGCTTGAAGGATCCCTATATTTCTGCATAATTAGTCTAATTTCTAGCACAAATCAGGAATTACTTCAGAAGGGAATTCTCCTGAGTAAATTTCCATATAGGTTTTTGCTGGGTTCTTTCCAAATTTTTAATATATATTCAAACCAACTTTTCTGATATCCAGATAGTCCAGCTTTACTTATCCTTGACTCAGTTCTTGCTTCCCCTCCATTTTTTTTTGGTAATTTACATCAATAATTCCATTATTTTAACAATCTGCTTGCACAGTTCTAATATGAAGAAATTACTTCGTTTTAACTATAAAAGCTAAATGTAACCACAATGTTACATTATACTTTTTCCAATCCCCTCCGCTTTTTACATATTTTGAGAAGGTCTATCTCACAAGCCACTAAAAAGGGTTTACAAACAGATTAAAGGATAAAACTGCCAACTGCACTGAAATACATGGTCGATATGCTGTTAACCACAAATCCATAACTGTTTTGCTGATAAAACATTGCCTAAGCTCCAGCTTGTTCAGGTTGCTGCTTTTAGATTCCTCGTGATGTGAGGAGCACAAAGAGAAGAAGAAATTCTGCTGATGTTATGAGTGGTGCTGGCTTGCGGTCAAACCTGTGTAATTGATTTTGAGACACCTCTGTTATTTTAAAAGTTATTAAAGAAAAACAGCATGGAATTTACTCTTTCTGTTTCCTTCAGCAAGTCTGATCATGGAAAACATTTTTGCATGGTTTTGTAGGTCTTGGAGATTCGTTCCTTTCTCCGCTAGATATGGTTGCCCACAAAACTACTATTTTTACCCAATTGGACCTCCTGTCCAATACCAAAATAACATTTTTGCTGAGTGGTACTTTACTTTACTTAGAGAGACTGCAAAATCTCCATCCTTGGAGGTGTGCAAGGCTTGTCAAGACACAGCCACAGTTGCACTGATCTAGTGCCAACAGCAGCCCCTCTCTGAGCTGGAGGTTGGACTTTGATCATTCCTAAACAAGATTTATAAGATTTTCTTATTTCATATTTGGCTGGTGCCCAAAATGCTGAATGCTACTTTTCCTGGAATTGAATATACTTTTTCCAGAGCACTCCTCTCCCAAACAAAAGTCTTTGGTGAAAAATGGAAGTGGAGGACTTTATTTTATGAGATTACGTTTGGCAGTAGTTGTCACCTAACATCCTCCAGGATAGTGTCTTGATGACATTAGAAGAATAGATATGGGAAGACGGGACCTTGCAGTTATCACTTGCCTCATGCTGGCCAGTGCTAAGGCCTTCAGTGAACAAACTAAGACACAACCACATGAGTGCCTGCAGTTACTCCAGATCTCCCAGGTAAGACCCTTCCCAGAAGCTCTTCTCTTTCTCTTGAAGAAAGTAGCTAAATGAAGACATGTAATAATTTGCACAAAATACATCAAAGAGTTCCTGTACTCAAGTTAYAGCCCTTATAAAAGGTGTATACTCCCATAATGTTACAGTAACCTCCGTTTCTTCAAAAGGATCATACAGAAGAATATGGGCTGACAAATATTCTTCATTCAATATGAAAGTCAAGTAAGACTAGACAATAAACCAACGGCAAARAAGAAAAAAGTCCTAAAATCTTAATACACAAAATACGAAAATAACTATTTCAAAAGCATGCAAACCACAGTAAAAGATTATTCAACCCACTGGTATCTCCCCAAAAATTTAAGCTACTTGCTTAGATTTTCACTGCAGTTTTGAACCAATTGTTCAGTTTATGATACAGTCTACAAACATTTGTATACGTGATCACTTCAGTCGCTAGGCAAAAAGAAACATTTAACATCTAAACAACAATTTATGCATGCAACTTCTCAGCTGCACATAAGAGGCTTTTCAAGAAAACTGGTTGATTCAAACCAGTTTTGAATCAACCCGCCCCAGCCATTGAAGCTCAGTCTTTGTTGTCAGTCTTTATCTCACCCCATTTGAATAGCAGTAACTATAAATGACTAAAAAGCTTCACTTGTAAATGGCTAGAATTAAGCATGCAAATATTATTGTTGACATTATGTACAACTGAAGCATAAATCACACTAACAGCATATAGAGACGTTGATTTGTCTCTGGTGTACAATCTATTTAGAAAAGTCATTGAATTTAATAGTTGTTCCAGGGTAGAGTATGCTATCTAAATAATTGATTTAAAGGTCTCTTTAGTTGATGGTGGTTCATAAAAGCATTCTGTCTGAGGCTTAGAATCATTCAAAGCAGATCAGACACGTAGGAAAGCTTTGGTTAACCATCAGGGCATTTTTCCCTACAAGTCAAAATCTAAGTTATCTAAAGTCTATATGTTSCTTGTATGAAGAAGACAGAAGAAAAGCATTTTGTTTTCCACTATACACCCAGAGCCAATTGTTAAAATAATTCATCTTGGGAGCTTTTATCTGAGTTCTTTTTCAGAAAAACACCTATATAATAAGTGTTTTTCAACCTTTCTCTATTCACAGATCCCTCAGTATTTTCCAACAGAGCTGTRACTGCCTCAAAAGCAAATTTAAGCCTCCTGACAATGGATTTGCTTAGGGACTTGATCTTTAATGGAAACCTTTTGGCAGGAGTTTGTTGAATCCCAGCACCCTGTGGACCACCAGGTCCTTAGGCATGGGGCTGCCACCACAGTGCTGCCCACACTCACATGGAGCGTCCTTCAGTTGAGTTGGTAACTCAACTTTTGTTTTCCAGGTAGACATAAATTACAGAAGCTTTGTCCAACAATTYCCACAGCCACAGAGAATAATGTCATATATGCTTAATAGTCATATCTTTCACTTACAGATTATTCTAATGAAAAAAAGAAACAAAACCATTCTTGATCAAAAATGTCTAACCTTCTATATCTCATTTTCAAGCTTTTGAAAATCTGGTGTCAAAAAAAGAAAAAAAACACAACTGTCGTACTGTACATTTTACAGAAACACATTCACTATATTCACTCTTATACTTAAAATAACATTCTGCCTTGTGTACAGATATCCTGATAAATTTTGATTCCAGCTATTCTCACTTATTTTTTTCTCCAAAATAAAATTATCCCTTTACATCCAGACTAGAAATATCACCTCGTCRCAGATGTGAAATAAAAACTAGTCAAAGACAAATAAGGAATTCCTTCCAAATTGAGACCTCTGCCTTCTAGTATCCTCCTCAAAAGCTGGGTGCACTGAATTATGCTGAGAGTGAGAAAAAAATTATTCCTGGCCAGTGATATTAAAACAAATACATTCTTTGCATTTCAAACTTGCATTCAGACAGTGAATGGGGAAAGAGCCCCTGAGGCACTTTGCTAACTCAGTTCAAAGAAGGAAGAAAAAAAGTTCAAAGAAGCAGAAATTTAACTAAAATTCTTGGTAGGAAACACTGCCTTTTTTTTTTCCAAAGGAATAAAAGTTTGATAAAACTTGATAGGCTCAAAGAATGGCTACRTTCTTCCTTCAGTGCTAATCATGCAAAAATCAAATCAAGTCTAGCTTTATTGAAAACAAAAATGCCACCTTAAYCAGACAGTAGCCCAAAAGATCACATCTTCACAAGCATGTTCACCAAATACCGACCAAAATGTGTGTGCACTGGTTTTGCTATCAGGAATATGCTACAAATGCTAGTCTGCCCATGCATCCCGCTGCAGGCATCATTAGCCAGCACACGTACTCAAAAGTGACTTTCTGGTTTCCCACAGACGTGAGGATATTTTTGCCAGAAATCCTGCAGTGTTTTTGAGCTAGATGGCAGGTCCAGCCTGTTCTGTTTCATTTGTTGACAGGGGGCTTTAATGGCAAATACATCTTTAAAGTTTTGCTTTATCTTAAAAAAAACTGCTCTGGACACAAGAAATTGTAGTAAATTCTGAGCAACTGTACTCATGCATCATGTTGTTTGCTAGTCGTATAAGAACAAATGCCTCACACAGTTTGTTGCCACAACCTATGACATAAACTTCCAGCTATGTAAGGTGTTTCATTAACAGACATGGCCCTGGCTCACAGATAAAATTGCCTCTGACTTCACACAAACTTAATTTAACCCCTTTACTTATTTACATAGAATTACTGAGCTCATCCAGTCTGCTCCCTTGATTATTGTTTATTCCATGTCTCACACAGAGGAAAGCTCTGTTTTTCCTTTGCCATCAGTCCAGCCCTGAATCTACCAACCTTACATAAGTGAGATAGAGAGTGCTAGAGAGGGGGAAGCCTTTTAAAAACCTCACTACGAGAATGAGAAACTGATGCTCATGAACACCAAAAAATCTCCTTAACATTGCTCAGAAACAGTAGGGCAGATTCTGTGGGTCCAGCATAGACAYGACCCTGTCTGATCTGAAAGCTGTCCTGCATTTTCACAGAAAAACAGAATACGAAAAACAAAATAAGGTTGGAAGGGACCTTTARAGATCATTTAGTCCAACCCCCCTGCATATGCAGGGTCACCTTCTAAGTAATGAAAAGTCAAATTTGATGAACAATAAATAAAGCTTCAAAACTTCCTCTAGAGTTCGGAGGACTGTGAGTAAACAAAGTGCAGTGACAGATTTTAATAATTTTCTCTACAATACATCCTTTTCAATCGTGCTACAGTTTTACACAATTTATTGTAATATTTTGATTTTTCAGATCACAGTTCTTATTCTTTGGACTTCATTCACAACTGTCCATTCTTCTTCTTGTAATCGATACACCTAAAGCTAGTAAGTATTTATTTCTACCAATATASTTCATGCAAGGTTGTGGGTTTTGGGGTTTTTTGTTTTGTTTTGTTTTTTGGTTTGTAGCTTGGTTACAAAGATGAATCACCAGTTTTTGGCTGTATATCTTAAGACTGTTTTTTATAAATTAAATAACAGGCAATTGAGCATGAAAGACAGAAGTAGGGCTAATTGAAAAGTCTGCCCTTCTCAAGCATGTAATGAACCTTTTGCAACTGCAAGGCATTTAGTATCACTGCAGAGCAKCTTCTGAGAGTTTTCAGCAAGAGGAAGGATTTCCAGCTCCCAGTGCATTCCCATGCCAGCACACGGCAGCTTTAAGGAAAGCATATGAAAAAAATATGCCTGTAGACAAAAAATTGCCTAAGTTGACACTTAAGCTTTCCAACTCATTTATGTTTCCCCCACTCCACAAAAGGACAGTGGCTCTCGACAAGGGATGTTTAGTTGCTCTGCAGGTGCCTGTTCCCTTCTCTAATCCCCAAAACCTGGCATTAAATTCTGAGCTTCGGAGCAGCTGGACTGCGGCTGTAAATGTGCATGCAGAAACTAAGCTGTCATAAATGTCACTGTATCAGGACTCCTGGCCTCTAGTTAATAATTGTAATGAGTTCAGTATCAATCAAACACTTTCTCTTTGACAGAAACAAAGCCTGTTTTTTGACTTTTAAAAATAGCTATTAATGTCAATCATGAGTCTAAGTCAATTACACCAGGAGGGCCTTGGTTGGATCTTGAAAATTTTAAGTATGACATGACAGATGGCAAAAGGAAACCTTCGTTACTCATGCAGCAGCAACAACTGCTACTCTACTGCCAGGATATACAAGCAGAAACATAAGCAAGGCTTTAGGTCAACACATCTTAAGGAGATGAGACATACACAGCAATGAAAGGCTTGTTGTTGTGCAGGAACACTCTAGCCTCTGATGCTATGGGACTCTCATGAAAATGAGACCTGCATATTAGGTTAGTAGATCACACAGAATCACAGAATGGTTGAGGTTGGAAAGGACCTCTAGAGATCATCTACTCCAACCCCCCAGCTCCAGCAGCGGCATCTAAAGTAGGATTAGAAGAACTGTTATGCATAACTTATTAAAAAATACCATTATTTCCTATATGATTAGACATATATATTACACCTCCCTCCCCCAAATAGCCTTGTTCAGTTTAACTCACTGATGCTAAATGCTTGTCTGCATGGGTAACTGACACCAGCTATATCAACGTGAAATGCACTGCATCCAGATAACATCAGCCCTATATCAAAATCTCTTGAGCATTAGATCTGTCAAAARTGCATTCAGAATTATATGAGCTACATATTACAAAACACCTATTCTGTGAGCATGTGTTTCTGTTTCACTGTGTCTTCCTGGGTTAACTTCCTGTACTGCTTTGCCCCTTGCCTTTCAGATCCACAGCTCCAAGGTGGAAGCTTGGAGAATTCAAAGAATTCAAAGGCTGGGAAGTCCACAGCCAGCCCACACCAAAAAGGTCACACTCTCCTAGCATTATATGCCGGCTAACTGCTGGTTCTCTCCCTCTGGGCTCCTAAGGCCAAGGAACAAGATCACAAATAAAAATATATACATTTTTCCCAGCTACCCATGTGCTTTTTCTACTGTCACATTTGCAGGTGGGGATCTGTGCTGGACAGGCCTCTCTGAAGGTCAACACTAAGAAACTTACTATCTCTAATCACAAAATAATACATTTGGGAAGGGGTATCATTGAAATTGCCAAGCAGGGCACTAAATAAGGTACAAAGGTGACCTGCAAGCAGATAAGGAAAAGAAACACAAAAACCACTGAAATCACTCAAATCACATTATGAAAAACAACAGATTTTTGGCACAGGACAATAGTATAAATTTATGTTTCATCACAAACTGCTCTATGTCTACCAAGGAAAAGGGGGAGAGAGTGAAGAACTCTTCTCAAGGGAATACGCAAGACAGACAGGATCTCTCCACTCAACTGGTCTATCCAAGAAACCTCTGAAAGGGCCCAAGATTCAGCATCCCCATCTCTCTCTCCTCTTGTTYGTGAGGTTCAAAGGAAAGGACTTGGCTTGCACCCTGTGATACAGAGTTGGCATTTCTTCTTGTTCTCCATCTCAGGCCCTACTACCCTGGAAGGATGTTGTGATTCTCCACGGGGTTATCGCTTCTGCTCCTGTCTCCTCACCATCTGCCTTCGTGTGACCATCACCGCTGGAGACCACGTCCAGCTAAAACTGACGCTTGGTCCCCACACGCAGTCCTGCAGGGCTTGAAAAGCTCCAGAGAAGAAAAGCAACTATCTGGCAACTCCTTGTCACTCAGCTGTTAGTCACTGAAGTGTTCCCTTTCCTTGCCTCAAGGTGAGATGATTGTTTTCTCTGTCTGTGCTTTTGGCATTTGGTGTGTTCTTTCTTTGCCTGCAAATCCCTAAGAACTATGGCTTGTTAGGTTCACAACTATCTAAAAAAAGGGTCTATAAAGCAATCTCTATAAAACTGCACACATCAGTCGGTTCAGGCCTTCAGGCTTCGTTCTTTGAATTCATAAAGACCTGCGGTGGGTGCAAAGCTAATGCCAACTACCTTAGAAGCAGAGCATGCCAAAACTTCCTTCTCTTGCTCAGGTAGATGCAGACTAGAGGCACTTTGGTCGCTCATCCCTGGTGGTGATCTTTCACTATGAGGCACTCTAAGGGTTCCCAAAGAATACGTGCAGTCTCTGAAAGTGTCTCCTAGCTCTCAGTGAGGTCCCCTGCCTTGATCTCACAGACGCAGTATAGAGCACAGAACAAGGTTATAATTCAAGACAGAGATTGCTCAGTTGTCTAAACCTTCCAATTAGTGTCCATCATGTGCTCTTCTCATCCTCAAAGAATGCACAGCCACACTGCAGCTGCTGACGTGGTAAATGAGCAGTTCTCTCTCATCAGCCAAATGCCCAGGACAATGCTCACCAGTCAGTCAGCCAGCATTATTCTGGTTATTCTGGGATCAAGAGGTGGAATGCTGACATGATCAAAGGAAGTGCAGCCTGGCAAACTGCTTGTTTTTTCTCAGGCAAAACAGCTGAGAACACACGCAGCTCCACCACATGAACTTCCAAGTGTGCCCACGCCAACCTGGCACCACAGCCAGCAACACAGCCCCATCACAACAGCCCACAGGAAAGGACATGAGTTTCCCCACCTGCAGCCAGGGTGACTGGAGAAGGCCTTGCCATCAGAGTCATCTGAAACCTTCTATGGATCATCCACCTTATCCTACCTGGCAATGACAGTTTGGAACCAAGGCACGTCCCAAACAAATGACCTCAATTAGGGCTACTCTGTGTTCAAGTTACCTTCCTTGTAAAGTTGCTTGTAAAGTTGTACACACAGGAAAAAAGAAACCTTTGACTATTGGCCTGGAGTTTTTGGACACTAAGTCGCCACAGTSAGAGAGGAATAGCTGGTTTTTGCAATGCAGATGACAACCATACGTGCACAGATCAACCGCCCAAACCTGCTCTGTGGACACACTGAAGTGTCRCGTGCTCAACACGTCTAGAAACAAACAAATGTCGCACATGTGCTGGCAATGGCTCGTAGCTCAGKAAGAGCCACGTATTCCTTTAGAAACCCACCACTCCACACCAGTTCACACAGAACAGAGACACCTGCCCTTCAGTATTCATCCTTTGCTTGTAAAGGCCCAAGGAAAGGCCTTGAAAAATGTTAACTGCTTTTAAAGGGAAATCAGTCAGCCATTTTTCTTTCCCAGACAAATGACTCATCCATCAAGCCAGAAAAATGCCAAGGCTGCTCCTTCCCTCACCCAATCCATGACTAAATTCTGACTGCAAATGCAGCAGACTTCAGACTAGTCTCTGGGCACAAGTGTGCCTGGCATGAAAATCAGCTTTCCTAACCAAATCAGATTTCCTGTCTGGCAACATCCAAACTAATTCCCATCCTAAGATGAAATGTTCCTTCAGCTGACATCCCTAAACTCACTCAATCTTGTGGAGCTTCCTCAAAGTCCATTAGATAAGATATGTTTTGGATAAGTTGGGCATTTTTAATAAGGAATAATACATGGCCCAGTGTTCAAAACAAACCATCTCCTCAGGCAGAAAAGCAAAGCCTTTCTGAACTTAGTATCAAACCAATAGTTTGGCTATCTTTGATCATATTAGAAATGGCTATTTAACTACAAGCTTGATGTATCTCCTTTGAAAGCATATGGCAAAGACTCAGACTTTTCATATGTTTTGTTGTTATTTCACTACCGAAACAGATCTCTAACAAACCTCTGCTTTCTAAGCATTTAGAAACACTGTCCATTTTTTTTTCCCTAAGACAAGAGCATTTGTGGTTTTTAGTGTGAGCTGGATTAACTTTTCTTGCCATGTTAGCGTTTGGATGTGACATTTCCTTCTCACACAGCTGTTTCACACACACGCGTCTGAGGGGAGCTACAAGAAATGTTGGTTTTAACTTGTACATTTTACCTCCTAGTGATTTTCTTTTTCATTTGCCTGAACAGGTGAAATGTCTTAACCAAATTCCCAGGAAAAGTTGTATAGGTGTGGAGAAGGAAGTGRGGAGGGAAAAGAGGTGATGTCAATTTGATAATACACTTGCAAGAAGCAAATAGTCTTCTGTCAGTAGAGAGGGCCATCGATAAAAGCTGTAGGCATCACCAAACACTGTTACAAAAGAAGCGTGACAACCCAGCTGAGGTAGAAGTTGTTTGGTTTTAACCACTCTGTGAAATATGACATTTTCCCACTGTTTTATGTCAGTATTCATTATGTATGAATATGGCAGGGCCATATTCAATGTGTGTCTATGTATTTGGTTGCAATAAAAGCACTTGAGCTTCATTATTTAAATCTTTACAGCTGACTCATTCAGAGCTGCAATAGGGTTTAAAAGATGCAGCTGTGCTATGATAGTCATAATGGGATTTTCCATTTCCCCTTGGAAAATGCTGTGTGAGGACTTGAGTGGATTATGTTCTGCTTTCAGCTGCTCTTCCAACATCACTGGATGCATAATAAMCAAACACATGCAAATATACATTACAGAAAGATGTGGGGAAAAAGGAAAAACCTATCTATCTATTCCTAGGAAATTAAACTACCACACTACTGAAAACTCAAGCASGAAGAGCAGCTTAATAGGAGGTGAGGGAGATGTGCAGTTTGGTATCCAAAAATATGGACAGAAATCCATATGCCACACTCTTCCTGACTCAAAGTCATGCAGACCATCAAGCCACAGCTATAATTYAGGGAATAGCTTAGCTGAAGTTTATCTGGAGACTTTGGGAATCTTCTAACCGGCAATGCTATGAACCAGGAAGTGAGTCAAGGATGTAAGTGAGTCTTATCTTCCACAGGGTAAGGATGACACGAGATATTCATCAAATCGGTTCAGCCATTTTCTTCATGACAAAATTCTCAGAAGGGACCAGAGTTACCCCTGTACAGAAATCACTCCAGCATCAAAACGAAAATCCAAATGGGACCTGCTTCCTCTTGAACTGTAAGTCGTTAGAACTTCTACCATACAATTTACAGGAATTTCTAATATTTGTSAAATTTGGTGGAAGTTAGCCAGGAATGTGCAAAAATCACTCGGAAAGCAGTGACTAACAAACAAACACTACAACCATCTCTCAGCTTTGCTTTTGTAGGCAACACAGCTGATAGCAAGCTACTTTGGATTTTAACATAACATTACAGAACAAATGTGTGCCTTTTCCCAGTGGAGGCTGTTTTATTATATTTTACTATATTTTATTATATTCTTTCTTCTTTTTTTCCCCAGTGAATTAATGGGAGGAGAAATAAATGTGGAATAAGATGAGTAGCCTGTGGTACTTAAGCATGGTAGACTAATGATTGCAAGCCTTGGATCACTAGCTTTAGTTCAGCTGCATGGCTCACATAAATTAATCCTCTAATAGGCCTGGACATGTAGCATATGTCCAGTGTATCCTAACTCACCATCATGTGGCTCCTGAACACCCAGCACCAGCTGCTGCTCCGGCGACACTGAAGTTGCCAAGGGCATGCCAAASAGCAACACCAGGACAGCGCCAAACACGGGTGCTATGGGGGTTAGCCAGCACTTTTGGAGAGGTCAGGCTATGCAGTAGAAAGAGCACTGCCTGGTATCAGAGCAGCGTTGCGAACCTGAGGGAGAATGAGCATTCTCATTAGTGGATCCCCCTCTCCTATGGCTCTCAAATCCATAGCAAAACGCCCGGGAAACGGTGCCAGGATAAGTCCTCGGTAGGTGAGAGCGAGCCCTCGGTACTCACAGTTTCCTTCTCTTGCCACAAATAACATTGCAGGAACTATGCCCAGCACGGACGTCTGCCCCACCAGGCTCTGTCTCWCCTCCCTCTGATACCTGGCATAAGGAAGTTCTCTTCTGTGCCATGGACTAAATGGGTTCCCACAAAGCCCTGTGCCTGGGAGTTATCACGGCCATTTGAAGCTATTTTTGCTTACCTTTCCCCCAAACAGCTCTTGAAGGGACCACATGGTTCCCTGAGGGCCATGAGTTATGAGCTCAAACGCATTTCACACTGGCAATGCTGCATTTGTCCACTGAAAGGGCGCGCGCGGTTCCCCTGCAGAGCATTAACACATCATTTTGCAGCAAAAAAATCATTCCTGCGGAATGTTAAAAGCCACTGGGTTTATGTAAAGCTGGACATGATGCTTGTCCTGTCATACTTCAATCTAAAAGAGTAAGTCTGGACAACAGAAGAAAACATTTTAAATACCGATTGCTGTGATTCTGTGATTAAACCATTTTAAAATCTCTTCATTAGTACAACCAGTATTATTAGTACTACCAGAAAGCCCAGAACGTTCAAGCCCGYTCAAAGACTGGCAGTCAAGTATGTGTGAAGGGGGTCTGCCTGATCACCATGTATCTTGCAGTACTATTTGTACAACTCCACCTCAGTAGAATTATCTTGGCATGAGGCGGGCGTAACACCGAGCCTAATCAGCCTTATTATCCTAAATTCTCAATTGTTTCCTGGTAAGCTGCATTTATGTCTTAGCTGATTATCCACTTAAACTATTAAGTACCAATTATAAAATGCAGTAACATTAACGTCACAGATGCTTGGATTCACAAAGAAGCAACCCCAGATTACTTTTTGGATAATAAATCACACAGCAGAGACAGATCTCACTATGAAATGCCCGTTTCCCTGATTTTAAATAAATAAATATATCRTTCTGGTGTACGAATGATTCATATTTTAAATAAGACCTTAATTAGTTAGAAATAAACTACAGTATAAGTTTGTTTACAGAACTATTGCAATCAGGAAATAGGATCAGATTCACACAAAGGCGTTAGCAAGTGCAATTCTTTGTGCCGTCAATAGACACTGTTTTATGTCTGTCCCTCACAAAATAAAATCCCAAGAATCTCGCTTTCCTTTTTTCAGAGAGTTGGGAAAAGCTGAAGTAATTCTACTGAAGAAGACTTTGCAATCTATCCCTGTTCACTTCGCAGATTGGTTTGAGCTCCCTGAGCACAGAAACTCTAAAACACAGCGAAAATTTTCATTTGCAAATAATGGAGTAATTTAGTAAAGTCAGCCCCCAAAAACACTGTAGTAGCACTACCAAAATCAGTAAGTCTCACTCTGCAACCCCACCACCTACATCTCACGTCACATCCCTAACTCCAGCTTTCCAGTCATCTCTGCAGAACATGCCAGCTAGTTGGCCTCATTGCTAGGGAACACCCACAGACATCTGAAAGCAATCAATTCTGCTAAATCACTCAAATGCCTCTGGGGCTGTTTTTGACAATTCCCAGGCATGGTTTGGACCATGGTCAGTGAGGAACAGACACCAACCCCAGGAAGCAGCCTGCATGTGTCCATGCTCTCCCAAAGCTAAAGAAATTTAATCACTTGGGCATGAGCTGCACCCAGCCAACTGTCCTCAGGGCCAAAGAATGGCTCTGTGCACATTTAATTTATTAGTACAGATGCAGCCAAAGTGGCCAGGTCAGGTGGACAGTTCTGCAGCAGCAGCAGAGCTCTGCAGCTTTCTCCCTAGCTGACCTAGCAGCACAGGACAGGCTGCGGGTCTACCCTGACCATCCTATGAAGAAACATAGGACAAAATATTCAAGAAGTCTGTACACTGGTCTGGTCTTAGAAACCTGGGTGTCTTAGCTCATGGTGTAGAGGAGCTAAAGGTCCATCCCAGTAAGTGGCAGCTTTCCATGTGCCCCTCTCCACCAACTTTGCCTGGGCCAGCGCTCTCCCAGATGTCTTTCTTCCCTTTTAAGTTAAGCTTTGTACATCTGAACACACAACAGCAATGATGAGAACAACAGAGACTTCAGAGATCTTGAGGTTATAGCATAACATGAAGGTCAGAGGATGGAGTATTTACTAAGTCTCAAGAGCCTACTGCTTACCATGGGCGTTTAGTCTGCTTTCAAGCTTTGACCGACACTTCCCTCAGGTCCCCAGCTGTGTTTTCCTCCCTCTACACACTACTTTTGGACAACATTATGTACCTTTCTCAGAGAAATATGGCTCCCTTGTATCTTCATGGTTTCTTAGTTCTCCCTTCATGCTGCTCGCTACCTCTTGCTCGCCTCACTGCTGACAGGTGCAGCAGCAGGCTCCTCTCTGAACTGTGCAGCAAAAAGGCATTAAGGGAGCTATTTCCCTTCATGCTTTCTACTCCAAAATTACTGTCACAAGGACAGCTGAAATTGAGGCTGCAAAAGGAAAAACAAAACCAAAATCCCAGAAGATACCAAACAGGKGAATACTGCCAAAAAGAAGCTGGGTATTATTTTCAGTGGATCACTATAACTTGAGTATTTTTAAGACAGTCATTACAATTTTTTTTGAAAATGAGGTGCTTTGCAAATGGAATTGGTGAGCARTAGGATGCAGAAGTGAGTGATCAGAAATGAGCTGCTATGGGAATAATCTGAAAAGTGACATCCTGGAGCTGACCACCCAGCCATCTACTTCATATTCTGTCCTCAGTGAATTGCATATATGCAGAAGTCTTTTCTTTCCCCTCAGGATGTAATCTTTGGCTGTTAAAAATCTTTCACTGCAAAAAAAAAAGAAAAAAAAAAAAAGACCCGGTGACTTAGTACAGAGTAAATTCCTGGTGTTCTAGAAGGGAAAAGGATGATATTTGACTCTACTGACAGAAGTCTATAAAAGGAATACAAGAAGAATGTAAAGAGTAAGCAAACATATGTCTCTCTTCCTCCTAAACTCTTATGCATTAAGCTGTATAACACCCCATATTTACTGTCAAGCTGAGGAAGTAAATTTAGCAAATAATTAAAGAGACTCATGGAATGACTGCCTTTTTACAGATCACAGTAGGTTTCTTCTAGTGCCCCTAGGGTGGCAGCAATTCTACATTCCCACAGTGGCACTAGGCAGTGGTGCATGTCTATATTTATTATGTGTCTACCTTCAACTTTTTCAAAATACTTTGGGAACTTTAAATGGAAAATAAACAGCAGAGCTCCTAGTTAAGTAAGGCAATATGCATCACTTGCCTACAGCTGGGCATGGAGAGGGTGCTTGACTGTATGTGTCACTGAGCAAAGCAGGACACAGCCAGCAGCCAAGTCAGCAATTGTCATCCCTTTACCTCCTCCCACTCAACAAGCCAGTCAATATGCCAACCACATTCCCACTCCATGCTCAGAGTCCTTTTTATTTCACCTTCTTCTCATCCTTCAATTCTTGTTATTTCATGACTGGAGAACTTTTGTCAGCACAATTCCTTAATGATGAGAACACCTAACATTTCCTCCCTCTCTTTTGTCTTCCAAATCATTTCTTTTCTTTTTTTTTTTTTTTTTTTTTTTCCCCTCCCACCACTTTTCTTTTTTTTCCCCCTGTAGAGATAATTACCTGGCCAAAATTGTAAAGACTGAGCAAACATCTTCATTTCCACAAGGACAGGAAGAATAAAGCATAGTGAATGGATCTGCTAATCAAGTGGGATAAACGCTGGATTTTCCATACTTCAGTAATCACTGGTGGTAGCTGATTTAGGCAACAATGTGAGCTACAGTGGCTCGAGCTTTATGCTTCTTTAATATGTCTTGCTGTATTAAATAAAAGAAGAGGTAGGAGAAACTTTCTACTTCAGATAAGGAGTTTGTTCAAGGCACTTTTAAAGGGGAAATTATTTCTGAAAGAGATTATGAAGGTAATTTTGGGGAAAGTAAAGTAAATAGAATAAAAGTAATCTGGATAAATCTTATGCAATTAAAGGTTTAGTTAAGTATATAAGTTTGCTGGACTGTGGAAAAGAAGAGAGGAGAAGACAGAAGTTTTACCTGGATTAAGAAGGCTTTATATGACTTCATACATCCTTGTAGATTAAGGGTTATAAAAAGGGAAAAGACCCATTGTCAAATCCTATCTCTGGATTGCAAATGGTTCAGTAATTATGTTTTGGGAACACAGCCACTTTCCTATCAAGGGACAGAACCACAGCTTTTCCTGCTGACAGTTTACTCACCACCAAATTTTTCACTGGAAATTGGAAAGCTCCAGGTCAACTGCCAAAACCTAAAAGCTATCACTTACTGAACCACCCAGAAGACTCTGTATAGCTTTAAAGGCGTGAGCAGGGTGAGTTTGAGCAGGGAGTCTTGCTGACTTGAGGCAGAAGTCTGCCATGAAGTGGATCTTCACCGCTGGACCCTTCAAAACCTAGAGCATGAACTTGCCTCCCTTCTTTGGCTGGTTCTGCTGGAAAAGCAGCAGGACACAGTTGCACATTACAGGGCAATTAAAGGCAGCAAAGCCTCTGCTGCCTTTTCCAAGCCTGGCAAGTCCAGCTCTACCATCCAGCCACAGAGGTTTGTAAACTGTTCCACTATTGAGTGAACTATATGGATTCATTACTTGATCAACTCAAGAACATTGATGAACTGCTCACAGCAACAATAAATGAGCCTTTTAGTGAAGCTGAACCATACCCAGTGAGAAAGAGGRAACGATGAGCCATCAGCTGACTACAAAGTGCGCTGCACAAAGCAATGGAAAATATCACACCAGGAACAATTCTGGTTGGCACTGCCATAAACAAGTTATCTATGATCTTTGTTCATCATCTGCTGCTGAATTATATGAATTGAAAGACAGTAAGAACACAGTGTAGTTATTAATTAAAAAGAGCAAATGAAATGACTGATATTTCATCTAATRGATCGGAACAGATACATTGATTTGKGATCAGATTCTCATACTCTTTTACAAACAGTAAATTGGCCCAAGTTCACCCAAGGTAATAACTCTCAAAGAACGTTTGAGAGGATACTGGCCTGAGTCTGCGAAATGACATGTCCTAAGTTAAGAAAATGCACCAGAAAACTATCTGTGAGCTTTAACACAATTATTGTCTTATTAGATTTTTTTGAATTCTGCAGTTAAGCGATACATTTGGAATGCAATATTTTGCTGAGTAGATAGGAAAATAACGTTATTCTCTCATTYAGTTGGATTTTTCCTTGCTATAAAGACCAAGAAGTAGGGAGAAAAGCTGTGGAGGGACTAGCGTGCACTTATTCATCCCTAATGTCCCTAGACTGTTCATTAATTTTTTTTCTTGAYATAAAACCAAAGCAGATCACAGTGTAAGAGCCTTTCAAATACACAAAAGTAATGCTTGAATCAAGGGTTGGTATTCTTCAGCAGACTAGAAAAAGACGGTAACATAATAACACTCTCGTTCTGAGAAATGACAGCAGAAATTCCCAGATTAGGTAAAATAAAACTCTGAACTGATAATGCTGCATTTAGCATAGGATGTGACAGAAGAATTAATACCAAAGAAGATCTTCAAAAAATGCAATTAAACCTATGATTTTTAATAGCACAGAGACAAAATCTCTCACATTTTCTTACGATTAGTAAAGAAGAGAAGCAGACTCTGGTCCACATTTATTCAGCAGTTCCAAAAGAGAAACAAGAAAGCTGCTTAGGCYGATGAGCACCACTTCCTGGAATCAACCCCAATTTAGACCAACCTTGCCCACGCTTCTGAGGATCACCGTTTGAGCTGAGCAAAAATATCACGTCCAAGAAAAACCCCTTAAGAGCTGATCTCTAGGGTCACTGTAAGACCATGTTGGTTTCCAAATAACTTTTTCTCTTGCTGTCAGATCTGCCTTTCTCACATGACTGGRTCCCATCTAAACCACTGGAAAAAACTGCACAAACATACTGAACACCATTTTAATCATGATGTCACTGGGAAGATTATCCATAAATTCWGGAAGTTGTCTTGTGTGCTTTTTCAAAAGTACTTACATCATTGTTTTCTGCAGTCACGACAGAGGTATAAATGAGTGAAGATTACCTTGAGCTAAATATGGACCAGATTATCCTTCTGGGGAAAAGGCTGAACAAACAGGAGAAAATGCCTTGAGGGATTCTCCCCAGGTGATAGCACCACATTATTTCAGGATCGATCAGTACAGGAGCAGGTAGTGGGGACAAACTGAGCCATGGTGGATGCCTCAGAAAACAGCAAATACCCGTGGAAAGCATCTGCCCTCTCTACTACATCTTACCCCTAGCCATAGAGCAGTACGGTATTAACTAATTTTTCTGTTATTGAACAATACTTGTGGCCAGTAACTTGTTATTTTCAGAAAGAGAGAGAGATGTCACAGCAAGGCATTAAGCACCCCCTGTTAGATACTGGGAACTGGGCAACTCCTCCCCAGAGAAATGAAAGGCATCATCGCCAAATTGAGGTTTCATCTGCTCCTTTTCTTGTCACATCACACGCCACCAGCAAGGTCCAAGCTGCTGCTGCCTACGGAGCTGGGCACTGGGCTAGGAAAGGGTCTGCAGTGTCCAACCATCACCGTATGGATTGCTTTAGTGGCAGGAAAGCAGCTTGCACGGGCCCTCCAGCAATCACATTTCTCATGTTCTGCTCTGTTTATAGCACAGCAGCAAAAGTTAGATTTAAAAAGACAAAAAAGACTTATCACAGTACTCCCACAGATATCACACTGGAGCTGTCCGTGCCAGTCCTCTGAAGAGGGCAAACGTGAGGGAGCCCCAGCTGCAGAGCACCGACTGCTGCAGGTGGTGCAAAGACCCCCAGCAGATCAGYTAGCACCTTGTTGCAACTGAACTAGAGTATTTGCCAGAGCTACTAATGCATTTTTATATCAGACAGGCAAAATGAAGGTGATTTGGTGCAATGGGAGGTTAAACTGGAGATAAAAGCATTGGAAAAAATACCTGTGAAAATGTTCCATAGCTACTCTTCCTGCAGTACCTCAATGAGTTATCCTCTCCTCACATAAAAACTTCCTAATTATAGTCTTTGACTAACCCCAGTGGATAGTTACTCATGTCAGATTTTGAGATATTAAACACTAAGAGCTTATGCTCTTTGTGGAGCGTGTGAGAAATATCTTTTTGCCCTCTCCAAAGCCTTCCCCAACTCTTGTGAGCCACTGCCTGAGACACAAACCATCAGGTTTAATTTTAGACTGTCTTTGCACCATAATGAGTTGCTGATTTCTAAAACTGCCTGTTCTTTTAAGAATAAATAAAAGTCACTGCTTGCAGCCACATATCAAAACCTAATTCTAAGGAAACCTGCTGGTACACTGCACCCAGCAGCTCTTGCAAACCAAACATGTACTTTGGGAGGCAGGCAACTATTTATTTCTAATCTTAGATATAAGTCTTTACCCCTTCCATATTCTAACACTTTGTGCTCTTCCAGTTTAACATTCTCCATCCATAAATCTTGAAGTACTTCCCAAACACCCTCCGTGGGGAAAGGAGCTTCTACAGACACTATGTCAGATTTTTTTAAGATGTCTTGCCACATTTCATATTGATGCGGATAGGTCCCCGTTGTAGTCTTCAAATCCAATTGGGCTCGCTGCCTACCTCTTCTGTGATTCCACTGAGCAACAATCTCTTTTCTAAGATCCTAAAACCCTTCCAAATCACACATTTACTAACCTAAGTTATATATGAAATTTTTGACAGAACAAGGAGTAAAACAGTCTCCCTCCCCCTCATTCAATTATCCCATTCATGGGAAAGAATTACAAAAACTTAAAAACGGATCTTTGTTAAGATTATAAATTTCTCTCAGGGAATTCTCTTTGTGCAAATATATCCTTTTTGCTTCACTGGAGCAGACACACACTTTAGATCAGACAGCACTGCTGCTAACAGCAGCACTCAGCAAGGCTTTTTACAGTTCTTTACAGAAAGACCTGCAGGCGAAAAGGCAGAAAGGCTTCCTCCACCTCTGGATAATCTGTCGATCAGTGCAGAAAAGTCTTCACACTAAAAGATTCAATGCTCATGGGACAACTTTTAAGGAACATGTCCCCAGAAGCTTCCATCCCATCAATTCCCTATGCCTTTTCCACTTGTGCAGAGGACAATCACAAAGTTTCTTTCTCAGGGCTATTGAAAGAGGGTTATTTCTCTTTTGCTTGCCAAAATTTCTTTATCAAGCTCCAAATTCTCTTCACTCCTCCAAGCCTGGAAATCAGGYGTCCTGTGAGTAGAGTCATGAGAGAAATAAAGTTAAATTAAGRAAGAGGTTGGATGGGAGAAACTCCAAGAAAAACCCAGGAGAAAGCCTCTGGGAARTAATGTGCAAGTGTGAATGGAAAATGCAAAGCAACATTTCCATATTTACACATAGAAATTCATCTGCAAGGAAAAGAGGCAGGCATTATGTTACACACACCTGTCCAAAAAGAGTCAAGMATTAGAAAATGGGAATGCCAGCATCATTTCCTTATAGAGATCATGTGAATCTATCYGATCCAAAGGCAGGCATGGCAATAACCAGCAGCACAAAAATATGCCTGCCATTTTGTAACTGAGAAGCAGAGATCTCCACAGAGCAGAAGAGATGAAACTGTCCCAAGAGGGAGAACCACAYGGAAGACACCACTTAGTGTAAAGCTGGATAAGAGCAGACTGATCTCCAATAAGCAGAGAGCTAAAATTAACCTGGACAGATAATAATAAGATGATGGAAGAATTTCATCAGTCAGAGGAGGAAAACAAATGACATCAAATTCACAAAAGGGGAAAGTTAAGAACAAATGTATGGATTCTGAAAGATGACTAAGAGGTAAACTATTGTGGAGAAAAGGCAAATGCATTAAATAACACAATACTGCTAAATTGCTGAAGGAAGACCAAAACAAGAACGGAGAGGTAACTCATGCCAATCAGCACCTGAGAAGTTCCATGCAGAAAACCATAGTTATTACTCATGTTCTGTRACAGAATTAGGAAATAAAGTATAYGATGCAAGAGAATTTCAGTGCCTAGGACAACAGTACATAAAGACACATTGCTCTCTAGGAGATGATGCTTGCATCTGAAAAGAAGCAGCAATAACTGTAAAATAGAGAAGCCTACAGTGATAGGCAAAGTGCCTTTGAATTTAGAGAAAAGATCAGAGACTAAAGCTTCTCACTGAAAATGCTACATGTAAATGTGGCCTCTACCAAAAGATCATACAAAGAAAACCAGCGGTCAAGATCAGAGAGCAGGATGGCACAAGGTGACTCTCTGAAGTTATTCTTAGCTTGGCTTAGCTTGGCATTCTCTTCTGGAGAATGGGGTGGAAAAAGAAAAGACAGCATAAAATGCACAACCTAAGATTTATCTGACCTACAAAGTTTCAYCAAGCTTTGCAGGACACGTCAGCAATGGACACAACTAACTGAACAAAAAGTGCAGCTTTCTTCAGACTACTGGGAAGGAGGACAGAGCCGCATAAGGACATCACCCAGAAAAGTACCAGGTAGCCTCTGCCTCTGCAGTTGCTAGCAAGGAAAAGAAATGAAAAACCACGATGCTGAAGTGATAAAAGACAACCTCAAGAGAGGATTTGGGATATTAAATCCTAACTTTTCTGGTCACCAAGACTGCCCAGATAATGTTGCCAGGTGATCATACAAAAAGGCACCAAAGCCCTGTGATAACTATACTTTGCATTTTAACCATGTCAAACTTCAGCAAATGCACACACATTTTGTCACCATTTCCCTCCCAAAGTCAGGCAAAATTCATGCTGTTTAAGCAACATTAGTAGTTAATGCTATTTAAGCAAAGTGACTGCCATTTAACCAAGTGCGAGACTTAAGACTGATAAATTAGGTGATTTGGCTAGAGCCATGCAAAATCAGATCTTGGTGTTCTTTGTCACTAACAGGGTGCTCAGACCATCCTTGTCTCGGATTAATTCTAACAAAAWAGAAAGAAGCCACTGTTACCTCTTCTGCCAAATCCTCTTATACACTCCATTTTTCCAAGCCCTTTAATACACATAGGGAAGGATGCTGACAATTTAAATTTGGATCCCACACCAAAATGCATAAAAACATGCTTTTATGGAACATTAAAGCAGTCAAAATCTTTCCCCGTTTTTAAACACTTCGTTCAGCACTCAGCCACTTCTTTGCAGCTATAACAACTCCAAAGTAAGTGTAAAACATAATGTTGGCTTTCACTTGCTAAGTGTAGTGTGATGAGCTGCTGTCATACTAGTCAGGATCATTCCTTTGGCTTTGTAGCTTTGCTGTTTGCATTCCAAACAACTCTTCTTTAAAAAAAAAAAAAAAAAAAAAAAAGTATTTTTTTCTGTCTTTGCTTTTACAGAGTGTTTTTTTAGGCAGTTTACACTAAATCTAAGCCATTACTACATGCATATAATCTAAGCTATTAGTACATGAAAATATATGAAAAAATTACAGCAACAAAAAAAGATAAGGTTAGATCACACGCAGAGCCTTTTCACTTCCAGTAATCTAAGCACTAATTAACAGTACAGATAGAGAAATGTATACAACACATGCCTGATATATTTATTTCTAAAACATGTTTTCACATTGGCTTCTTTCCAGTAAGAGAAGAAGAGAATCTTGATTTACAGGAATAATCCTGAGTAGGAAAAGAAAAAAAAAAAAAAAAACACCTTTTTCCAGTTGCAACTTTACCTCTCTAGACAGATGATCACACTTTAAAAGTTCAGTTTGGCCTCTTCCTTGTAACAAGCTGAACTCTCCCCAAACCACCCATTTCTGCTGATTTTCTGCGGTCTACAGTACCCCATTTACAGTAAACCCCAAAAATCAAATAGTTGAAACAAGATGTGACCTTTTTGCTGTCTTTAAATCTGACCTAGAAGCGCACAGGTGAAAATTCAATACACTGCTCCCTAATGGAACTGGTGTGGCCTGTTTATCCTGCAGAAAATAGTTAAGTCCATCATTTGTAATCGGAAACCCATTAAGGGTGGGATATGATATTTTCCAAATTGATACAGCAACGCAAATTAAAATGAGGTAACTGCTACTCAGAAAGGACTTGGCCATCGCCATGGATTAGTTTCTCCTTTAAACTTCATTTAAATGAGAAATGAGAAGAGAATCCCCTACTAACATCAGGCCAAAGATGATGAAGCATCAGTCCTAAGCTGCAGCACTCATTTAAGGAATTTTCCATTTACATAAGGAATTTCTGACTAAYTCCTGTCACTGAGCTAGCATACGGCAAAAAGTATCAAGATTTATGGCTCTTAAAACAAGAGAAAAATGATGCAATCTAAACATGTGATATATGTTTATGTATGTCTATGTCATATATGTCTATGTCATATGTCTATATGTTGTACATGTTAAAAAAAAATCTTTGGGGTTTTCYGTCCTATACCATCTTACTACTGCAAGAATTTCAAAGTCCTGAGGGACAGAGGGAGAGCCGAGGGGCTTTGGCACTGGTTTAAGAAGCAGAATTTACTTCCCTGCTCTGCTCTGCACGGCCCCAGGCTAATCTCAGTGGCCATCTGCACAGGGCGAGCGATAACAGTGTTTCCCTGTCTCACACAGTCAATACAAGGTTGTCCTCAAACCCATGACTCATTAGTCTTGTGAGGAGCCTGAAATGTGTTTCAGCTACCCAAAAGTAGGTGACTTTCCCAGCTTTTCATTCCCTGTGTTAAGCAAGGAAATGGAGCAGGCCCTTACCCACCTACCTGGCATCCGCACCCTTCTCACCTGCTCTTACCGAAATGTCCTGCAYGTAGTTCCACCTGCGTCCCACCATCCCTAATAAAGTTATTGCCAAGGATGAGGAATAATAATAAAATATGCTTTTTGCAATGAAAMACAGAAGGCTCATCAAGTGGAACGAATTATGCAGATCAAGAGGGGTCACCACGAGCAAGATGCAATCAAAGACACAACTGCACCTCCTCACGACTAGATAGCAACTACGTGCAGCAGCCCATATGCTGCTTGAGCAGGTGACTGCCTAAGCTACAACCAGAGCTTAAGCACCCTTCTGTATTGGAAGAAGCACGAACTCTCCTTGGAGAAACAAATTAAATCAAAGGTAGCCGTAACAAAGCAATTCTCACTCACAGTGACACACATCAAAATTGGAACAAAATAGCCTTTTTATTATTATAAAGACTCTGATCTTCATCCATACCATTTTCCTTTTGATGGGCTTTGAATGTAACGTTTTGTGATTAATGCCAAATATTAGTAGCATTAAATGGTGGCAAGTAAAAAAACACCMTATTGTGTGTGCTGACTTTGTTGCTACTTCTCTATCAAACCACCTGCTTTGGGAGGGTTAACCTCTGCAGCTCCTTCATAATTTGCCTCATGAAGGATTAATGACTTCTTCTAGCAAACTCATGCAGCAATAGGGGAAAATATCCTTGGATTGCTAGCTGCTATCTCATCTTTTGACTTGAGGCTGCACTGACAAACACACACTGCRAGAGCAGAACTCATCACCGGGGACAAAGGAGCCAAAGGGCTGAAATTAGAAAAGGCAGTTTGGCTGCTGTCGTTTCAAGTGGAAGTATTATGGATAAATGCTTTGAATTATGTCATGTAGGGCAAATGGCACTGCAGTTTGTAAGACTTTACTGTGCCATCAAACGTCAGCACAAATTACACTGTAGGACAGCAAGCTGAATGTCAAGAAAGCAAAGCTTCTCCCCAAGCCAAGAAAGTGCTTCCATTTTTGAGTCAATTTGTAGCAAATTGCTCTTATTCAAATCAAAACGAGCGCACAGGGAGTTCTGCAACGATATGGACAATTCTTGAGATCCTTCCCTACTTTCTGAGGGATGAAGCGCTCTGCTTCTCAAAACATCACCTTAAAATACAATCGCTTCAGGGCTACAGAGTTGCATATAGAAATGGCTGCTTGCAAGTGCTCATACCATGCTAAGGAGAAATGTCTCGGGGTCCTTTATATTCCTGGCTGTGCTGTGCCCATCTATTCTTTCCTGCCTCTCAGGCTGCACGCTCTTTGCAGAAGGGAGCATTTGTGATTGATGCCTGCTCTGGCGCAGCGCCTTGCACAACTGTGGCTAGGCAGTGCCTGCGGTCCCTCCACGATGCTAATAAAAGTGAGTGATAGCAACAGCAAACTCATTGCATCCAAAAGTAGAGGGCAAAGTTGGAGCCAAAAATCAAGCTGTTCTATTAACTGTAGGAAGGGATCTTTCACTGAACTGTGTGAAGGCCTCAGCAAAAGGAGCTGGCTTTGGTTCAGCTATTCTGATGTTCGAAAATAAAGTTTTCAGACAAATAAATGATGAGCGCTTCAATAACCAGAACAAACAYGTCTTTGCATTCCCCAGAAAAAAAAAGATACAAAAGTATTTTGATAAGATGAAGGATATTTTTTGTTCATTAGCTTTGAAGCTTTTTGAGTACATGATCTAGTCCATGCAATTCAAACTACTCTTYCAAAAAACAACCTTCCTTTGAAACTGTAAAATCTCTGAAACAAATCAACAGAAGCTATACAGGTGTCACKTATCATCTGAATACATGTAGTAGGTATCAGCCAGGTTACCTGTTCTTTCACTCCCTGAACTATTTCTGCACTTAAAAATACCTGGAAGACTAYGAGTAGCAATGCCTACATAAAAACAACAATACGAAAGTTCAGGGACACAGGGYATGGCTTTGATCTAAAACATTATTACCGACATTTATTTATTCTGTCCCACGGCCACAGGCTACCACTGCCACAGCAGAGCTGCAGAAGTGGAGCATGTGTCTCTGTCACTTTGCTTTAAAGTGCTGAGAGTGAGTGGCACTGGAACAGCAGCGTCGCTGCGTTGCAGTGGAGACACACATTTCACTGCCAACGGATACGACTACAGATCCAGCTACCTACGGCACAGAGACATTCGAAACACGTGCATTTTTCCCTAATCACCAGTCCTTTTCAAAGAAGAATCAGTTTAGTTGTTACATGTCTGCCATCCTGACTTGTGATCTCAGTGGCTGATCTTGAGCTACACCCACGGAAGATGAATTTCCCCTCCATGAGTTCACCTTCCCTTCCCAGAACGGCTGCTGCAGGAACATCAAAGCTATTTGGAAGAATTAATTGTCACACAAGGAGAGCCGGACACTTTGACCAAGACTAGGTTCATCCCAGCATTAGGCACAGCATAAACTCTGTGAAGTTCCTCTTCAGAACTTCAGTTCATGATCAAAATAGACAAGGTAGGATTTTTGCACATGCATGCCAAGGTCCCCAATTATAACAGGAATTTGCAGTAGAGCTGGGGACTCCACTTTTATTAAGCGTAAGGGTGTTCAAAATGAGAAAGTGTAGACCAGGGCAATCCACCTGCTGAACCAATGTTGGGTAGTAATATAGACTCTGTTGGAGCACTTCYGTGTGCGGATACCAAATGCTACACAAGCATCTGGAGGAAAAAAGCAAACTCCTCAGACAAATGTCTGCCACCGAGACCAGGTCTAAGAAGCACTGCATTCACTACAGCTGAGGTTTTTATGGTGCTTCCATATACATTCCTCCATAACAAAAAAAAAAAAAAGAAAAAAAAAAAGAAAAAAATACTGAATCATCCCAAGCACTCTAGGGCTTAAATGTGTTTTTGTTTTGTTTTTTGTCCTGGTAAATTGCATTTGTTATTGCTTACCTGGCATTTTCATGCTGTCCTCAGCTGAGGGTCCTTTCTGGCTTAAAGTAGTCACTAAGGAAGACYAGCTGCACCTGAAGCTTTTTGCAACTGCATGGCTGTCTAATTTGCACTACCGAGCAACATCAGCTGCTGTTGCGAGTTTGCAGTCTTGTGCTGACAAGAATTGGCTGGCTCCATTTCTTTTTCTCAAATGTTTCTATCCATTCCAAACTAAAGTTTTGGAAAACCTCTGCATTTTGTCATATCTTTTGTGAAAACAACCCAATAAAGGAAGCATTCAAAATACATGACATGGTACCCAGTCATCAGGAGAAAGACACAGAATCTACCCAACTTGAACAGCTGATCAAGCAAAGGTATCAAACACTGTATCCTCCCAGGCATCCTAGCCAAAACCAATACAGTATCTTAGTGGAATATACAGACAATTTCAAGATTTATCAGGTCTTATAGAAAGCTACTTAGCTATCTTGAAAGTGAAAGAACCCTGCAAGACTTCTAAATTTGGGTCTCTAGCTACATCTAGTTTAGAGACACTTTCTCCTCGTTAAGAGCGATTCTGTATTAAGAGGAATGAGTTTCAAAGTCACCTCGGTCAACATYATTAGGCAGTAAGAAAGAAATGTGAAAGAAAGACATCATCTTAGGTGGCAAGCAGGTCTCCTACTGGCAATCTACAATAAAGGAGAGTCGTAGCACTTGGGAGTTATTTCTAGACCCAGGTTGGCTATCTTAACAAACACTTCACAAGCTTGAATTTCATCAGACCTGAGGATCCACATTGCTCATTGAATTTTGAAAGCTCAGGCTTTTCCTGGTCCGAATATAGTGCAGTTACACATTTACCCAAGGATWTTGGCAATGAACCAGTCTCCATTACTTGTACAAGCTTCAGAGAGCAACTCAATTGCTATCTTGGGCATTGCCACTGAAAGAATAGATGGACTACAATGAAGAGAAACAATCTGACAGAAAAATCCCTTTGTGCCTTACCTTGTAGTAGGAAGAACAGACGCTTTCGAACATATTTATATCCACACAGTCCATCAGTTCTGCCCTTTCCGATCAACAGCAGCTCATCCAGCTTCTTGTTCTTCTAGTATTTTACATTTGCCAGCTGGTGCAACCTGTAAATTTACAGAAGTGGGTGTGTTATTCCAAAATGTTTATCCATATCTCATTCTACAAGGCATTCAATTTAAGTATCTATGGCACCGTGCCATGTGGCTCCCTTTGCTCTCAAGGGCTTTCAGGGCAATGAGTTACTGACTGCAATGTTTCTGTAGGTCATTGATTTTTTTTAAAGATAAGGAAGTAGATGGGAGGATGCAGAAACAACTGTTAGGATTTCTTCACAAGCTTTCTATACATGCATATCTTACATGTTCCACACGTGTATATCTTACATATTTGAGAACATGTTCTTACCTTTTTGAAATTCAAACACTCAAAACTTTGAATTGCTGATTACTTTGTGATTGTCTCTGTTAAAGATTGATTCCTGTGGAAGAGGAATAAATTGCATAATTCAAATACCAGTTCAGGAACAGGAAGGCTATCATTTCTGAGAACTGGAAGCTGACAGGCCGTATTAAAGAAGAAAAAAATATTTTACTCATTCACTGTGCAAACAGTAAGACACTTAATCTTCAACTCAGAGTATGCTGATAGGTTGACAGAGTCTTTAGCAAGGTGGAAAACAAGAGAGGACAATGAGACCCTTCACAGAAACAACCATGAACAAACATGCCTGGGTAATATTTGTGTTCCTCAACTATGCCAACAAAAAAAGAAAAACTCTGAAAGAGTTTTTTTAAAATAAGTGTCCAAAAGTTGCCTGCAGCAGGGTGAATTTAGGAGGCCATTAGGCATATTCATTTAGATGGTTTCTTCTTTGTAGAACTACCCAGGGAACTCCAGAGAGATCCTTGAGCATGTGTTACTGCAGTGTCTGGATGCCACTAAGGTGAGCCCTAACGCCATGCCCCAACCAACACTACCTAGGAAGGGTCATAAGAGCAGAGCTAAACTTGCCTGCTCTGTGCCCAGCTCCTCCAGCACGCGCGGTGCGCACGAGCACGTCCGTGCTGTGAACACGGGCCCGGGCAAGAGGCAGCTCCCTGCGGTGGGGAACGAGAGGGGAACAACCSCAGAGCAGCAAGCACGAGCGGGCTGGTGAAAAACATCTGCAACTGTGGTTTTCTTGGTCGCTCACTGAGATTAATTACCCTCCTGATGCACAGGCTCTGTMCAAATACTGACAGAAACACGGAGAGAAATCAATAGGCAATCCCCCCTCTCAATCTGCCATTACGAACAGAACACTGCAACATCACAGTGTATTTAAACCACAGATGTATTCTATTGCTAGCCCTCTGTATATAGCACCCTATGATTATTTTACAGGGTTTGTTCTATATAATGAGACATCAAGGAATTTCTGTAGTTCATGTAATATAAACTCCAGGTTAGCACAATTCACAAAGCCTCTCTGAGTGTCTGGTTACATGTTAGGTACTTTACCGAGAAACTAAAGCAAAGGGAACTAAGTGTTGGAAAGATAACACACACCTCCATTAGCTACTGTCCTGGTTTCAGGTTATTTTGCCATGTGGATCTATAAAGGTATAAAAAGACAAAAATGAACAATGGAGCATTACCAATATATAAAAATGATTCCACAGTTCTCAGCTCCATTTATATATTACAATATAATATAGATATTATCTATAAATTTTAGTTCTGCTTCTTAAAATCTTCACTGAGTGAAAAGCAGACTTGCTAGCTTTTCTGTCTGTGTGTGTACATGTGCAAAAAGATTATTTTGGCAGCACTTCTCAGTCTTAAGCTACTCAGTTGCAAAACATGCTATATATCATCACTGGTTTACCAGCTTGATACGTACAACACGGATCACCCTTTTCAAGTCTTTGAATTTGAATACCACTGACCAGGACACATGGATGTGTATTGGGTGACTCCACTGCATGTGTACTGGGTGACTTTCCAGCCTCTGGGGACAAAGAAACGCAATCCACACCAAAAACACCCGGCAAGGAGCGCAGGCAGAGCACAGGCATCGCTCCACCGACTTTGATTGATCTATTTACAGCGGCTGTGGATCTGGACCAGTGACTTTATGAAGACAAAACTGCAACTATTTCTCAGGTATGACGGGTGCCCAGAGTAGATGTGCATTTCAAATCTGGAAGGAATTATGTGTAGTCAGGCATGTGACCATATATCATAAACCCCTCCAACGATCACTCTGTGCAAGCTCCAGTTTAGGACGCCTAAAACAAAACCTGCCTAAATGTTGTCCTGCTTCATCTCTGCTGGAGGACGAATTCCAGATTACGAACTGAATGTGAGTGATGCTGCGAGCGACTGCGTGAGGCTTCGGTCACCACTGGTGAGCCCATGTCTTCCCCTGACCCCTAGGAGGGTATTTGGTGCTGGCAGCTTGTCCTAAAACTCCCCTAAGGCGCAGCAGTGCTTTACTTAAAGAAACTTCCCAATAAAATCTGCCTTAACAGACAGAGCTTAATAAAGCAACAGGAGCTGCCAGCCAACTTTTTTAATGAAACCATACCCAAACTGCCAGAATTATGCAAGCACTGTTTAAAAGGAAACTGTTTTTAGTGCCTTTGGAAGCAGATATACCGTCCTCAGCACAGAACTCCCCTCTCCACACTCTCTCTGGTGATTCACACTAACACCACTGTTTTAGAGCGCCAGCACCCACTGCATTTTGTTGAAGTTACCGAGTGGGAGAGCACCTCTGGATCGATGTCCTAGCCTGAGGCCTTTCCCCAACAGTTATCATGAAGGTGGGACAAATCAGCTTGCTGCAACCAGTGTACTGGCTCCAGACACATCCACTCCCTGCACTCCTAGCTGCTCTTTTCTCTCTCCTCATTTTCTCTTCTTTCTCCCTTCTTGCTTGATTCTCTCTCTCCTTTTTGGTTTTGGTGTATGACACCTGTTTGTCCTCTCATCTACTACCCCATTAGATATTCTAGATCACAGGCTTTTAAGACTCCAAGTCCRCCTTGAAGAAATGCGACTCAGAAACCTATAATTGCCCAGGTGGGCTTCGGAGACCTCACCTTCCTCTCTTGCATGTCCCAATAGCTTCTTAAGACCCRCTGAATTTCCCACCTTTACACTCTAATGCTCCAGCCCTGAAAGGCACAAACTGTCATTGCTATGAAGGCTTGACAAGCTCAATGAATGCCAGGAGGACGGATAGTGTTGCCCTGCTCTGTGCTGCATCAGATGCAGCACTGCAAAGGGAGTCCTCCAAGGCTGATTTAAACCTGGCCTCCCCAAGTTCCCTCTATGGAGAAAGAGGGATTTCTCCATGGGGAACTCACTACACTACAGCATGGCCATGCTCTGAACAGATTTCTTCAGGGCTCTTGTTCTTACTGTGGATTATATAGAAGGCCTACAGAGAGCAGTGTCTGTGAATACCTCACCTTATGCACACTATGCACGCTTACCCAGTGTGAAAACCTGGGAAACTTTTGCAGAGCTTGGCGGGAGTTGATGGCAATATGTACCTTGCACTTACAGAAATCAACTGGAAAGAAAAAAGGCACCCATCAGGATCCCCAGACTGGGCTTGCTCCAGTGACTGGATGCAATATATTCACTAACAAATGACAGCAATCATTTTAGGAGATTGGAAAAGAGTTCTTTAAGTGAAATTTTCAATTAAAATAATTTGATAATAAACCCAATCCATAAAGCTCTTATTCACTGCTGCTCCTCCCTTTTCTTTCATGGTGATACCCCTCTTTGCCAGGCTGTATAGGTCGAGTCTCCACTTGGATGGYGAGCCAAACAGAGAGGGAGCCAATCTCCACTTCTCCAAGACACCTACTGCTGCTGGAGGGACACAAGCAGCAAGCTGAAACCCACTGCTACCTTTCTCTGGAAGCACTACTGAAAATAACCACATAAAGAAGCACTTCTTGAGAATTTCGTAGACCCTAACATACATTACCCATTAACAGCACTGTTGCTTGTAATAATAATAATACTTGGTTCATACAATGTCATATTCACCACAAGCTCTAAAAATATTTGATGAAGCTTAATACAGGCGTCTGATGACCAACCCATGCTGTGTTTGCTAGACCAGATGAYGGGACAGAGGGCACCATCAGCAAGCCTGCAGATGACACGAAACCTGAAGGTGTGGTTGAAACACCACATGGTTGCCCCTCAGAAGGAAGAAGAAAAACTACTTTATTATGAGAGTGGTCAAACACTGGGACAGGTTACAAGGAAAGATTGTGGAGTCTCCATCCTTGGAGATATTCGAAGCCTGGCAATGGCCTTGGGCAACCTGCTGTGGTTGACCCTGCACTGAGCAGGGAGTTGGATCTGACAAGCTCCAGAGATCCCTTTCAAACGCAGTGACTCTGCCAACAGAGCACGGCTCCCTACATTTTTACAGAAACATTGAGAGATGACAGAATCAACAAAAAACAATTCTGAATGGTGGGACAAGAGCTCTCCACACCTCATAGTTGGAATGGGTTGATAACATAATGAATCTGAAAAACAAACTAAAGGTTAAGGAGGTTCCTTCCTGGCAGAGTCAYGCAGCAATTCCTCTCGTGCCTTTCTCAGAAGGACAAGCTCAGTGGTCACAGCTGGTGGCAGCAAGCGCAGGGGTTCTGCTTGCAGCACTTAATGCTCTGCCCACTTGTGGCACTGCGTGATCCGTCTCTCCCTTCACATCACGCTCCCAGACACAAAGTGCCACAGCAGTTCTACTTAGCAAGGCTCTTCCTCACACTGCAGCACGCTCTGGATAAAATCTGCTTCCTGGTGCATAAGGAATGATGACAGAGAGCACGGGGAATTTCTTCCCTGTAATAAAGAACTGCTTGGATCTTCAGGCAGTGCTCAAGAGGGCTTTGCAAAGGCCAACAGGTAAATGTGCCAGCTCATGCTCTTCTCCGAGGGGATGCTATCTGCAAGGCAGAGGTCACGACGAGTGCCTTAACTATGAACTTCAGATGYTGTGCTCAGTAGGAAGGATGACCCAGAAACAAGCTGAGACGCGCATGCTCCTAGCCCAAGAAGGGCCCAGAGCCCAGCTCTTCGGTCAGCCAACAAATGGCAACTCGTAGCTCAGCCATCCCCCTCTCCCCTTATTGCAACAGCTATACTCCTATCTTTACACCATTAAAATCTATTTATTAACACCTCTAAATTCAAAATTCTGGTCTCTGCTACCTCACAAACATCAATTTTAGAGTGTTACAACAGGGTACAAAGTGGGCCCAAAATTACAGCCTGGTTTTACTCCTGATCTACTCCTGGTTGTAATAACTAAGTTTTCAATCAATGGGAAATTCAAATAAGGCACTTTTCTAAGCTAAAAACTTAACAGCAATGCTACTTAGATTTATTTTTATTATTACTATTTTGTATATTTGTTTTTATGTATTTACCCTCAAAAAGTTTTGATGCAGACAAGTTTCTTTAGTTGTGCTCCATCAGAGTTCAAGCTTTGGAGACTACACCAACTATTTGCAAATTTGGGGGGCTACTCTTTCATTTAATTGCATGGACTCATAGGTCCGGCTGTATTTACCAAACAATCTGCAGACAAGGGTGTCATGAAAGGATTAGGTGAATTCTCTTGCAGACAGGTCCATGAACTCTGACGAAGAATAAGTCATGTACAAGTATCTACTCTAGAATTTACATGCCCATTAATTGCCTCTTCTTATTCAGAAGTCCATTAATTCAGCTCACAGAACTGCCTAAAGCTCCCATCTCGGTAGGTCTTTGGAGAAGACTGTGTTTGGCTGCAGTGAGCTGCACGGGTGCAGGGATTTGCCGCATTTCCTTGCGGGAACCATTGAGACATGCAAGGAGAGGTGCATGCCCACCCATGGGATTCGGCACAGGTGATCTCCCGCCACGGGCACCGGTGCCTGCGCAGGGACATGGCAGGGATTCGGCGCCACCGCTAAGGCAGAGCTCGGCGCTGGCAAAGCCTCCGAGGGAAGGCAGCAGCGGAGCAGGCGCCAGAGCAGGGGCGCTCGGCAATATCGCCTCCCGTCGCCAGCACGGGAAAGACTGCCCAGTGTCTTCCAATTTTCCAACTTTCTAAGGCAGGCGGCATCAATACGTGCAAATGGCTTTAATGCAGGCGYGTTAGTGAAGCCCTTTTAGCATAGTATTAGTGCGTCGGTTTTATTAGCAGAAATAAAAGGCTTTGTCAAGAATAAACTGGAGTTTTGCTCTATGCTGCCTTATGCCAGAACTGCAGATATGGTATATAAATGAATATTYACATCTCTCCCATTTTAACACTTGTAATTGCCTCCCTATTTCTTTAATCTCTCCAGTGGAAAGACTAAAGTTCAGCCCATTCCATATCTGGCATTAATCTAGAGAACAGCAGTTTACAAGGATAGAGTAAATTCCATCAGCCTTAATAGGATTAAAGGTATTTTTGCAGTTTTCAAATCCCAAGGAAAAAAACATGTTTTTTAAAGGAATAACTGGTTCTCAGAGAGATGAGTAGCACAATCCATGACAACCAGAACAGCTGGTATTAAACTTACCATAATTATTTTATTGCTTCTGAATCAAAGATCGCTTTATGATTGGGAGCTACACTAAAYCTGCTACACAAACCAGAAAGCTGATAAGAGTAGGTCACCCTRGGACAACAGCAGAGGAGGAAACAGCCAAATTGCTTGTATGTCTAGACTTAGTTCTGCTTAATACAGCATTAAAGTTAAGTCATTAATACGTGTTCAGATACAGGTGGTACTGCTGTTCCTATACTGTTACCTGCTCTTGTAATTTAACTGGTTAAACAGAGCTGAAAACGTAAGATCTCAAACTTTATTTGGGGTTTGTGCCATCATCTTTGTTTTCCAGAATTACTACTGTGGCGCATTCTTAATTAGGAGAAAATCACGGATTTGGTTTAAATCATTCATGCCTTTCAACAGTATTCCTTACCATGCTCTTCCCACTGCCACCACACCAGCAAAAGCCACCAGCTGGGCTGCGACAGCATCGCTCACCACAGCACCTTGCACCTTGGCACCGCTGCTCTGCCTGCCCCGGCAGCCCAGGGCTCCTTTCCAAGGAGCTACGGGATCCTGCAGGATAAGCAGGGGCTGCCCCTGTCCCTGTGAGCCGTATGGCTCGCTCTAGGCACCTYGCTCCCCGGCGCATGAACGCCCAGCATCTCCCCGCAGCCCCGAAAGGAGGTTTTCCCTGTGCCGCTCCTGCAGCGCCAGCACAGCCATCCATGTCGCACGCATCCCTTTCCCTCCCATATTTCCTCCCTTTCCCTCTCCAAGCCAGCTCAGCCCTGAGCTCTCGAGCCCCGGCCGCTTTACTGAGCTACCCRCGGCGCAGGGCGAGCACCAAGCGCTCCCCAAGCTGCCGGCCGGGCCCTCCTGCCTCCGGAGCATCGCCATGCTCGCCCGGATCAGCACCTGGAGCATCGGGAGCGCTGGCGGCCGCTTCCCGAGGATGCTGGGCACCGCCAGGCAGCCAGCCGGCTGCTTCCCGCTCGGCGGTACCCACRCAGCGCGCCCGGGGTGCGGGCACACCGGCGTCTGGCAGCCCAGGCTGCAGAGGAATGAAATAAAATAAAATGCAATAAAATGCCATGCAATGCAATGCAATAAAATAAAATAAAATAAAAAATAAAACGCACCTGCCTTGCAGGAGCTCTCGCACAGGCTCTCTGTGCAGCTCCACAGCACCCGCGCAGCCTCGTCCGTCCCCCCCGCCCCGCAGCACGATCCACGCGCGGGTTTCAGCGCGCGCCGCCCCGCGCGGAGCGCACACCTGCGCCCGCCTTTTGCTTAAAGGGGAAAAAATAAATGGAAAAGGGAACCACTAAGCAGCACCGAGCTGCCACTCTACACCTTATTTTACGTGCCATGAAAAAAATAAAATAAAATAAAATAAAATAAAATAAAATAAAATAAAATAAAATAAATCCGAAGAAACGCGATCGCGTTTCAGACGCCGGGACCCCGCAGCCCCAGCCCCAGCCGGTAGTGTCCCGCCCCCCCCGCTCACCTCCGCCGCGGCGCTGGACGCGGCTCCCGCCCGCTGCGGCCGGCAGCCCCGCGCGCGCCCCCGCGCCGCGCCGCGCCGCGCGCGCCCCCGCGCGCGCACACCCCCCGCTCCCCCACCCCGGCGCCCACACTCGCTCACACACGCGCGCGCCCCCGCGCCCGGCCCCGCCTGCCGACCACCGCGACCAATGGCGAGGCGCCGCCGCGATGGCGTCACGCGCGGCGCCGGCCAATGGCCGCGCGGGGTGGGCGTCGTGGGGGGGCGGTTGTGGGGTGGAGGTGGCGGTTGGGGGACGAGGTGGCGGTTGGGGGACGGTGAGGGGCGAGCGGCGGCAGCGTCACGTTGGGGCCGTGCTGCAGCGCCCCGTGGCCGCGGGCCTTGGCTCGGCTTGATGGTCATAAATTCTTATTTTTTAAAAAATAATTCTCCATAAAATCTTTTGCAGTTGCTCAGTGCAAATAGAAATCTGGGCAGCCAGGAAAACTACCTTATACACTAAACTAACTACCCTACACTAAACTAACTACCCTACACTAAACTAGCGACATAATTCTTAGAATGATTCTTAGAGTCAGGTAGACCTCATAGAAAAAACATATTTCAGAGACATCACTTGCCTGTCTTCATTTAACATAACCAAGGTTAACCACTTTGAAACAGCTTGGTAATCTGTTTTAACCAGTCAGCGTTAGTTATTCACAGGTTAAATATGTTTTCTTAAAAAGACTGAGGTTCAGCCTCTTCGGAGATCTATAATTTAAAGAGGGGTTACGGCTTGTCTCTGATCAAAAGCCAGCAAGCCTCGTTCCTTAGAGGCACTATAATTTATAAGTAATTACGAAGAATAAATGAAAAGAATTGGAATTTCTTCCTCCCCGGAACAAAATTCATTTTGATGTTAAAACTATAGCTATAAGAAGTGTGCAAAATCATCAGGGGATTTATGGAGGCATGAGACATTATTCATTCTTGTAACTAATGAAAAATAAAGGGAGTTCAGAAGCAAAATAAATGGCAGTTTTCAGCGCTTAGGGAAYCCAAACAGAGCTACTTTATATACACAGCAAAATTTGCCTTTGTGATATGGACGGGCCTTATTAAATCTGATGAATGAMGGTGTACGTGTGAGCGCTACGGAAAAATGCCTTTGCCCAGGGAAGCTTGTGTTCCTTAGCGCTCCCAAGAACCACAGTGGATGGATGATGATCTCCATCCACTCCAAGGTGCCCAGGCAAGATGCCATGTGAGCCAGGCCCTCATAGTATTTTTCTAACTCCTTCTTATCCTAAAAGGGCTGTGATTATTCCATATTGCAGGAGCTYTACTGTAGTAATCCCTCTCCTCCTACAAGCTTCATTTACAGCATGAGARCTAACCGCCTGTTAAGCTTTTAATAAATTATACTCAAATATTATGGCAATGTTCTAAAAATAAAACCTGGAGGTGAGTTGTTAAGGATACTTTCCTTACACACATAAAACTAACTCTTAAATGCGTAATTTTTTACAAAAAAATGTCTTGGCTTGTAAACATCTATGGTCATAAATACTTCTCAGAAAAGGACTGGCAGTGAATTTGTAGCATTAAAGTCACTTTTTTAAGCAGAAAGCTTTTCCTTGTTCACTATTAATCTCTTCTCCCTTCATCTCAAATTTAATTCATCTCTAAGTCTTTAAAAGTYGTGAAATTATTCATGTTCTAAGAAGTATAAGGTAGCATGAAAGAAGGAAAGCCTTTGAGAAGATAGGATAAAAGTAACAATCAGAATACCAGGAAAAYAAGAAAAATATTCGACCTTCCATCATTCAGGATCACAGCACTGGACTAAGAAAGGTTTAAATAATGGTGCTCATTTTGCATTCATTGGACTAATTTTGATGGGGAGCTCTGTAATGCAACAAAATGTTCTGTTAGTACTTTTTTTTTTGCATTTATGCTTATGTTTAACATCAGGTGCTCAGCTCAGTTCTATGATTAAAATATCCAGTTACAGTGGGCTGCTTTTCAGGCATTTTGAACATTCACTCACCTCACTGGCAATCATTGAGTCTATAAATGCCTAGCAGTTCTAAGTCTGAGCCGACCTTATTTAAATCTCTCTTCATGGTCTGAGAGGTCTAACTTTAAACCTACACATTTTAAAAGCCTTAAATTTAGTATTTGGGCAACATCTGTTCTCCCATCTTTTTTTTTTTTCTTTCTTTTTTTTTTTTTCTTTCGGTCTGACACTACCAGAATTTGTAAAGAGAAAGGGAAGGACAGAAGAATCAAACAACGATCACATGTAAATAATGTCATTCATAGGTGGCATAGGGGACGTAGGTATTAAATGGATCGATGAAAGTGTCCATTGCTTTACTTCTGATGAAGAATAATCAAGACAAGGAATCTCTGAAAGGTAGTTKGTAATAGGAGAAAATTATTCTTGTGCTAGTTTCATAAACACAACAAAGTTTCATAAAAATGCCTGCTTTTCTAAGCATCTATTCTGGCAAATTATAGCTCAAAGATGGAAAAGGAGCCACATACTAAAAATACAAAATTTTAAGCAAAACAAAAAWTTACCAAAGCGTTAAAAGTCCTCAGAGAGGAAAAAATAAATAAAAAGCCCTTAAGCCTTACAGGAGAATTCAAAACACTTTAAGAGGACTGTTCTTTGCSTACCACTGTCAGCTGCTTAGGTATTCTGCTGAGCAGCACAGAATACATTACTGAAAAGAGTACAGCGGAATACATAAACCTTTTGATGCTTGTCACAATTATTTCAGTTCATGCCTCTAAACATTGCGTATCAAGCTTCTAAATATGGATGCTTTTCATATATATTTGCTAAAGAGACAATTCAAAACCAGAGGTGTTGAGGATATATATGTTCTTCTCCCATATCTTACTGAAACACATTTTCGAAGGATGTTCCCTCGTGACTGGAAGTAGAAATAGGGGATAGTTTGTTGAGCAACGCCAACTGAGTGCAGTTTACATGGAAAAAAAAACATTTCTTGCCACGTGCCAACAAGGAAATGTGCTGCGAAGAACTGGGAAGAACTGCTTCAGCTGGGAAGAACTGCTGCAAGGGAGCAGCCACCAGCAGCAGGAGCTGCAGGAAGCCGCCCCACAGGACACCAAAGCGGGGCAGGATTCAGTTCTCATCTTACTGTGCTTGGTCAGGGCCAGGAGGAGCAGCAGGGACACGGCTGGGACGAAGCTCAGGCACCCTGGGCACGCAGTGACTGAGAAGACCTCCCCTCAAGACACCTTCACGTGGCCCATAAGCTCCAGGGGGTTGCTGCTGCGGCCTCTTCTTTCCTCTTGGGAGTTTCCTCGTTTTGCTTTTGTATCCTTGACAGAAATGTTCCATGRTGGCCTTCACGTTGGGCTTTTGTACGTGCTTCCCAGCCACGAAAGGTTTGTGGTGGTCACCAGCTACATTGACTCATTCCTGGGTGTCTTTATGGAGCTGTTTCTTCACCTTGCCAAGCACGACCTCTCCCCAAACCATCTACTGGGGCATTTGTGTGTCACCCAGCCGTGCTCCGTGAAGAGGGCTCTAAGCAGGAGTGTTTTCCCTGGGCTGTCCTTGAAAGGATTTGCCTACCTAAAACAGGCAGCTCGTTAAACAAGAAGCAAATCTGCTTGCTGCAAGAGTTTCTGAGACATTACGGAGCTCAAATGGGTGGACTTGAGTTTTGTGTTTCTACTTTCCCAGAAGTAGATTATGCCCAGATCTCGAAAGAACAGAAGAAACACTATAAGGGTGCAARCAAGTGATTATCAAACTAAAAGAAACTGCAGGGAAAGTTTTGATTAACTATGAAAGCGTATTAGATCCAACAATAAAGAGATCTTGGGCTCTTTTCCTGTGGGTTGCTACATGTTCTTAGCTAGGTACTTAATCCTGCATTTGGGTTTTAATAAAGCAATATTAGTGCTGTTGTTATTGTGTCAGCAGCAGGATAAAAACCCAGGAGGAATTTGCAGAGATCATCACCATGACAGCAAGAAGACAGTGCTGCTTATTTTCTCAATAAACAAGTGAGAAAAGATAGAAAATTCCCTCATATTTAGAACCTCCCTCCTGTCCAGTAACTAAACTCATTGCTTCATTATAATTAGGACCCTTGCAGATTTCTTTGTAATTGCTAATTACTTTTTAATCTCCCTAGCAATAAATAGCTTTTCTAAACTTAATTGATTTCACTCACGAGAACCACCAGACTACCCGCAATTCTACCCACCATCTGTCATGTCAACACAGGTAAAGTAAAATTTGGCTTATTATTCTTTCYGATTTACTTTTCCTTTGGAGTTGTTCTGTCCAGATGTACAGTTGCACACAGCAACTTTTGAATGGATGAGTATTTGTAATATATTTTTTCAGAAGCAGAAATTAAAATTATGGTGAACAAGAGAGGCCTCCAGTATATCAGAGGGCTGCATTAAACAAAAAGTTTTCTTGAAAAAATAGCGCTATTCTTAATCCTAATTGCTAAAAAATTGCAACTGCAATCACGCTCTGAAATAGCAAGGGATTGGACTTGAAAATTATCTCCTTGCCATAATAGCTCTATATTTTTGTTGTTATGAAAATATAAGAAAATAGCACCGCTCTCCTTACAATGTACTAAATCTCTTCTTCAAAGCTGGACGAAGGTATTTGAAAAACTGCATTACAAACCAAGAAGATACTTCTGTTTCAAAGGCTGTTAATGCAGGTATGTAAAATCCACACTATTCAGAGCTCATTTAGTGCATTTGGCTGCAATACCTCCTGTAGGATTCTCCTGCATCCRACTGTAGAGGCTTGGAGGTTTTTCCACCAGTAACCCCAACCAAATATAAGACATATTCAACATACTGCCTTTCATTTATTGTTATATAAATYGTTATTGTTATATAAATTTGAGAGCTTGAAAAATATGTTTTTCCCTTTGAAAAATAGGAGAAGGGTAAATATGTATTGGAATGAAACATCTGACTCATGACATGTGAATTATATTGCAATATATTGATTTCTTTTGATAGTCCACAGGTAACAATGTTAGGTTTTTATTTACTAAATAGAAAAAAGCAAAATCAACTTTTCTTTTCTTTCTACATTTTCTGGGTGAGGAAAACCCCTTTATTTTCCGCTCACTTGTCATCCTCATTTGCARCTTTCATCATTTTCAAAGATTTTCAGCCACTCTAATAGGGCCAACTACCTAAACTCATCRGATAATTTTGGGTGCAGGTGCCTGACTTTCTTCCTTGACTCCTCGGAAGCTCTGGGGGGASCAGCTCATAGCTCTGCAAGACAAAACTCCATCAAATCCTAGATCTGCCTCATCAGTTCTGTGGCACAATAATTCMATCTGGAGGCAATCCAGACCGTGCTGTATTTTGTGCTATGCTTTGTGCAAAGAGCTTCTGATCMCTCAACGCCAGATTTTATTCCTCTATTTTTATTATATCTCAATAAAACAAACACAACCCTTGTAAGCACAGTCCAAATCATGCTGCCTGGGATGGCTAATGCCACAGAAGGCAGGGGTTGTTAGTGGCAGGTCCTGGTGGYGTTTGCAGAGCGTTTTCCAAAGCATGGAGAGGCAGGAATGGCCAGGAGTGAGGGTTGGCACAGGGAGCCCCGCGGCAGTTCCGAGCTCCGCATCCCGTCGGAGACACCCGCCCGGGCTGGTGACAACTGCAAGTCGCTGGTGTCTGATAGCATTAATAGAGGAGGATGGAGAAAACAGCTGCATTCCTAGTGGATATTTATCTATCTCCTAATGAGTATGAATTAGCTCTATTAATTAATTGGCCRTTAATTGCCAGGCTGAGCAGCGCTGTGATCGGCGGTGCGGCCTCAGCACGGCAGGTCTGCGTGTGCCGGGAAGCCCATCCCAAGCCTGTGGCCCTGCACGCTGCAGAGCAGCAGCACAGCACTAAGAGCAGCAGCACAGCACACCCTCCACCTCCTTTCAGGCTTTTAGGGGAATCACAACTCACTCGGTACATCCCAATTGCCGAGCCTTGCAAGGGCCAGGGAGGAGGTTTCCTGGGAAGGCTGCATCRTCACCTGTTGTGCCTTCTTACATCCAGTAAAATGGTTGTCCTAAAATTGGGGTATTTTGTTTATATTGTGTCACGCTCTCCAGGCTGTGGCTGGAAGTTTTTCACTCCCTGAAGCCAACAGAATCCAGTGTATTGGGATGGCAATGAGCTGGGCCCTTGGAAGGAAGATAGATTTGTCCAGGCTGTGAAATCTACAGTAATATTTCTGCCAGTCTTTCAACACAACATAAAAGGAGATAGAGTGATAGATACTAGACTTGGAGGAAAAGGATTTTTTTGGAGGAACCAGGGCTCCTTTCTCTCTGAAATGAACTCTCCACAGCAGGGCTTTGGCTTTCCCCTGAATTCATGTAGCAGACAAGAACCGATGTTTCTGTATGGCCATAATATATTATATAAATGTAGCGATTATCAATTCAGATCCAAAATAGTCATTGTGTCATCCTTCATCAGCGTGCCTATTCTTTCACCATGTGAGGCAAGTCTCTCAGTCCAGAAATGAGGAAATACGTGTTCCTTAGGCTGCTCCAATTTGGCCTGAGTCTTCCCTGTGCACAGGAAAAATATAGGTTTCCTATGCAGAAGCTAAATTCAACCTAGTTATTGACTATCCTCCAGCAATTCACAGTACAACATCAGCCAAGCTGATCCTAATGATTTTAGACCCATGGTCATGCCCTAAGACTTAGGGTTAGTCAATAGTTACTAGTTTTGCTTGAATAAAGACTTCAGAAATGCGAAGGGATTTGGTGAAGAACYATAGACAGAAACCCAAAAATGCAGAAATCCCTGCATACTCCTTGTTCTCTTCAAGACAAAGTTTCCACACTGCCTCATTCTTTTCTCCAGCTATGCAAATGTGTGTGGTTTCATGAGGTTTACATTATTAAAAATTATCCTCCGAGGCAAAAGTCGTAGAGCCAACTGAAGGCTGCTCATTTTCAAGTCAATGAGCATCTATTTGAACAGTCAAGTCAGACAAGTTAAGATAGTGGAACAGGAAAGCAATAAGCTAGTAATAACAAAGTGGGAAGAGGTATGAGTGCTTATTGAGCTTTGCTCCCTCAGGACTCCACAATTATGTCCACATTTTTAAATATGCCGAGCTTCAGCTTAACTCATGTCTCTGTAATGGAGCAGGTGATTTTCTAATAAATTCACACAGTAACAGTCTGCTGAATTTTGTACCTGTGTGAGGTRCTAAGTTAGGATACCATTCATTTTTCATACATTGCCTTTTGAAAATAAAATTACTTAAGGCAAATATGAAAGCAAAGCTGTAATCAATGGAAATGAATATGGATGTTTCTTTTTTTTTCCCCCCAATATGTTTTTTCTTACAGGACAATCATGAGTAGATTTTCCCACCACAGTTAATGCTGGAGGGATTGAAGGAAAGAAGGAAGGAATGAACAAAAAAACAGAAGACATTTATAAAAGGCTCACTAATATAATCTGTGCATGGAATTTTACCACTCACACAACACATGTTTATATCCAAAAATTTAAGTCTCATTATGAATTTATTTTAAGAGGCACTGACCACATTTTGGCTTTGATGTAACTGTTTTCAGCCAAGACAGCTGCCAGCTTCCATGGCTTAATACCTCCATGTCGGAGTAGCTGAATCTCCTTGGAGTTCATCCTCCATTACTTCTTCAACAAGAAATTTCTCCTCCATCCCTCCAGCCTCCATTGGATCTCCACAGCCTCACTGCAGACTAAAGTCAACCTTCAGTCAGCCTACAGTCATAACCTCTCCCAATCAGTGATTTTATTTATTGAGTGCCTTTGGATTTATAATGTCATTTAGTGTAGTACCTGCCTCATCTCCGCCCCMTTCAGCCTTCACCTGGGCTTGCTCAGCACTTGTTTATTCATCTTCTCCAAGAYCCGCTTTACCCGATATAGAGTTGTAGTTCTCCAGTTGCTTAAAATAAGGGGAGAAGGAAAACATTTCTCTTTGTCAGCAGCATACCCACTCATATACGCAGCCATATATTTTCATTACTCCGTACATGTTTCTCCAGTAACAAAGGCGTTTCTGTCTGGCTGTCAGGAAGAATCCCTGTTATAACATTACCCATATTACAATAAACTCTGACTCCAACGCAATTAATGCAAATTAGAAGTAATTCTCTTGTTCCCCTTGCATTTTTATTTCCTATCTTTTCTAGCCAAGGCAAGGAAGACTACATGGGGAATAGAATACATCCAGGCAAAAGAAAATTAAGTCTAAGGAGACAAGCTAGGTCAAATGCATGTTTTGTGAAAACCACCCACYACGATAAAAAACAAGAAATTAAAAACTAAAAACTATTGCTTTATACAGTGATACACCAGTGTTTTTTTCACTTCCATTGCTGCTATTAGCTCTCTCAACCCTTAGCACTCTTTATAGATGTACCACAAGTTCATGTAGAACTTACACTTACAGAAATACAYTTTTTCTGGCCCTTGAAAAGTATTTTGTCTTGCTAGCTTAGCAAGGCAGAATTAGACCCAAGGTAAATTCCAGATCAAATCTCCTCTGGATCCTCCAGTAAAATTTGGGCCTCAGTTCAGAACTGAACTCCAGCCAGTTGACCACTGCATAGAGAGCTGAAGGATAACTCTTTGAACTCTATAGCTTGGGAAAATTCAGAACCAGATTTGATCTTAGAGACTTGATTTCATTTTGCTTAAATCAAAATCTCTCAATCAGAATTTCGCTTTCCACTAGCTTCACAAATGTTTTTACCTGCTCTTTAACTGCTGCTTCCTTCCTATCCTGTTCAGGAAAAAGACTGACTAAAAATAATTACATGGTTATAAATAACTAATGCCCCTGAATATAAGGGGAAATTAAATGAAAACTGAAAGATCTCTTCCATTAGATCAAAGCATGTTAGACACAGTTACCTTTGAGGTATTACTTTAACTGGCCAACTTTGTGACTCAAGAGTGAGAAAGACTTGGAAACAAAAGGAATATAAACTGGAGGTGGAGGGAGCACCTCACTTTAAAGTTTCCRTCTCATTTAAAAGTTATTAGTGCTTGCAGGACCCAAACAGCCTATTCCAACTCTCTCCATTTCTCAAATAAATCGAGCTGAATCAAGAAACAGAAAATAAAAACAGAAACTTGGTAAATAACCATATACCAGATACACAGACAATCAGTTTGGTTGTCTGTAATGTGAGAAACAAAAAAAGGCCTCATGAAAGGTCCACAGAAATACAAAAAAAATAGCATGCAGTTGTTCCAGTCAGTCTTGGGACAAAGAGCGGTGCTAGTGTTGTACAGAAAGTTGTTAATTCCCCAAAGTTTTTTAAAGAACAGACCTCTGTCTGGAAGGACAGTATGTCTTGTACTGCCTTTGAAGCAGACAGCTTCCTCTTGCACAATAAGTTTTCTTTGCATTTTACTCAAAATCTAATTGYATTTACATTTTTTTTCCAAACAGGAAATGTTTGCAATGAAATATTAAAGAARATGTGAATCTTTGCATATGGTCAATATTAATGAAGAAAGAAACTATTTAAGAAAGAATATCCTCTAGCAAACAGTAGTTACCTTTTTCTTTAGATACTGTGATTACAAAAGTAAATAAAGACGACAYAGGTCTTACCACCTCTACATTTGGTAACTAGATTTATTCAAGAGAATCTCCTGGGAAGCATTTTCTTTCCATCAAGATACAGCCTCTGCTAGGAGGATTCCGTTTCTTCTTACTTAAAAACTTGTCCAAATTCATTAAAAAATAAATGARTACACTTGTATTTTTCTGCTCATTACTCTTTTAGCTAATGTGATGAAAGACACAAGTGAAAAACAGACCTAGGTTTGTTTAAAACCTGAGCAGATTAACAAACTTTGATAACAGGGCTTATTTTAAAAGTTCTAGAACAGCAAGAAAACATGGCAAATTCCAGAAGCTCAGAATTTCAGCATTAAGCTCTGCCTAGGTCAAACATAGAGTGTATAACAAGGGAAGTATGTGGTCATATGCTGTCATAAAATGATGCAGGGTTTATGCATTTCCTTACCAGAGAAAAATAAAGGTGAGCGGCCACTTGTTTCACTAGCCAGAAGCAGTTCATTTCCATCTCTTATTTTAACTAATTTTATCAGCCTCCATACGATAGCTGTAAAAACTCAGTGAATTCTACCCTTACCATCTATCTTGTTTACGTTGCTGTAAAAATTGTTCCTCAGGAATGACCAACTACTGTAATGCCCAACTGTACAAAACATTTCAGATAAAAAGAGGGTGATGTATCCTGAGCACCTAATTTCTCTATAATATGCTTAAAATAAAAGGTCAAGATTTTGACATATTTATTCACATTGCAAGTACTTTACTGCATGAGTTGCCCTACTGACTAGGTAGAATGGAGAGCCAGAGTCCCCTGAGAAGGCCGGATTCTGCAGAGAACACCTCTTTTGCATGAAAATTTCCATTAAGTTTGCAGGAGTTTGGTTATAAATCGCTATTGCTCAGCATAAGTCAAAGATGTAGGTTTTGCCCCATCAAATATAAGAAGTATTGTTCCAACTTTGCATTCTCCATCTTTATTCACACAACTCCCTTGTTAATCCAATACAGGCAGCAAGCAATCCATTACTTTATTCCTTCTACCCTTATTCCCATCAGTCCTGAGACGGAAGCCGGGTTTTGTTGTTGCTCTGGATTCCTACAGACACACGTTCATTCACTGCTGTCTCAGGGGTGATGAACAGGTATATTCTTAAATCTACATTTAGTTTTCAGTGAATCATTTGGATGTTCCTGAGCTTCCTTCTCTCACATCCACTCTTTCATGTCATCCAGATTTCCCCTGTGCTGACAGCATTGCAGTGCCAGATTAATTATTGCATACAAATTTGCCTTGCTGGCACATCATGATTTAAGGAAACTGTGCTGCATAAAAAGGCACATTACAGTTCTGACAAAGCAAGGTCTGTAGGAGAAGTCCTTTTATTAGATCCAGTGATACAGTGAGAAAACAAAGAGAAAGGACTTTTCCTGGCTCAAAATCCTACATTAAGTCCTGAAGTCTAATAGTTTGTCCCAGCTACCTTGTCTGCTCTAGTACCTTCCTCCAAAAGCCTTTGCTCTGCCTCTATCTTGCTCATACACACACACACATATGCACACTTCCATGCCTTGTACCTCGTACATTGGTTTCAAATGAGCTTCTACTGGCAAAGCATTTTCAGGTTTTATCCAGGAAACAGGAGAGGGASGGAAAAAGAGCTAAGGAAAGCGGTCCAGAGGTAAAAAAGCCGGAGATGTGGATACTTACTGAGACTGTTATCRAGAGGGTGCTGGTGCACACAGCTGGCTGCAGATTCCTTTGTGAAATGACTGTAATCAGGGTCCAAATCTATCGACCTCCAGGCTTCATAAATTGGGGTTATGACAGATTCTGAGCTGCTCTGTGCTGATTTATGAGCACTCGCTCAGCCTAGCCTGTTGTTGAGATGTTTATTTTATGAGTCTATTGGCTTGGTGTAACAGGGAGCAGCTGGGGAAAAAAACAAACAGCAACCAAGAAGGAAGAGTTTGAAATAAGTTTCTTCCCAGAAAGTGTTGGAATTGTTAAGAAACTGGTCTRGGAGAAAAAGAGATGTGTAAGGACAAAATCTAAGAACACAACAATTTTTAAATGGTTCTTTTTGAAGAGAGGTGATAGATTGGAGAAATTAAGCAAAGAAACAAGCACTTCCCAGATTATCAGGGACAATTAGGGAGACAGAGGATAGAAACTTGCTCAGTGGTGATCTGATCACTCTGTTCAGAACTGTTCTTTTTGGTACTGGAGAGAAAACACAGAGGTCTCTGAACCTCCTTCTGGAGACAAGCGACAAGCCCAGTGTCTGAGCATGAATAACACAAAGAAAAGGAGGAGGCACATAAGGAGGCAAACTTAAATTAATTGCAGTTTATAGCATCTGGAAATCACACAAGTTGACTATTTGGGAAYGCATAAAAATAAGTGCTACAAAAGTTCTCTGCAGACAGTTTTGTCCACTTTTTGTCCCTCACCAAGCTCTGGTTCACCATGAGCACCAAYGTCCCTAAGCCCCTGCTTTTTTTCTTAGTAAAAACAAGAAATTCTTATCCAAGGAGGATGACAACCCGCTGAAGAGTGTGGGATTTCGTATTTGTAAATCAGACACAGAACATGTCTGTGCCATTCAAGTGCTTAGGCAATCTCAGTCATTATGTTTACGATAGGAATTAAGATAGAGGTCTTACCAAAGGAAAATGATACTTAGTAGCAGAACACTATAGTGATTTGTTAGACCACTAACCGACAGTTCCAAAATAGACCCGAGGTTGATGGCATTATAGCACAAAGGGAGATGTTCACGAAGCTAATGGAAAACAAAACAAAACAAAAGCCCTCAGTTATTAGGAACATAGGATTCAGCCAAATTATCAACTGGAAAAAAATATGTATTTTTTCACATAACTCCAGGCCTCAGGGAAACCAGTCTGGCTCAACTGCTGCCACTGCTGACAGGAAATAGCTCATCTGAGGGAAATAATGCATGCTAGTAACAAAGGTTGACATTGGAAGGGCTTATCCCATCCCGTAAGAATGTGTTGGACATGGCCAACATGAAAAAGATCTGCAAATCACTTGCTGGGGCAATAGCAAACGCTGTTTACTACATGCCGTTCTAGCCCCATGAGAGCAGCAATACTATAGGACGCCTTCCCTGAAGTCCAGAGGGCCAAGAAAGGCTTGGATGCAGGGATCACCCGCTGTTGCTTCTAGCCACACCATGAGGAGCACAACAGCTGGGTGTCCCCATGAGGAGCACGACAGCTGGGTGTCCCCACGAGGAGCACAACAGCTGGGTGTCCTCTCCACTGCTGTCACTACAGGCAATTTTCACACCCTTGATCCCGGTCTGATGCTCCTCCGCTCCCGTGGCAGCGCTCAGTGCTCACTGAGAGTGAGGAACGGCACAACTTTCCCTCAMGGCTGTGATCGCGGCTGCTTCACAGCGTGTGGGAAGGGGCAGKGGCCCTGTGTGCACCTCCCTTCTCTCCCATTTTTATGCCCACTGCTACGGTACTCGTTTTCATAAGCTCGGCAGGGTCAGGCTGGCTCTGCACCCCTTTTGACTAGATCACCAAACATCCCCTCAGTTTTCTAAAGTGTAAAAGTCTCTGTGTCACGGAGGCCACAGTAAGTGATCTGCACCCAGACTGTGGAACCATATTGTTAAGCAATGACTGCTTTTTGTTGTTAAACCAGAAATTCTGAGGGTCAGGAGTACTATACAGCAAAAAAAGTACAGGAATCCCTTCCTCAGAGGCAGCCCAATCTGGACAATTATATCCTGTGAACTTAAATGCTCCAACAAATTTTGAATGGATTTCTTTTACCTCATCCTCTAAGCCTCAAAAGGCCCCATATTTATGTGAGATAAACTCGCAGACAGCATATGCATGTGCTGTTATGTGTGCATGGCTTTTTGATGTGCTTTGAGGTGGAAGGCTGTATATTAATGTGAGATTACTATCTTTTCCTCAWTAAGAAATCAAAGGTAGAAAAGATCAAAAGGTAGTGATTTCATATAAAAACACAATGAGAGGTATCTGTCCTCATGTGTCATCTACCAAGTTATTTATTACCTGTAATTATTACTGCCCTTTCCAAGATGTAACTGGGTTGCATGTTGTAGATGACTAGAGAGATTATTCAGCACTGGTCAAACATTGAGGTCCTAATTAATTCCTAGTACAAGTGGGATCATTAAAGTTAGTCATGGCTTAAGAGTGGAGTGAAAACAGAGTATGTTTTTCAGCACCTGGCCTACTGCTTTATGTCACAGTTCTTTTGTAATCTTTATTGTCACTGCGATTCCCAGCCCTTTTCATGAGGATTAGACTAACAGAGATGTGTTATCCCTTGGAGGAGTTTTGCTAGGACCAGCTAAGGGATAACACAACCCAGCACTACCTCTTGGTCCCTACTAAACAGCGTTCCTTTTTCCAACAGACCTAATTATGAACTACTGCTTAAATTCCTGCTTACTTATATTCACGCCTGTTTCAACAGAAGGTTCCCTAAGTAAGGATGGAAAATGGTACTGACTTCAAGTTCTGATCCAGCTTTCAGCAGTCACCTTTATTTAAGGAATAAACTGAGAGACACCATCAATGGCAAAATGCACTGAAGTGAAACTGCCCAATTTCCCATGCTTTAAATTCAGTATCTCCGCAGTAATAGGCAAGTTTATCCCTACATTAAATACCAAGTCTCAGTTTGCATTGCAGATATACTGAAAATGATGATGGGAAGCAAAACATGAAAAAATGGAAAGCAGCTAGTGGGTGTTACTTTGCTTATGGGAATCTCCTACCAGGGTAGTCAATATGTACATGTTTTTGAATTGAACATTTAGAAAGACAGAGGATATTTGACTTGAACCCAAATATCAGATCCTAACTCTGAAATTAAATTTGATTTTTTTTCTCCATATCCATTTTTGCCTTACACCTACRGAGTGTGCTGATCCAGAATCCTTGATTGCCCTGTCATTATATTCCTTTCATTTGCAAAGGGTAATATGTAAAACAATATTTTACAGCTTGGCCCTATTCACATTGCAAGGATGGTCTTTCCTACAGTGCTCAGAACCTGCCGGTTTTCCCTTAGTATACATACTCGATGGCATCTGATCACCCTAAAGCTCAAAGATATATCACAGGGCCAAAATAATGGCCATAAACTAGGACAGATGTCCTTCAGATGAAGTGATGCCAAATTACACACCTCTCACCTCATGGTCATGCAGATACTAATAAAAACGCAATGACCTCTATTATTGTACCCTGTATCAGGACTCGTATTGTACCTGTAACAAGATCTGGTTGGTCAGCAGTTAATTCTGAGCACTGTCAAGCTCCGGATTTAGGACCAGTTTGTATTGGTCCTTTCTTATTCTTTACTATATCATTGCATAGACTTCACTTAATTTTCCTGAAGATACACAGTTTATTCTAGATATCCCTTAAGAACAAGTTCAAATTATAAAGGATGGAGCTGAAACTATTCTGACCCATCTGATGCCGTTAATACAATGGATTAAAAATGTGTCTTTAATGTCACTGGTTTCAAATTTTGGTTAAAGGAGATAGGCAAGGAAAAAGGGAAATAGTAGGAAAAAAAGCTTAGTGTGTTGCAACCAAGGGAAGAGAGATAGAAATGAAGAAATAACGAGAGAAAGAAAGGATAGTGTATTGAGCAATAKCAACAGGGAAAGAATTACTTCACAGTGTCTAAGTCTTGCAYAGCATCCCCTATTGAACCACTTGTATGTGTAGGTCATACTGTATTTCACTCATGCCACATATATTCCAGAAAATATTTCTGACATATGTTACCTTGTTTTCCATCTTTTTTGGAGAGTAAAACTTTCATCTAGCAACATGCAGTAGCAGCTATGAGGGCAACGAGGACACAGGACACAGCCCATGTTTTGTAACGAACTTTCCATATTCTTAAAAGTACCATGTACATGGAACTGGTATTCTTAAAAAGCACCATATAATTAAAACTGGTTTCTCTGCTAGGAGGGGCTTTTAATGAATGCAGCTAGCCAGCAAAATGCATGAAAAATGTTGCTGTTTCTGCCTTAGGTTGCTCTCTTCATAAAGAAGTGTCAATATCTTTTTATTAAAGATGAGAGATGTACTGAACACAGATTATTTAAATCAGGGCAAACATTGTGCAGGTGAGAGAGGCATCCTGCTGTCCAGCTTCTCCTGATATGGAAAGGAACTTCAGTCTCCCATACTCTCAATGGGAAAGTAATCTAATGATGAGTCCAAGGGATTAGTTAACCTGGTGCCAAGAGCAGTAGACTTTCACAAATCACAGCAGATGAACTAGGAAAGTCTGAGAGATTCCCATCCCTTAAAAGCCAATTACCTCAATTTTAGGCACTCAGGATGTGCCAGCACTAGCTTAAGTTCTTGCTCTATGTAGGACAAAGCGATGATTTAACTAGAACTGCTCTTATCGCAAGTGAGTGCCTTGATTAGTGGGTATTAGCTGTCGTAGGTTCTTTCTTCATCTCACTTGCTCCTCTAGCAGAAATCCATATGCTGAATCTAGAAAAATCTTTCCAAAGCATTTTGCATCAAAATTGGCACATCCATATTTTGCTGTTTCTTTTTTAAGAAATTGGAGGTTTAAAAAAAAAAAAAAAAAAAAAAAAAAAAGGAAGAAAATCATCAAAAATGGCCAACCAGCTTCAGTGACATGTGCTTCCCAGGGATGCAAGGAATTCTTTTACCTCCCATTTTCAGGCTGATAAGATGGATAGAGGCCAGGCTTTTAGTGTGCTGTGACATTTTTAAGGGGAGGAAGATGATGACCTGCCACTTTGGAGTCCTACTTATCATCAACTTCTCCAAATGCACTTTTTTTTTCCTAATGCGAAGAACATATAGTTTAAAATCTGAAGATATACTTGTGGCCTGATGATTTTTTTCCTTGACAAACTGTTTGAAATGGTAGTACAAATTTGAAGGAGATGCACTTATTTTCTTCGTTCTACTTTGATCTGATTTGTTCGGTTGTGTTCTAATTTTGGCACTTTGAGAAACAAGACTTTAAGAAAACTTTAAAGACACAGACTTGCTTTTACAATAGTGAGCTATATAGGGAAGTATTTTTCCTTGGAGAGAGCAAGGAGTCTAACATGTTGCAAATCTGTTACTGTATTTGGAAATCATTTATCTACCACCTGGGAACATTACAGACTGACATATGGTACTGCCATTGTCTGCCTCCTGGCAGCTAGTGTAGAGTAACTGTATGAGAGGAGAGCTTGGCCTAGTTAGTCTTGAAGAACTAGAAAGAAGAAAACCATGTTTATTTTTTTCCAAGCAGAAATTGCACTCTTAAATAATTCTGGAAATATTGCACCAATGAATTAGAGGCCAGGAGGGCTCCAGATTTCCATGGTGCTATTTTTAAAGCTAGGGGTGTAAATAAGAAACAAAGAAAAGAGAAAGGCAATTTAATGAATAAATAATTCAGCAGTGGAATTTATTACCATGGGAGAACAAATTTATGGAGAGATTGAAAAAATGATCTGACAAATTCATGAAAGAAAAATCCTTAAATGGCTATTTAAGGATTAATACTAAAAATACTAAATACTAATACATATACTAAATACTACATACTAAATACTAATACTAATACAAATACTAAAACTGATGTACTCCAACCTAAGAGGTGCCCCTAATGTATTACACTGGTTGGAGGACATACTGATGGAAGAGTCTCCATATGCTTGTTCCTTCTTAGTACTCTTTCTCTAAAGTACTCACTGTTAAGTACTGCCAAAGACACTGGGGGAGACAGACTTCTTACCTGACCCATTATGGCTGGTTTGCAAAGTGAGCAGACACCACGCAATCTGTGAGTCTAAAGCAAGTCTATACCAAGTCAGGTGCACTTGTCCTTGTACTGCTATTTATGTTTCTGTACAGATGTAGATGCCTGAGTATAAGCATTGACTTTAAAAATTTGTAGCCAAAGGACTTCTTAAGTGTGAAACATAAACTAGCTGCATAAAAAATGGAGATATAGCAGTGCGTATATGGCATGATGACATAATCATTTTATACAAATGTTATTTCAAGACCTTTCTTGCAGATCTTGCAGTCTGCCTTTTATGTTAATCAGCCCACAGCTGGTCTGGTYGCAATAAAAGAAACTTAAAAGGAGAAGGGCATATCTAATCTTCTGCAGAATGTATTTGCTAAGCAGTAAATATAGCCAAGAGTTTAGCTAACATCCTCTGCCTCATCATCTCTAAATCTGCGGTACTCGCACATACCTGGTTTTGTTACTGAATTCCTGGGGCCAGTTAAGTAATCTGCAGATACCTGGAAAAGCAAGGACACTGACAGAACAAGCTTGGAATCGAAGTGCATACTGAAGGTATAGCCAGTCTGAAATTATCCAGATTAGAAATTTACTAATAGTTCATAATAGACCAAATACAAATGGTTATGTTCCTGAAACTTAACTAATTTTGCAGGTGAACAGAAAAGCCACGTGGCAAAAAGGCATTAGAAGAGCGTCCGGAGTGCCCTTCTGATGGGAAAACCCTTGCACCTTGTCTTCTCTTCCCTCCTGCATGGCAGCCCCTGTTCTCATTAGACATCAGACACCTACAGAAAAAAGCTCAGCCCAAGGCAATTTGCATTAATTTTCTTTGCCTGTCCTTGGGCTCCTGGCTGTTAGAAGAACAAACAAAATCACCTTTACATTTTGGTGGGGTTTTATGTGCAGTTTGCCCGAACAAACCTTTTAGTGGTTATTTTTCCTGTGCTCTACTGCAGCAATAAGATGGTAGCATAAAACTGAGCTTCCTCAGCAGTATATGATCCCCCATGATCACTGAATGCTCTTGGTTTAGCATTGCTAGGCCATGTAACCTTATTTGCACCATTTCTCTGCAACAGCTCTCGCTGAGCTGATAGCTGTGGATGCTCGAGCACCTTGTGGAGATAAGAACTGGGTTCTGCAAGCCATAGAGCAGCACAAAGTGGCACTGGGCCCTGTTTAGTCAATGCTGCCTTTAGGCTAATGCATACAAGCTTCTGCAAGACCATATAGATGGCTGTTGTGGCACAGATCATCCCTGTCCTGCTYGTTGTAATGCTGCCATTTCGGGAACAAACCATCTCCACTGCCAGTGGGTTCGGACTTCAGGCCCCTTGGAGGGGAAGGGCATCCCAAAGCAGGCAAGATCCCGTTTTCTCCTGCTTTATCTCACTATTCCCAGCAGGGACAAGGCCTGCACCTGCTCCTTCATGGCTCAGCAGCGTCCGGGGGGCTGGGATTTAGACCGAGGGCTGGTGATATCGCCAGGCTCTCTGAGGAGACATGAGACTGCCAGATAGCGGATACTTAGCTAATGGAAGCAGTGCATAGGGAACAGCATGCAACTAAATAGAAGAATATATTCCCAATAATGATAAACTCTTACAGGCAACACTTTGTRAAAGAGAACTAAATGACTTTAGGGCCAACCCTCCTGAGTGTAGCTTTCCTCGGGAAAGGCAAAAGGGAAAACACTGCACTAAAAAGCCACAAGATCAATACACATTTGATAAGAAAAAGCCACCAGCAGTCAGGCAAATTAAAACTGGAGGCTTAGTTGGGAGTGTGTTACATTACTGACCTTTAGAAAACTGGACTTTCTGTTTGAATTTGCATCAGCATTCCCAGAAAACACTTTGAGCCATGGAAGAAGCTTTTTTTTTTTCTGTACATTTAACTTGTATTCAGACTTTTTGCCTTTTTTTCGTTTTGTTTTTTTTTCTATGCAGACAATGACCCATTACACACAAAAGCAAAGACTTCAGGGTAGTTGTTAAATGAAAAGCTGGGGTTTTTGTTTGTTTTTGGTTTAATGGCCTTCAATACATTAAACAAGGCTTCCTTCTGAATTGTAGATATGGATGATTTTGGAGTGGTTGGAGATGTGATGGCAACAGCAAAGCAGCCCAGAGCACAGGTAAGAGGAAGTTGTCCTTATTTCTTTGCAAAAGGATTAATCTTGCTACCATTACTCAGAAAACAGGGCTTTAAAAGTGACACTGCAGGGGTCAAACAACAGTGCCAAGGAGCAGTGGAGAGAGGATGTCTCTTCGTGTTACATAAGGACTCCTTCAAATCTGCCAAGGGCAGATAACCATTTTAAAGTCACATTTTATTTTCTTCTTTATTTCAGAGAAAGAGATTTGCAATGGCAGCCACTCAAGTAGAAGATTTTATTAGTTTAATACTTAGTTGTTGGCAATGGAAAATCAGGAGCTGCTACTGCACACAGAGAACAACAAATCCATCAACTATCTTTTACTCTACTAGATTCCTAGTAGGGCTGATAGTTATCAGCAGGTCTTACACCAGGGAACTCTCACTGATTTCAATTAAATTATTTCTTTACACTGGAGTAATTCAGAGGAGGTCGAGGGCCTATGGTTTCCTTCTTTCATAGTATACCCAACTGTGCCCAATAAATGCATCAACATGTAAGACCAAAGAGTGGATGAAGGAAATAAAACCACTTCCAGACTCATGGCATGTGATGTGTTAAACTGGGAGAGGAGTCAGATTTATTTCTCGGTCCCATAGCATCCAAAAAATCATTTCTCTCTTTCTCTATCTGAATTTGAAATTTAATGCTAAAGAAAAGAAAACAAAATCCTTTCACTATCCACACTGATCGTAGACAAGGTCTAATTTGCTGGTCAGACTGTTAACATCAACAACAGTTTTCTTACTTGGGTTTGTGCAGGAGAAAAGGCAAAGGGCTCTCTCTGTAGATGGAGACCATTTAGTCTTCTCCCTCTTGCTCCTGTTACTGCCATGACAGATTTTTATGCAGCCCTTACAATTGCCATTTTCTAGTTATTTAACAACTGRGCATGTTTAGTCAGACATGAGACCAAATTTTGCCTCAACTGTTACGGAGAAAGCAGGGAAGGGGGAATACTGGCCAAACAAAACCTTACTGTTTTCATTTGGCTATTAGAGCTGATGGTCGAACMGTCCCTTTGCATTTCAAGGTGGCAGAGAAAGCCTGAGGTGGTCTGCAATAGGAGCATTTAGGTTACCTTATGCTTATCTGCATTTATCCTTTTCTTTACCAGCATTTCTGAAGTTGGAATTAACTTTTTGCTTACATATATTTGAATTTGTTGAATTTCTGTCAATATTCTGTCACATGTTCTGTTATGATGACCTTCCCCACCTCCAGCCATAATGAGATTCCTATACTGTCTTCTCCCATTCCTATACTGTCTTCTCCAGCCTAAAAATGGATCACAATGATGTTATGGCTTGTGGTGGCCATAGAGAAGCTGGAAACCTGCATTTCAGAGGCTATTGAGTCCGGAAGCCTTCATGTCATTGCAGTTTATAATAAATCACAGGTAGAAAGGAAACTCCATTTAACGCCAAGCAGCTCCTCTAGTTCTCTCACAGCGATGTTTTTTACACAATAGCTCCCAGCCATACAGCCTCACCATAATTTACAACTGCTGTATCAAAGATGCCCACTAAACAGGTGAGGGAGTACATAAGGAAGGTGGATTGCAGTTACTGGTACAAATTACAGGCTTTTTATGTCCTCTGAAGCCATTATGTTTAAAAATAACAGAGTGGATGGGCCCAGGATGTGCCTGGCCTTGCATTTGCTCCCAGTATTTATGAAGCAATACTACAAACTCACCATATTTTAGACTGCGTAATATAAATATACATCATCCTTAATGTGCATTTTAATAAGGAAATTTTATGTGATGCCAGTAATGCCACCACTCAGTGAAAGAACACTGTTAATTTGCTACTTTTGCAGAGGGAAAGGCTGAACACAACACAAAATGCACTTTTTTATTATTAKTATTGTGGCCGGAGAATAATATTAAAAAATCCTAGAGTGTGTGATACTCATTTATAACTAATCTCACTCCCCCTTTTGTTTCACATACTATCTTTTTTTTTTTCAAAATCCAACTTTACTAAGTTTTAATTTTTTATACTCAACATAGAAGTTCTGTAATTATAATGAAATGAATATTTTATCCTCTACCATATGACAACCCTAGGCTGTTTAATTTTAGGCCAGGAACCATATTTAAACTCATGTATAGATCATCCAAAATGACTCGTTTTTTAAATATATGCCACCCATRGGGTGGGACCCTTACAAGGCACTTTGGATTTCCATCTGCTGTGATGCTGCTGCTATCTCCAAGCTTATCATACAGACAGATATGGCAAACTATATCACAGACTTACATTATCACAGAGAAAATCTGCAGGAGGAAGAGGGGTTGATCACTCAGAAAGTATGTTCCTGTGTGCAAATGCTGCCTATTCCTGCTTTGTTTCTCCCAGCCTTGCTAAAATCCAGCTCCCCTTTGGCATCCTCCATGATCAGAGGYAGGAGAGAGAATGCCAAGAGCTGATGATCTCACATGAAGACATGGAGATGCTCCACAACACCTCCCACTTCTCAGTTTTCTTCCATCCACTGGCTCTTTCACTTTACCCACTGTTAGCCCTGATGGCTCTTTTCCTTGTCAGCAACAGCTTGAAGGGTTTGAGCTTCTTTCTTGAGCTTGTGCAAGCTGCAGCTTCAAACACTTCCATCCCTTGCTATGTCCCACGAGCTCAAGCTTCGTGAATGTGAGCGTTGTGTATTTGTCACATGCCTGCAGACTTCTTTTTTTTTCTGAGAAGACTCCATATATCCTTGCAAGAGTATCTTAAAATCCCTGACCTGAGAGCTGCTGCCGGGTGCAGCTTCTCGATAGATTTTGGTTAGTTTTTGAGAYGAGGCCCAAGCCTGGATTAGTGCTCAGCCCCCACATACAAGCAGAGACTGCAGAGGCAGGATCTTCCTCTCCAATATGACAYTGACTTGTCTGCTTTCCTTGACAGATCAGTACTAGGTCTTATCCCCWGCACCTTTCTCCTCTTCATCTTCAGGTGGGACAGATGGCCAAGGGAACCTATACAACTGGATAGACCTAAAGACACCCTTTGAAGCCCCACATGGGCATTGCAGGCCCCTTCAACTTTGTCTTTTCACCATACTAAAGTCTGTGACCATGGCAGAGAAAGAAAACGTGTGTTTTTGTGTAGATATTCCAGGAACCTGGAATGCAGGCAGCCAGAGGATAAAGTGCTGTCCCTTGATCTTGGCACTTTTGTGTGCCTCACTCTCCCAAGCTGCTTCAATGGAGCTTTGCCCATAGCAAATGTAAATTTGCTGTCTAGTTGGTAATACCACAAGAACTTAATAAAACACTAAGGAGCACAGTTGAATAGAGGCTCTTTCTCTCAGCCACTTGAGAGAACACTTCTCCTGGTCTCGTTTTGGAGGTGTCTCCAAAAAGTCTAGACAGACAAGTAAGCCAAGTAACTACCTGGCAACTCTAAGAGCTCTGCTGTGTGCTTCTGGCCGGGGACTGCTCTTGGAGAAGAATTTGTGGGGCCTATTAATGGGCTCCCAGAGCTGCAAGGTGCCACAGAGCACCTYGACTGCCTCAGAAGGAGCACATCTGCTCTCGCCCTGCGGTCGCTTACCGGCCAAGCGCAGCCCTCACTCCTGCTTGGGCCTTCCCTATAGTGCAGCCTATGGGAGGAACCTTTGCCCAAACTACCCATTTCTTTGGGTCACCTCTGGGACTAATTAATATCCCAAAGCAGATAGCAACGTATCTGCTGGATGTTAGTTAGTTGCTCCAAGTAAGTGGTCTAGTCCTCCCTGAAACCTCCAAGTTCGATGCAGGTCTGTTGGGGTTTTAGGATATTGTCCCCTCAGCTCAGCGATACACTCAGAGCTCTGGGCAGCCCAAATGCCACGCTAGTGAATCTCATCCCCAGTCGATCCTGCTCGACCAGCATGTCTTGAATTTTCATCTCAAACTCAAAATTAATCACATAGCATTTTAGAGACTCTTCTTGCTTTGAGTCCAAAATATCAAAGGGGTTTTCTCCTCTACTCTGGCGTGGTTCAGAAGAACTATGTGGAAGTTAAGGCATTTCTTACACTGCAGATCTAGCTTACAGACTGGTGGCTCAGCTSGCGTTCTCACCTCGATTTCCGTAGAGCCAGAGGACAGAGGAGACTTTCAGTCACCACGGAAGGTGGTTGAGAAGACGTTTGTAACAGGAATGCTAGTTAGAGGCAGCAGTGCATTTCAGCACAGTGTCATTCATTACACCTGCTTAACAAAAAGCAAATAATTAGCAAAAAGAGACATGTGGGAGAAACTAGATATTTGATGCTTTGCTGCAATAATGGAACAGAAGAGCAAACTGGGACTTGGGATCCCAGCTCAGTGACAGGCCTGCTGGATGCTTCGGGGCAACATAGTTCTCTTGTCTACAACTCAGTTTCTCCAGCTTTCTGCAGAATGATACCGACCTCCTGTGCAAAGTGCTTGGAGATAAAAGCCTAAAAGCTAGGTAACATATGTTCTTTTAATAAAGCTTTTCTGTAGTTCACMTTCATTGAATACAAATCTTTTTTTAAAAAAAGCTACATACTCAATAGTGTATTTCTATATGCCAACAGTATCAGTACTATATTGTATTCTGTTTACTGTTCTTTCCCAACCTTATGTCAGAGTGCATGCAGGATATATCATTTTTAGTTACAGTGACAACAATGTGGTTAAAATGTGCAACCAAATTGGGAAATGATATCCATATGTTCTAGTATTGTAAAATCACAAAACGCTTCTGGTGTCACATTTAGAGGAGGCTGCAGTTACCCTGGAACAAGAATCAGCCATTCCAGCCCAGGATACCCAACACGGGCCCCTAGTTCAAATTAACCTAATGCTTTGCAGCCTGTTTGCACTGTATTTTTGTAAAACTTAGCTTGATGATTGAGGACATTTTGGTGACAAGAAGGGGCAGACTCCTTCATTGGGAGAATGCGTCCASTCATCCAACGAGCTGATTTCTCTCCACATATGTGTCCATGTGGATTTCTCAACCAACATGAGTTTAACACAGAGGTCAACGGTGCAAAACTGCTGTTTCTCTCATTTGTGCCACTAGATAATAGTAGTAAAAAGAAAGAAATAAAGTATGTTCAGTTTTTGAGATGTTCCTTGCAATTAATTATTTTCTTCCCCTTTGAGGGCGTGGGTTGTCTTTTTTTTTTTTTTTTTAATTATAATCTCTTTGATCAAAATAGGGAGATACTGACCTGTGGTATCCCCTCCTTTGAAATGCCTTTTAAAATACTGCTCTGGTATGAAACTAAATGACCTGTGGCATTACTCAATTTTTGACTGGGATCTGCTATCATATATTTTAAAGACTTTCCTTTAAAGTGTAATGACAGTTTATTTAAAACAGAATTCTAAGAGTTAATATTATCTGGCCTCTATAATGTGGTTTCACAGAAAATCTTCTTTCAGGGAACTCGAATAAAGACAAAGAAAAGCAAGAGGATTATTTAAGTGAACCATAAAACAAGTACCATATAACTTCATCTCTCCTTTCAGAAAGTTTCATCTGAGCCATTCCTGCAACTAGGCTGTTCCCTAACCCCCATGTTCTTCTCCAGGGTATGAGATCTGCTCTTAGCAYGTTTGCCCTTGCACATTTGCAGGTGTGCTACAAGTTTCATCGGAGGGATAAGTTTTTCAATGTGCCTTCAGGATTTATATGATACAGAGTATTGGATTCACAAAAGGGTAAAAAATAAAAACATCTTGTAATGTGCTGGGTTTAAAAGAGTGGGGGGAATCTGTTGATCTTCCTGTGAACAAAGAATGTTTGGAAAAATTCAGTCTCTTTCTTTGCAAACCCAATACTAACCGAAACAAATATTAAGTGCCYTACAGCCAGTAGTGCTGTGCTTGGACTGCAGGTTTTAGAGAATTGTAGGCATGGCCCTCCCAAAAAACAAATCACTGGACCTGTTCAATATCCACGCGCAGGAATATAAAAAATCCATGGGTAGAAAAATGCTTAATAAGGCCAAATACAAGGCAAGCCTCAGAGCAAGGAAGTGATATATAAATGGGAGCCTTTAAATGCCTGGGGAGTAACAGGACTAATAATAAATGGGGTGCAGGGCTGCTGCGTACTCCATTCACCCGCTCAGAACACCGAGGTGCTTCAGAAGAGAAGCAGCACTCGTTTTTGTCACCAGACATAATATTGTCACCAGAAATTTCTCCTCCAGAGGAAGGCTGGTAATTTGCTTTTTTGTGCTGGCTTGGCATCAAGCCCCTCCTAATCTGAAAGCCTCTTGCTAGGTACTAAACATATGCTAGGGATAAATGGCACAGAGCTGCAGCTTGAGCTCATCTGCAGGGACTTCCCCAGAGACCATCTTCAAATCCGGGTCCCMAAAACTCACACAAGGATCTCCACTCAAATTCTGTGAAAATCTAAGGTAATTTTACTGCGTGTTTTAAATTGAAATTAATGAACCTCTTGCAGCAAATAATAAACATTACTGCGTTTCTGCTTTTTCATATAACATTATTAATGATTGCCACCACTGAACCCTTGAAAAAAGTCAATAACCTGAAATAAAACTTGACACTATGTAATTGGAATTGCAGACCACAACATCGTTATTTTGTGGCAAATGTGTCCCTTCCGTAAAAAAAACACGGTAAAATTTAGATTCCTTAATGCAGTTATATCAGTTAAATCAGTAACTTTATAATCTCTGTTCACAATGGAAAAATTATATTCCCTTTAAAAACAACTCATTACCATTTCCAACTATTTCCCCTAGCTCTGAAGACTTATATCCAAGCCTAACAAAGGATGGAATTGCCATAGCAACCACCCATCTTCTGCTTTTTCTTGCTGTTTTCACCCTCACAGGCCACATAAACCAGTTTCATCAAATGGCTCTGCTTCCCCGGCCCAGGAGAAGGGTGAAAGCCGAGGAAACCGCAAGCGCAGCTGATTGTTCCAGTCAAACTGTAATAACTTTGGAACAACTTTGGACGGGATAATTCTGTTATTTTGTCATGATCTTTGAAGCTTCCACCAACACATTTCTGCCACAGAGAAGAAACATTTCCTGGCACTACTTTTATGAGCTTTGCTCGTGCATCAGCAGGTCCTCATTTCTCTGCTAGCCTGTAATATATCATGACGCTGCGGCTCAGCAAAGGCATTAAGAGCAGTTGCTTGGCACGGAAGCAAGACCTTGCACCTCGGCCCGCTTTGCATCTGGCCTCTCCACAGAATAAATAATCAGAGGCTGCTCACTTTGGAGATGTTGTAACTTAACAATACAGCGAATTCTCATCACAAGTGGCAAAACATGTGTAATTTCTGAAAAGAACAAAAYAAACTGCAGAAACCAATGAACTGAACTGCTGAACAGGACTCCCAGGACTCCCTCTTACATAGTCTCTTCAATATTAAGTAATAGCTTTGAGAAAGGAATTTGCTGTCTGAGCTATATGGGACATAATTCATATTCTGCCTTTACTGCCACTTAGAGTACTCTGGGTGAGAATTCACTTTTAAATTACATATATGTTRAGAAATAAAAGCTTAAAATTCTGAAGGTGCTGAATTTTGCTTCTCAGGTTTTACTCATGGACTAGTATCCTCTTCTGTGGCATCCTAGAAAAAGCTTCATTGGTCATTTATTCCATCGCTATCACTTAGCACTCAGAAATTTAGGAAAAAGCTAGATTTTAAGAATTTTACTGTCTTCACCTATCTTAAATTCTATACTTTCCTTTTCTGTGCAGGATCCTGTGCAAACATATTCATTTTATTTTCAATTCTCCCTACAAGCTCCCGCTCTCCTTTTATCCATACTGTGTGGAATAGCATGGGAGTTGTAAGTTTGTTCTTGAGACCAGGACAAATGTGGGACTGCAGAGAAATATTTCAGAAACGTCAGCTGCACATAGCATGCTATGATTTAACTGCCCGTATCAATCATCTCTGCAATTTAAAGCAAGTCCTGGCTTCGGTTTAGCTGACAGCGTATAAAAAGTTTCCGTGACCTGTTCTGGAGGCTTTGACTCCTGGTAGTGTAATGAGGAGTGAGGAGTGTATCAGGCCAGACAGCAGGTCCCTCCTCTGGCAGTACTGCCTCGAAGCAAAGGCTCCCAGCATCACTCACGTATCAGACTCGGCTTTTTGGATCCTGGGAGCCTGTCTATCCCATCAACTCTTTGCCATGGTTATTCTTATACCATGGTAAAACCATCTTAAACCATCTTATGGATAGGGATATGGATACCACTCTATGGTGGTACCATTATTCAGGATGCCACTCCTGAATAAAAGGTATGTTTTAATGTTTCTGAGCTCTAGATAAAACAGAATTGACTTCCAAACAACTCTGAATTTTACAAGGAGAAAAGCAGAAAAATAGTATATATACTACTACCAAATATTGCATATTATTTTTTTTGAAACCAATTTGCTGTTGATATAAGTTTATGGCAAAACTTCACTTAGTTCAGTAGGTGCAGTATCGGATCACAATCTGTTTCTGYTACATGCAATAAAACCCCACCAATCTGACATAATGAAGACTACACTATGTACTGTATACAATTTAGAAGTAGTGTCATAATTTGCAAGTGGAAAAAAAAAAGGACTTAATTTTATATAGTCCTAATCCTTTAAATCTCTGCTCTGTTATGGAAGAGAGATCCAATATGCAAGATACACAGAGCTAGCTCCAGCAAACACTGCTGTCTCTGCAGACCCTCGTGGCAGCTCACAATTCCCAGGAAGGCAACCGCCTTGCACCTTGTTCTCCCCGGGCAGGCTTTGCTATTCTGGCCTGGCACCAGTGAATTCAGTTTGTCCCTTGTGTTACCCACAAAGTCTTTAATGAACGTGAGCTGCCTGGAAGCAAATCCCTTGGGAGCACAAAGCAAATGAAGGAACAAACTTTTTAAATCCAAAGATCTAAGCAGGCTCAAGGTTTGCCCRTGAGAAGGGGAAACTTCTTCCACAGGAAGAAGTAAAAAAGGCAGAAGGTGAAGAGCTTGCAGCTCCAAAGTCAAAATCACCTGTTCTCAAAAATCAAGCTTTATAAAGTATACCATGTCGGGAAATGTTCACTGATAATGTCTAATTTTCTTGAAGAAATTATCTATGGTCTAAAATAAAAACTCTAATCAAAACTATATTAATTGTAAGTTATATAGAGCCATATCCTAAATTGTAGACCTAAAAGTCTAAGTAGCTATATATTACAAATGATGATTTTCTGATTATCATTCTGTAAAATGTCTATTACTTTTGCCTATCAGATTTAAAATGAATTACATTTTGCCATGTCAGACAGACATCAAGATAAGACTGACAGAATAAGACAGAAAAACTATCAATTTAAAGGCAAATAGGGAGTTTCCCAACATAATTGTGAACTTTTCTCTGAGTTAATCATTAAAAATTACAGTGAAACATGAGGCCTTGTCAGTTAACCCATGCTTTGCAGCTCTTTTCTTTGGCTTAAAATATTCACTTAAAAGCATGTCTCATACATCTCAAACCCAGTTTACAATAGCTTTTTTATAAAAGGAAGATCTTCCTTCTCCGACTATATTTGGGCAGCTGGGGAGGGCCACGTACAAAGGTGCCACCTCATAAGCCACACGACCTAAGATGTAAGATGCCCAGGTAACCTTCACATATGCCCAAGGCAAGGCTAAGATTTCTACCTCTTTACAGAAGATCCGTTTCCCCCATATGTTAAAATATGAACAACAGAAACTGTTTGACTACTAACAAAATACAGCGACCTTGTTGAGAATTACAATCTCACGAAACAACAGTTCCTGGGTTCATTTTAGTAAACATGTCAAAGGAAGAAAATAAAGTAGCTAATATTTTTGCTACTGGATAACAGTTCTTGTTCAGTGTGTTATTTTATTTTATTAGTGTGTAGGTCAGCTTTTTGCAGACACGCCATTCTTTTAAATGTGCCACATGTGGCTAAAATATTAGAGAACTCTTTCATGTATACTCCCAAGATGTGTCTGTTTGCTGGGGTTATGTGTTTCTTTTTATAGCACTTACTTGAAATCGAACGCTTGAAATTGTGGCAAATGAATGAAACTCTCAATATGAAGAAAAAAACTGTTTTCTTGGAATACAGTCAACAGGTTCAGTTTAAATAAACTGCATGTTCTGTAAGGGTTGTACATCTAGTGCCACAAGATGCTAAGCACCTTGCCTATTAGAGGGCTGCACCCAGAATACCTTCTGCAAAACTGGGGTATAAGCTGCTTTCTCTGCAAGATCTTTTCTGCTGGCAAGTTAGGCCTGCTTTCAGGGTGCTATGGGGCCTTGATGGCGTTGGATCTGGAGGTCTCTTGGAGTCCTTCCAATTGGAATTATTCCATGATTCTGTCATTTTCAGGTCAGCTAAATTGTGATAGGAACAAGATATCAACAATTAATGCCCAGAGTGTACACTTCCATGCAGTAAGGTATCGTTTCAGAATGGCACCATGATTAGACTGAGCATTAGAAATGGGCTCTGCTCAACTCGATTCAGGTGCACATACAGAATCCTTAAGTTTCATCAAAATGTTTGAGATTGGTTTGGACAGACCTGGATTTCAGAATAACATAGTAAAAGGATAAAAAAAACTCCATATGTCAAATCACAACTAGTCCAGCAGAAACCTTTGCTCTGAATTTATTTTCTATTAGGTTTTGGGGCCCAATTTCATTCTGCCATTCTCCTTTCCTGTCAGTAGGCAGTGTGCAGCTGAGACTTAAAGCATTAATTATAGGATCCCAGTGTTCTGGGATCTGCAACACTCGTGGTTACCACAGACCCAAAGGATTAGCAAAGAGTTCTCTTCCCTGAAAGATCATATATTTAATTGTGATACATACTATGGAGAACAAGTAACTCACCTTCACACGCAATACTTTCCAATCAGTGTAACTGCTTTCCAATTAGTTATTCCCAGTCCTTTCCTCTTCCTAGCAGCAGCAAGAATGAGAAACCCTAATAAAGTTTATTAGTTATTCTGTGAATTTTTATTGCTTGAGAACAAAATGCACCAGCTGCAGGTTGTCTTCAGTTTGTTGTGGGTTTCATTTTGTCTTCATTCTTAAATAAGGAATTAGTTATAACTAAGCACGCCGTTCTGTAATTAAGCTGCCACAGGGAAGGTGCTGATGTCTAGGAAACATCTTCATGAAGAGTCATTTTTCTTAATGAAGCCTGTATTATATAAACAGTTTGTTCCTGTTCCAGAAGGATTTAGGAAACTAGTCTTTAAAAGTGTAATTTGGATATTGCCAATTAATGTAATTGTGCAATAACATGCTATTTTAAAAATTAAATATTCTACCTTCTTAAGCACTAGACTGCTGTGCCAATGGGAAAAACACTAGTCATAAGGGTGCTTGTTGACTTCAGGTAGAATAAAAATGACCTATTCATAATCATTTTATGTCTGCCTTGAAGAAAGAACTGCAGAGTTTTTGTTCTTAATTGTGAACAGCAGCATTTACATTGTTCCAAACTTTGTCATCTCTCCAGCTCATCTCAGTCCCTGACAGCTTTTGGAATGAATGCTTTTTCCAATAAAAAARCCTCTTTTTAAGCTTTGTCTTTCATGTCCATTTATTTGTGGCCATGTTTCCTATAGTCTTAGACCAACTGCTGAGGAATATTCTGAACTCACGAGCACTGAGCAGCCAGGTTCCATCCTGAGCTCAAAGGACGTGACAGCAAAGAGCACCATGAAACTTGCCAAGCATTTTACAGTTCAGCTTGATTTTTAATTTTGCATTTACAAAGTCTTACAGTTTTCCTGGGTTTAATAACTGTTTCCTTCTAATTCGGCATGGATATTCTATAGCTGGACCCACACAATACCCATTTAAAAAATTAAATTTAAAAACCCTTCCTGTTAAAGTGTCCTTTAGTCTTCCTCCTCTTGGTTTGTTTGGTTTTTTTTTTTTTTTTTTTTTTTGCTTGTTTTTACTACCTTTTCCTCCCCTCCAGTCCTCTCCCTTGCTCTCCTGTCCTTTCCCTTCTTCCATGACATGAATAAGTAGCAACTCCATTCAATTCCATGACCTTCAACTTGTCTAGATGCAGGTCAAAAGCTTCCACAAAGCTRATTTTGCTACAGCTTTTATAAAGTGTGTACACCCTATGTGGGTCTGCACAGATTGACGCAAAGAAATACACCAAGAAATACAGTTTGGTAAGCAGGTACAGAGGACATGGAGACAAGTGCACCCATGTGAAGATGCAAGGAAAGGGTACCTTCATAGGACTGGGACACCTCAGGTTATGGGAGCAGATGGCACTCGGAAAGGAAGCACTTTTAGGCAGAATGTTAGTCGATGCCTGTGCTGGTGGGTGGAAGCAGACCCGGAATCCCCTGTGGCTGAACACAAGCCTGGCATTACGGAGCACCCAGTTTCCATGGAATTTGTGTCCCGGAGCACAGCTCTGTCTGCACCCTGCGGTGCACATACCCTCAAGGACAAGAGCCATTTATAATCAGAATGACTGAAATACCAGCAGTTATATAATGGAGAAACATTCTGTCTGAAAAGAGGAAAACTGACAGATCTAGTGAGATGTTTCCTTCTCTGATTTATATCGGAAAAATTTCCAAGTCAATTATTCTCTCTTTTTTTTTTTTTTTTTTTTTAAGAAGTATTATTTGCTTGACTTTTCAAAATAAAATCTAAGCAATTCTGCTACTATTCTGGGGCTTTTGCAAATAGAATGCACAGTAAAATGCAAATGCACGCTGCTGTATAGTATGAAGAAATATTGAAGGGAGAAGTGTGATTTAAATGGCACCACTGACGCATGTGAAAAGAGCAGAACTCCCTATTATCTTTCAGTCTGCCTTGCACTTTCATGTCTTGCAAAGAAGCAGATTGCCAAGTTGGCAACCACTGATCAGTTCCAATATCCTACTGGTTTTAGTTGATCTCTGATTACTAACATCAGGTTTCTGCCTGGATTAGTCATGCGGGAGTTCCTATTGATAGACCAAAAGAGAACAGGTAAATTCAAGAAAGAAACACAACATCTGCTTGAGTAAGGAAGAGGTACCAAGGCAAGTAAGGAAGCTGGATTGATTGATTAATCATGCAGTAAAGTTTCCATCCTACTCAATGTAATAAGAGTTTCAGGAGTAAGTAGGTATCTACTACCTCCATGTAAACAACTGTCTACCAACAGAAAGTCAATCATTATGTTTGACAGTGCCCACAGCATCCTGATCAAGCACATGCCAACGAACAAAACAACACTCAGGCCTTCCCTGTATCATTTCCAAGCACAAAGGATTTACCTTTTGCAATTCTTTTCTTCTCTGAGCTCTAAAATCATGTTATGTTTTGAAATACACAGATAACCCAGTGCCTTTTTTTTTTCCTCTAACAAAAACGAAGGGAAAAGAGAGATGTCTTCCCAGATTTTGGTACAATAGTCACAGAAAGCAAAATTCATCGCTTTCCCTTGGAAGAAGAGGTGGGTGCCTTGGCCAGTGGGTCACAGGTCAACACTTAACCTTTTTACAGGGCAGTCAAGCACAAAATAAACCACATTTTTATCTCCTTTTCCCCTTGGAGTTTTTACACTGTTCAGTTGCTCTATCTACTAGCAAAACTACTGTTAAACAGATGACAGTTTTAAGTGTTTTGCCAGCCAAGGCCACCACCACATCTCCACAGGCTTGAAATGCTTTGGAGCTCACAGCCAAAACTGCCTTTTCCAGCTCAGGGAACCCCTGTGCTGACTACTGCTCCAACCACCTTGGTGAGCCCCACTGCAGAACACAGAGTCACCATATGACTCATAATCATTTGGATTTAATTGCGAAGATCCGACTTTGCTTCTAGTTGATAAGACAGGAAGGAGGGCAGGAGGTGATTGCCTTTTCCTAAAGCCATGATAAAATGTCTTTGAAACACTTTCACATCCCCAGCACATGTTCACCCCAATTTTGAAGGTCCTTATTAGATTTTTTTCTAATCTAAAACATTCCTGGGGTTTCTGTCTTGTGATGTTATTGCCTAATAAATGGTGTGGAAACTTGGAATCCTTCATAAAAGCTCCAGCGACATGAAAATAGTTTCCATAATGAATAGATTTCAATCTCTAACTCCCTCTGTAGAAATGCTTTTAATCATGAAAGACAGAATGGAGTTCTCACGGGGCCGTTATTTAAAATAGCAAGGAAAAATATTTGCATGTACCACGCCGTTGTGAAATATGGCTTAGTGGTTTGTTTACAACAGGCGAGCAGACAGTTATTTTACTGAATGGAACTGACTGGCATCTTGTGTGGATTTCCGAGATGGAGCGCGTTTGTGCTCTGTAAAATCCTCATGTTTCTGACAGTCTGAAAAATTATGTTGTTCTCAATCTACATCGTGATGTCATTTGTAGGAGGATATCCAGTATTTGGGCTAAGAAAATGCCTTTCCATATCACATTCCTCACGTATATTTGAAGCAAATGAATAGCTTACGTGAACGGCAACAGTCTGTCAAGTGTGGAATTCTCCCGCAGCCTCATGCTATTGCTGTCTAATGAGAATGATGATAGAGAGGACAGGACAGGACATCAATCTAAATTTCTCATTTTCCACCTCCACACTTTGGAGCACTGAAAATAGAAAGAATACACAGAGGYAAACAAGCTTGCAGATACTGCTACACATGTAAATAACATGAATCTTTGCCTACAAAMAGGACTGCAACAAAAAAATCCACCCAGCTGCACATCCCGCATTTATTAGCAATTAGCACCATTTTGATTTCATTTCTAGCTGCTTCTATTCCTTTTTACATATGCAACGTTTTCCACACAAGCATCTCAGTTTAATCTTCTAGAATCGGTGATAAATATGGATGTGTTGGGAGCTTCAGGACTTGACAGAAAAGAAGTCCAGGGATTTGATTGTAGATATAATTAAGTAATGAAAATATTAATAAAATTGATAATATCTTTCATTACTGATCCACTGAATATTGGATGCATAAGTAAGGAAAGAGTGGCAATAGGTGCCAAAGTGACACCTGCAGCTCCCTGTGGCTGCAAATCCACARAAAAGTAAGTTAATTCTGCATGGTTCCTTGAATGATAACTTATTAAATTAAATTATATAGACTTGCATGCGAGGAAGTAAATTGACTAGAATCCTTGGTAAAAAATAGGGCTTCATATAACCGTGTACTTGGATTAACTTTGTTTTTCGCATTACAATTATTTGTCCTGGATATAGAATCACAATTATATTTGATGGAGTTGTTAAAATGTTTTCCAGATACTCCTAAAACAATCTGTGCTTGGATTTACCAATACAAAAGCAAATAAGCCTATGTGCCAGCTTCTCCACATCGACATTTCAGCAAACAGGTTGGGACATGGGGAGAAGAATGACAACAAAAAGGATATTTAAAATAGAAAACAAAAGTTTGGAAAGAAAATGTCCTTGAAAAAAAAATATTCAGAAGTTCAAAACAGAACAATTGTTGGATCATTAATTAAAAGGTAAATGAGAACAGATGCATTGACAATAAATGAAAGAAAGTTATAATTTAAAAAGTCAACTCTTGTAGCCAAAGCTTAATACTGTTATCTTCAAGAGGTCTTTCATTTGAACATTTTTTTCATGATTTTCTTATGGGAAGTACATTTTGTTATTCAAACTGATTCATGCATTTTAATGTTGATTGTGAGTATTYGTACAGAAGAGATTTATATGATGCCATAGAACAACATACACTTTCCATAGTATTTTATTCTTTTGAACTATCAGCTAAATTTCATTCCAAATAAATGTTTGTATTAGGCATAATCCAAAAGCCTGTAGCGAAAAATAGAATTTTTCATAAAAGAAATATATTTTTAATAATAATTTATGTTAAGGCCTAATGTTTTTATTTCTATTAGCTTGAATAAAACTTTCCCATTAGGGTAACATATGGATCTCCTAGCTCCTGTTAAAGTGTTGTTATTATGCTGACAGAAAAGGCAACAGGATAAAACACGGAGGAACCTTTGAGCTAAGAGTTCTGAAGGGCTCCACAAGGACCTATTATAACAAAGCAATTGGATGATATGATGACTGGATTAAATTGAATGTAGAAAATTGCAAGGTAGTGCACATTGGAAAGAACAATTTAAACTCCTCATATGCACTGATAACTTCTGAATTAGTTATAAGATCTCAGGGAAAAAATATCAAGGAGTTATCAAGAAGAACTGAATGAAGACATTTGTTCAATGTGCAGCCAGTACATAAAAATCATAAGACATTAAGATGTAATAAGAAGGAAATTTGGAATATTATTGAATTTATAATGCTAATTTCTGAATCAGTGGTGCATCCTCCCTCTCAATGGTATATGCAGCTTTGTGATCTCATCCCAAAAATGATATAGCAGAAATGAAATAAAGAAAAATGTGACTGTGCCTTTGTGACAGGCTTTGCCATAGTACTTTTCTTGATACTAAGAACCTCAAGGAAGGAAAATTATGGGTGGAAAACTAAAGGTCTCCAAAATCATTCACAGTCTTTATAGGAATATTCAAAAGGAAAAGATAAAAAGAGTTCATAGCCCTTGTGGGAGAAGAAATAAAATACGAAGAGACTTTGCAGGAAAAAAAAAAAAAAAAAAGAAAGAAAATATGAAAAGTAGGAAGATAAGTAGGTCTTGTAGACCACCTTTCAGGCCCAAGACATCATAAAATACTGAGTCCATCCTTTAGACTCCAAGTGAAGAGCTGTATTTCACCTGCCCGTGACCTGCAGGCCCCAGCAGTCCCAGGAGCGCTAGCACGGAGGCAGATGCCAAGTTGTGTAAACCCTTCAGCCAAAGCCCACGTGGAAAGAGGAGCCCATTGCTCCCAATTCTGCAAAATCTGCCAGTTTCCATCTGTAGGTGACGTCATCGTTTGGACACTTAGTTATAGAGTGATCAAAGGAAATATATGAAATTGTCAAATGTAAAGGAAAATTGCCAAGTGAGCATGTACTATAGTGCGAAAACAAGTATTAGGCACTCGGTGATACTTAAAATATTTTATCTGTATATAAATCATGTTAAACATTGCTATAAGTTTAATACTTGAAGCAAAGAGTTCAGTAAAAGCTTAAAATAGCAGACATGGGTGAACCAGGTCGTTGCAAGTAACGAGGCAACTGCAATCTCTGCACCTCCTCCGGTCAGCACATGCCGTCCTGCCAGCTACTTCTCACACAAGCGGCRTTTTTTTCCAAGGCAAGACACCACTTTACAGAGGTTTCAGCAAAGTGCACACTTCTCTGGAGTCAGGAAGAAACTTCTACCACGTGGACTTCCTTAGTTGCTCTGAAGGAGCCTCGAGATACCGCAGTGCTATATGCAGGATAAAAGCTGAGGAAGATTTGCTTAACCAAAAAATAAATCAAGGATACCCCACAGCAAATATTTTCATAATAATGTAAGAAGGCAAAGGAAATTCTAGTTCAGTGTTTTAGGGTTGTAACCTTTACATAAAGATAACATTTAAAAGAGAAGATGACATGGCTGGTTAATCTCATCTTGACATCTTCACTAGGGCTTTATTTACCACTTAGTGGTCATTTCTGTTGGTACTAACAGTGTTCYATGTTGGTTTGGGTCAAATGGAAAAACCTGAGTGTCTTGATTGTAAATCCCTTCTGGAATTTATTTGTGTTGATTGTTTCCTGAGCTGTCTGAATCCTAGCAATAGAGAGACGGGAATTACTGAGTCACTGTTCCTCTTCCTCTGTTTCTGTCTCCATTCCAGACATCTCTGCATATGCTGAACAGACAAGCTCATTTTCCTGTCTGGATACAGGCTCACAGTTTGTACAATATTTATCTTTTATGTAGACATATGGGTAGTTGATCTGTTTTATAAGGGAAAAGTAAGCAGCAAATGCCAGACTCATGCCAATTTTATYCAAATTGGATTAAAAATAAATTAATAAAAAGCAAACAATCATTACAACTACAGTAGAAAAAAACATGTGGCCTGACTCTCATCTCCTGTAACTACGCTCTTGGATCATGGGATTTTTGCTAGTTCACAGCTTGAGGATCTGGTCTCTTCTATTCTACTTTTTAATAGATCTGTGTCATTCTTCTTTTTTTTTTTTTCCAGGGTTTTCCGGGATCTTTTTCCATTTCCTTTGTTTACAGGTTCATAAAATGACTTCTTTCACAATCTTATATGAACAGAAAAAACCTATCCACAAAGAAAACCCTAAACATATGGAACTCTTAAACTGTTCCTATTTTGCTGTCAGGGCAGGTAGAGCACCAGTGGGAAGCTGTGCCTGRAAGAACTACCTGCCACATAGATAACTTTTATTGAATTATTTCTCCCTTACAAGCTGCTTGAGTCTAGGCATTTTTTGTCAAGTTCTTTTATGTCAAGTTTCTGCATTGGTAACATTAAGAGATGAAGAAAGTAAAGAACAAAGTCTGGGGAAAAAAATCATTACATCACTGAAAAATATTATGTCGCAAAACACAGCTCAGATTCTTATAATGAAAAATCCTGCTCTAATGAAGCCTCAGCTCCTCCAGGAGCCTGTGTAACTGAGACCGAGCATTGAAGGATAGAGGTAGCTAATGGAAATGAAAGGTGTGGACAAYGGAAGATACAAAATACAAGTAACAGAGTCATTTCATATTCAGTATCACTTGGTGCAAGGAAAATTTTGGTCCATGTCTTTATTGGTTTGTTAATATGTCCCATTCATTTTGATAATTCAGCCTCTTGGTCTCCAATATCATAGAATGTGCTCCTCAATTTTTAGTACATCAACACTTAGAGATTTAGATTTGATCAGTGTAAGGTCAGAGACATCTTCCATCCGCTGCTAGGATTGACTCAGAACTCACAGGATACCTCAGGGATCTGATAACATGGATGCTGACTTGAAAGGTTTACCTGGGATATCTTTCAATAATTCTCTTCTGTTGTTTCYGTGAGAAACCAATGATACTGCAAACACACCATCAATCATGGGTTCTCCCTGTCTACCACTAGATAAGTATTAGTATTTTTCAAGGTTTTTGAGTTTTAAGCATTGACTAGCATAGGAAAAAGCATAAAGAAGACTCCAGGCAATTATTATACTCTGATCCAACTACATTTGTAGGACTGAGGGGATAAACATATGGAAAAAAATGCAATAAAAATGATCATTTCTGTGATCCCAAACATAAGGACACGTTTCCAAACAGCATGTTGAATTTTAACAACTTACCAATATTTACCATCACTGTTTTCAATGGAATTGTACCCATATCAGTGGGATTGTATGTACAAGAGCATTAAATTTGATCCATCCACTTATACAGTCATCCTTCTTCAGTCTACATGAGAAAGGTATAACACAGCTTTTAATGGATGAAAAATGAGGCTAGCAAATTGAGATTGGGTTGTTTTCCCCATCCCTCAGTGATGCTTCATTAGGTGCAGAATAGCATAGAGAATGTAGAAGGTGACACAGCATTACAACTTTTAAACACAAAATCGCTTGCCTCCTAACTGGAATTAATACATGAATTACTAATTGCAGATTTATCATCCGTACTCCACAGTGGAGCTCATTTTGGATCCACAGTCTAAGTAACTAAACCTGAAATCAAGCCAACAGGCATATATAAACATTATTGAATATTTTTCCTGTGGGTTGCTACTGTTGATGACTAGATCAGCTGGTTTACTAACAGAAGACTGTCTTTGAAGACTGTTCACCAGTTGCTCAGGGTCTGACTCAGGTTAATGTAATTCTCTTTTTGGATCAACAAGTTAATCAGATTTGAAACATTTCTGATTAGTCTCTTGGAAAAGAAAAAAAGGTAATCACAGAGTCAAGATGTCTTTAACGTAACCCTGTGTATTTTCAAGAGGAGCATAGACCCTGTTTCTCCGAGCCAAAGAAGGAAGCCCACCGTGACCGCAGTCAGCGCTCAGGTGGCCTCTCCCCTCACTTCTCAAAAGTCATTGTGTCTTGGCTTCTCTGCTCTTGATTCTGCCACATTTCCTTCCGCTCCTTCCTTTTCTCCAGCCAATGCTCCCATTCCTCACTTACTGTATTTTCCCCAAAAGCCCCTTGGCCTTGCTGGCATCGTCCTTACATGGGTCTGGCTTCCACTAATTTTGCCATGGCTGGAAAAAAAGAAATTAGCTGCTCCCTCATTTAGCCTGAAGGGAAAGACGACGGCTTTATGCAACAGCTTCATCCTCAAATGTATCCAAATTAATTTCTTTAGACAAACATGAATTCCCCTAAAAGATCTTTAAATCTCCTGTTCTGTATATTTTGCACATACTAAATTTTGGAACAGACTGGTGTGTGATGGAAAGGCGCTAAACCCACTGGCAGACTCCTTGTCAGAGTTTAAGCAGTGCTTGTCTGAGTATATGGTTGTATTTCTAACAGCTCTACCAAGGCCTCGCTGCGAGCAATAAAATGCTGCCTAACAATGAGGTAAAGCTAGGCTGGACACATGACTTCTCTAACAATRTTTTTATGTAACAAGAAGATAGCTGTAGGAAAAGCCAATGTACGGAGGAATAGATGGAAATTCAAAAGTACAAATTTAAAATATGTGATCAATTCCGCACAACATGGATTACACAAAAGACAGACCCAATATGGCAGAAGAGCCTTGAGAAATGCAAAGAGTCAACACCAATACGGCTCYAAAAACTGACTTTTGGAACTGAGCAAGAAAATATTCATCTTTAATAGGTATCATAGATCACTTTTGTTTCCCTCTTTCTCCCAAAAYAATCCTCTACAAATGCTACTTTAAAAATAGTTCTGATAGGGTTTTTCAAGATGAGAGCAGAATGAAAACAGGTTTTTCCAGCTGCTACTTTAATTCAGCTAAGGTACACATCCCTGCTGGATGTGGTTCCAACCAAAAATACTTTGGATGTTTCCAAAGCTTGACTATTTATTCACCTACACAGATCTACTGCCAGCCAMAAAACCTGCCCATGGTGCCACGGAACATAAGCCATGGGTTTTCCCTTCTCTGTTTTATGCCACATGAGAGCACCCCAAAGCAGCATGTAGCCTGTCGTGTACATTGTGATGCTGATGCTGTTCAACAGAACAGCTTTTGCCCAAAATCACAAGTCTTGAAAGACTGATAGTGTATCTGACGCAAAGCTGTTATTATTTGAAATACATAAACTGTACTTCGTGCATTACAAAAATATTCACATGAAAGTACAAAGCAGTATTCCAAATTTAGCCATTATATATATATTTTTAAAGTGAATCAAATAACAATTACAGAAAAATAGGCCAAAACCTTCTGCTTGAAACAATAGGATTGTTTCATTGACTCAGTGTTCTCAGTAAGGCTCTCTAACTAAAATGTTTGTGAGAGGTGAAAAAAAGAATTACTAAGAAATTTGCATTGAACTAAAATGGCACTTTGAAGCTTGTGAGAACACAAAGAATAAGATGAGGCATAAGTTAATTTGAGTGTCTGACTGTTTTGGAATTAATATTGGAGAAGATGACCATTATCCAGATTTTCCAAACAAGGAATTATCTGATGAAACACAGCACTGAGAAGTGAGCACTATCACAGAAATCCACTTATGCTTGGATTCCTGCAGAATGCTCCTGAGTTAATAAACAATCGGTTGGTATCGACTGACCATCCTTCCTACAGTTGTTGTTAATGCCACCAATTATAATCATTTTATTACTGCCTGGATATGTRTTGCATTTAGAAAGGAATTTCCCTGGATCTGGGAAGGGTTCGTTGTGTTTTGTCTGTCATAAACAAGCCCTGATTGACAACTGCATCTTCAAGCACTCTGGAATAAAAAACAACTTCCAAGTAGAAACTCTTCCTGTCTCCTAGTCTCTCTCTGGCATCTGTATCATAGTTGRACAAATCTTCCATTCAAAAAGTACAGAAAGGAGAAGCTGCTCTAGTTCTGAGAGCTGGAATCTAATATTTGACAACACAACACTAAAAACTGGCTTCGCTGTTGCCTTACATTTCATGTAGTCATTTTTATCACTGCAGAGAAATACCCGCACGGTCTTGAAACACTGTGAGATCAGCGGCAGCTTTTTGTAGAGGCAGGACTAAACGAGGACCCTGGCACTTGTGCACGTGCACACACGCACACATACACACATACACAGGAAGAACAAACAGGCAAAAGGAAGGTTAATTCTAAAAAAATGTGATGTTTTGAACTGCAATCAATTCTGTTTATTTTTTTTAACAATTACAGAGAGTTATATTGATTATCTGTGAAGACAGATGAGACGAAGTGGATTTTAGAGGATTTCACTTGGAACAAGGAAGTGAAATGTGTGCCAGCCAAAGTAGTGTTGGCCAAAGTGTGCAGACTTTAGCTTACTCACAAAATCCTGTTTTAAATAATGCTCATGCCAATGTTAAAGTGTGAAGGTTGAAGACTAGCTATTTGTAGCTGTAAAGATTTAAAATAGTAGCTAATGTTTTATATTTTGAGAAGAAAGCAAAAACAAGGAGTCCTCAGAAGACCTTTATAAAAGAAGTCTGAACAAATTATACTCGAAGTCTGAACAAATTATACTCAGCATCTCTGGATGATTTTTATTTTTTGCTATTTAAACAGTTTGTATCACACTGTTTCTCCAGCACATACACTCAGTCCCTGATATTACTCACTTGCATATTGCCTGAATTTGTCAGTTGTTATGGCTCTATTTCAATGCAATCACAGTAACTCTCTGGAGTTAGTTACTTGCTAGATATCAAATTGCAGACACCAAATTGACTAATTTTCTCCCAGCCCATGTATTTCTACTTCTTTTTCTATAGCTATTGAGGAAGCAGCAGGAAAATGGAGACACACTTCTAATGTTTTGTCAAAGATTTTACTGTAATTCTTAAGAGCACCAAGTRGATGATTGCAGATGGATTTAAAAGACATAGAAGAATAATGAAAATCAGACATATTTGCACCCATTCCACATGCAAAGTATGCCTTTTCTATTCTTCTGAGCTGACCTGCTGTTAAAGTGGGTTCAATATGCTTTTAAAAAGAACTTCCACATTGAGTGTTTGCGTCTTATACATTTTGACCCCTCAAGGTCTTTCTAATTAAAGACAGACTATACCATCATTTGTAAATTCACTTGGACCTAATGTAATTTATCTTGGCATTTCTAATACATTCCATAGTATTTTATTTGAATTTCAATTTGAAAAAGAACCACCACCCACATAATGAAATCATTACAGCAATTAAAAAAATATACAATTGGATAAGATCCTACCTCTGCAGTGGGAAAAAATGGAGTGGGAGGGTGGCTGACACAAAGTACAGGGGTCCATTTCGCTTGAAGCAAAGGCAGGCACAAATGCAATCTAGAAAATAAATGGCACTGGAGTTAGGGAACATGGCACTGTCTCAGACTGCTGCAAGGTTTACTTCTACAAAAACCTAAACTTCCACAAACACCTGTAAAACACGGAGGTCTCCTCAAGAAGAAACTTCCAGGCACTGAGCATGAGGGATATGTGATTCACTGTCTTATGCTCTGCCTTTTCCGAATTCCTGAACTGTCTCAGGGTGGTAACAAGAGCAAGAGCAGGAAGAGAAAGAAACGGGCCTGTTGGCAAACCCAAGGAATCGCAGGGCGCGGATTCCTGCCAACAGGCACAGGCAGCGACGGGGCCCTGACGGAGGGGAGACGCTCTGACCGCCCCGGGCACTTGGCCTCTTCGCATCCCACACTCCTCACCCAGCCACCCGCTTACTCATCAGTCCTGGGGGAGGCTCTGCTCTGGACACTGTCCACGCTGCTGCTTCTTGAAGCATCCGCACAAATCCCGGGGCATCACTCCAGCAGTGYCTGCGCTGCGCCAGTTCTTTGCAGGGCAGGAGGGTGCTCTGGCYGGCTTTGCCACGTCTTTGTCCATTCCCCCACAGGCAACGCAGTGCGCGTAGCTTGGAGCATTGGAGCATTGCTAAGCATGCTGTCCTCTGCCTGGCTATTCCATGGGCAGTGAGACCCTGCATGTCCAAGAACACCCTGCCCAGAACACTAGAGCTGCACAAACCATCCACAGATGCAACAACCACTACATGGAGCAAGGCTGCTTTAATGTGAAGCTCCATGCACACGAGTTAACAATAAAAAACAACCCCCCTGATAAACATGAAATCATTAGTGAATGAGGTTTTTTTCCAAGCTGAAGCTCAGACACGACTTACTGTCAAGCATTAAAAACATTAAACCTCTTTAAAAACTGCACTGGTTGTATCCCTTTGATGCACTAAATATGCTTTAAAGTGTTCAGACAACCTCCAAGAGCATAACCAGGGCCTTGTGGATCCCACGGCACCTACAGAGTTTAAAAGCAGCTTCCTGCAGAGTAAACAGGCCTTATGTCTAATGTAACTGATTGAAACCTCAGTAAGTCAGTGCATTTTATTTTACTATCAGCATTAAGTAAACAGCTGACACCTGGGGGCAGTGAGTTTGCTGGACCTCTGCTGCACCACACCGAGAATGTGCCTAAGCTGCAGGCTGTGCCTCCGCACACGGGGAGCAGTTCGGGCACTGAGAGCAGCACAGGGGGGCTGCCAGTGGCCATGTGGATATTGATAATATAACTAGCAACAAAGATTGCACGGGACATTTTAATACTCACATGCACAATCCTCAGTTATCAGAGATAATTGAATTAGCTCTGAGAAAATAATGTTGCTTTTAGAGTTGAAGGATCCAGTTTCAAAAGATATTGTATATAAATATTATATAAAAAAGCTACATGGAACAGATGGGATGAAATTCTCTAATTCCTGGCCACAACCACAGTTAAAATGAGTTTGTGGAATAGGTCTCCCAAGCACCATCCCTCCTCAGGCTCTCTTGCCACATTACACGAGCTGCAGTTTGGGCAGCAGGCCATGCTCCAGTGGGCTGTGGCACGTGGCAAAGCTTAAGCTACGATTTCCTCTTTCCTTGGGGCATCAGGGAGCTACTYGCACTGTCTCTTCTCATTTCACATAGACTGTCTAGTTAAAACAACTTGTCCTAGAGCTTCAGGCTAAACAGGCTGGAAGAAAGAATCATTAAGCTCTGTAAAACAGAAAATAACCATCTCATAACGCTCCAGAGTTATGTTCACTTCATAACTCTCCAGACAATAACAACCCCTTTCCCAGGAATTATGTGTCATCTAAGGATGTCTTCAAGGAATGAAAATATCTTGTTGTTTTGTTAGCAATTTTTAAGTACTGRGAAAGAAATTGTCTTCTAAGGTAGAGAGTAGTTGCAGAACCTAAAGTAAGACCCAATTTTCTGAGTGGCCTTGTCCAGAAAGATGATATTCCACACTCCATGTTAACGAAAGGAATTCATTAGCTTAAAATACAGCATTAGGAAAGCAAGAATGCAAAGGAAATAAAATGGGAGGCAGTTAGATGTAGAGAATACTGGCCATGACCTAGTGCTCTATAGTTCTCAATAAGAAGGGAAGGAAAAAGAGAAGATCAGACATATGTACTTATGTTGACTGCAGCTTATAGTAGTTGGTAGTAGCTGGAGCAATGCAGTCATTAGAATTAGTCTTAGTGTTTATGATCCTAATTAGCTATTCCCTTATTTTTAGGTATTTGGATGAAAAAAATGTTCACTCTCTTCCTAATTAAGCTACATTTTACAACCTGAAGAGCCCTAATACATTTTAAATTGCTGTACAATGGCAAATCAYTGAACGTTGAAATGTTTCTTTTTTTCTTCTTCTTCGTTCTTTTATTGCAGAGAACAATTTTCAGTGTTGGAAACAAGCCAAAAAGCCCAACTTGGCCAGATAAAGACATCTTTAATAATGTCGCTTCCTACATTTGGAAATTAAACAGTGAAAATAAAGCTGGGGAAGAAGAAAAATTCTTCTTTCCTTGTACAAGAACCTTCTAATAATCAAAAACTCAATAGTAAACTTTTCTAATGGAAAGGAAAAAATAGAGCAGTACTTTAGCTGGGCCACAAATATTTTMTTGTGTGTCAAAACTGTTTTGTGCCACTAGCAAGAATTTGTGCAGGCAGAGGCATATGGAAATATCAATGGGGAATCTGAGTTCCCGGCAGCAAAAGCATTGCTTAGAATATGAGGCTGAGAAAGCCTAAGGTTTATATAAAGCCAGACAAGGGGTGCACRCCATTGTATGACATGGATTTCACCTCCAGGAGTCCACACCTTGTCCGTCCACCAAGCACGGGTGCAAGGACTGCGTGAAGAAGCCGCTGAAGGGCCTGCCGGGGATTTTGCCTTGGTTTGCTCTGTTTTACATGCTCCTTTTGGAGGAGGAGATTCATCCCGGCGGTGCCTCGAGGGCAGGCTGAACACCCACCTCGTCCTGCACAGAAGCTCTGCAAGGGCAGGTGAGCCCCAGGCTGCTCTCCTGGGGCAGCTCGTGCACCTATAACRCACGGATGCAGACCGGATTATGCATTATGCTGCCCGTAGCCTGTGTTAACTCAGGAGACTAATACAGAAATGGTTTTACTTGCACATCTGTGAGACAGTTTAAAGAGGCATTTTTGCTTTTATTTTTCAAATTGCACCAGAAGTGTGTAAGGGTTGGCTTATTTTTTTTCAAACTGCAGCGTATTTCCCTTTACTCACTGTCATATAATATTTATAAGGTACCTGCACTTCCACCCCTGGGGTGCTTCATGAGCAATTAAAATGCAATCATCATAATAAAGAAATAAATAACCTTAATTAAAACATTTGCACAGGAACCTTTCTCAGATGCGGAGCCAGTGGGGAGCTGTCTGTCTTCATGTGATATTACATATCTCAGTCTGAGACTCAAATGCAACATCAGGTTTCATGGACATCATACAGATTTATTATATTCCCCGGGGGCCTGGGATTCATACACACCAAATAGATGATACCCAMATGTAGATTACTGATTTGTTAGATAAGATTAAATTGCTTCATAAATTTAATCTAAAAAATAGTTCAAATGCCTGGGCCACACTGTCTCTCCCTCACCATTCCAGACCAGGAAAAAATCTTAAAAATGTGCTTCCCTTCTCTGATACTCATCAGCAACCCTAGACTTTTCTAAGGAGAGCTATTTTAGTCACCAGTATTTCAGCATAATATTCCCCGAAAGGAGCACAGGGCCTCAGGCAAATAATCCCTTTGGTTTGAATGCTTCAGGTCTCTGGTTTGAGACCTCTTCTGGGGATTAAAACTTCAGACCTGAAGGATACCAAGAAGAAAGAGGCTGTTTATTTTAAGTGAGAAGATACAGACTCACAGTTCTTCCTATGTCAAAACTCCTATTGGACTATCACCTGCTCTCCAACTCTCAGGTTTGTTTTGCTTAGCATTTTGTTCAAATTCTTCACATAAAATCATCCATCCCTTTTGTATATTTTGTCACTCATTAAATAAACTTTGCATAGTGATCATGTCAAGGAGTGGCTTCCACTTTTAACACCACTTGATGTGGCCAGCACCCGTGTCCAGATCCTTCATTCTAGTACAACACCAGGTGCATGAAAATGTTCGGCCAGCTTTGAAGGGCACGAAGGCACCAGCCACGACTCTGAGGTGCCTCGACCCTGGCTGTGGCGCTGCTCTTTCACACCTCATACTAAAAAAAAAGTATACTAAAATGTATACTAAAAACCTCATACTAAAATCATACTTACTGTTGTATTTAGCTGATCCTATGTTTACAATTTACCATAACGTCCTGAGATATGTATGTCAGTAACATGTTGCCTTTGAAACGCTTCAAATATGTTGTCTTCTAACTRTATCTGTGCCTACCAGAGTTCACTGAGCACCATGTGGGCTCGCGGGTCTGAAGTTCAGTTCTGAAGCATTTAGGTCCTGACCGGATCCATTTGAAATTCAGGAGATACCTGAACTATGTTCTGGACAGACACAGAGCAGGATAAGAGCACCTCTCCTGTTCCAGGAGGGCTTTGGGATCTCTTCTTGCCTAAGGCATTTGCTATTTATATTCAACTAATTACTAGAGGCCTTGCTCCTGTTATGCTACGTTTAGAACATATTGCCCTTTTTGGAGTTGTCCTTTTTTAATTCCTCCTCTTTTAAAGTAAAGGCCACTGAGTTATAAATAGCTAAAGAGTAGAAACATGCACAAATGGCGATATGATTGCAGGCAGAATTTTTACAGTGCCTTTGAAACAAAGCAGTATTGTGTATTCAGTAGCTTAGTTTGGTGTGAAAACAACAGTTCCTGGCACAGGTCTTCCTGCAAGGCACTTGTGAGCTACCATTGCACATGGGTGAGTAGAGCTGAGACTTACATGCTGTTTTCTGCCCGACTTCTGCATTTGGTAGCTCCTGACGTTGTTCTCAGGGTGGTTTTACAAATTAAAATAATGTGCTGGCTGAATAAYGGGCATCGCAGTCCCAAGGGGGTGTCACATACCTCTGCGTTTAATTTCCGATGTCCGTGAGCACACACGGCCCACGCTGCCTCCGTGTGGGATGGCTGTCTGCTTCTCCTCTAAATCAGTGACAAAACCCCACCGAACCCCTCGCCACCCGTGTTACTCCCTGGGAGCCCTCCTGTCRCTTCAGGCCAGCAGCCACCAGGCCCTTTTTCTGTGCTTCTGTGGTAAGGAGGCACCCACAGCCTCATCCCTCGAGGAGGAACAGGTTTCTTCTTGCCTTCTGTCCGCTCTTTCTGAGGATGCCCGTAAGTATCAAAATCAACATATTAATACTGATCAAAGGGCTACATTTCTATACCATTTCATATTACATAGTTGGTTGCGACAGAAAACAAATAAAGCTTGGTCAATGTGTATAATCTACACAGTCTGGATTGTCATTTTCCTAGCTCTAAAAATGTGAGATTTCAATTTAAAAAAAAAAAAAGAGATTAAATCTTGTTCAACTAAAAGATGAACATACAAAGAATTATTCCTCTAACAATTCCGAGTGAATTACAAGAGTGTCACACATTTATGAGAGACCTACCAGTGATTTGTTGCCAATCGAAAAAAAAACCCAAGCCATTACTGGGGAGAACATTTGTCCTGGATTACTCCAAACTGTAGCTGAGACCCAATGAGCGTGGAGGATATAGTGAAYATGCTGGATACCAGTAGTGTTACAAGCAGTCAGACCTGGAGAGTGATTTAGTACAGCGAATTCATGTACCTATTTTTATAGGAGAATGAAAGCTACAACTGGAGCTAGTTTTGGAACTAAAACATGACCAAAATTCTGGAGCTGACTTGTGTGGTTGTACTTCAGTATGGATTTGACTCTGATGGGAAAGATTGAAGAGCTTTTAATGTGTAGGAGTGTGGGGGGTGTCTGCATGTAGTGTATGTAAATATAGGTATATACATAGTGAAATATAAATATTTGTTATAGGTATTAYAAATATTTAGTATAGGTATATATAGGAACATATATAGGGATATTTGCAAACTTCTGCATATACGTACATATATAAAGTGAAAATGGACAGATTTTTCATAATAAAAGCWTTTGCATTAATAGAGAATGGGAAATGTGAGTATCCATCTTGGCCTTTATGTTTGTGAAAGCTCTGAGTTACAGGAAGGAGACACGTGGAGTCTTCTGCATCATAAATTCTGTTTTAAAATGCACTTGTGTGGGGGTGTTTCCTTGGCTGTAGCCTTGTTTAGATGAGGAAGTTAACAGGTGAATTTGAAATTCAATAGCTAATATACACTAATTTCCTGTATTAGCACCATTTCCTGTATTAACACTAAGTATACAGAATAAATAGAATAAGTATGCAGAATAATCTTTCATGCAGAGCAAATAGATGGCCATAGTAGGAGACAGAGCAGAATTACRATTTCAAATTACAATTACTGGCATGAGTGGGTGGGAGAAAACCTCGGTGTATTATAAATGGCATTCAAGCAAGTGTCAATCTCAAATAGTTTCAAGATTGCCATCAGAAAAGGATTTATCTCACAGTACGCTGAATGGGGGAGTCTAAGAGTGAGAAACTAAAGGTTGAACATTGTTTTAGTGACTCAGCCTTCGTGTCTAAATATTTTGGGCAAGTTTATATTTCAACAGTCCCCAATGGAGTCTTTATTGCTGTTCTAATTGTATTTAAATGGTGACTCATATATCTCACCTACTTATGTCAAAAATCTTTCTAAATCCATATCTAAAATCCCAGTGTAAAGGGGAGTGGAGCTAGTAATAAGCACCTTCCACACTGAGTTTTGTAGGAAACTCTCAGGTGGATGGTTTGATTTGAAAATACCAAAGGCTTTGCCAATACAATAATTGCTTCCTTCTATCATTCAGTTTTACTAACAACATTCAGTTTTACTAACATTCAGTTTTACTAAACAACTAACAGTTGTTTACTAACAACTTCTTTCTTGGGCATTAAGTATTCCTTTAAGTAAAAAGCTGTCTTAGAGTTAGTATTGAAATAATGTAAGTATCAAATAATAGCATTTCAGATCCACACATAGCTAAGGCTTTTTGTTCATATACTAAAAACCAGGTTTGCCAACAGATTTTTGAATATTAAGTTATTACATGTTGCTGTGCTGTGTAACACCTACACACACAGGAAATCCCCAAAGGACATATAGAATATCCTTTTCATATTTTACAACTCTGAATCTTTCCAGAAAGAACATAAGAAGCACTTTTTTATTTCCTTCCTCGGTTTGTCGTAGGTAATTTGTTTCCATAAATAGGAAGAATTGCAAAGATTAATCTAAAGATCATCAGAGAAATGACTAGTTTAATTTATGCTATAATTCAATTACTACAGATAAACTGTATGTTATAAATGAAACCAGAATTTAGAATTTAAGGTTTAATTCTTGAAAATGTTTTAAATTCGTTTTTGTAATACATAAGTCATGGCTAAAGTTCTAACCCAGACAACCATGATTTTGGGGTCATTTACAACACATCCGTGGTCATTTTGGCATCTTCCCAGACAAGAACAGATGTTCAGAAATTGATTTTCAAGGATTCATCATGGGAAAAACTTAATGAAATTTTCCTCATGTTTCCCTTGTGAAAGACCGAAGATTCAAATCTCAAAATGGTAAAATGACAGTCAGAACAGTCTGGAAAATGTTTTTTTTTTTTTTTTTTTGACTACCTCCTTTCAAGAAGCAAAATGTTGATGACAATAGTCACAAAAAATGGACAACAATGCATTTAAACTCATAACATCATATACCCTATGTATCCTAGGGAGCCCAGGTTATTAATTTTACCATGCACAAAAAGGTGGTAACAGAGAAGTGGTATTGTAAAACAAAAACCAACCAAACAAACAAACAAAAAAGAAGAGGAAACAAAGTTCATTTTTCCCTGTAATTAACATTCTGTTTAAATTAAAATCCTGTCATTAGCTCTTGAAGACAGGGAAGTGCAAGGATCAAGTGCCTTTTGATCATTGCTGCAGCTAGGATTGAAGCAGCTAGGATTGAAGCAGCTAGCAGCTAGGATGATGCTGGTCGGGCCATGACTAAGTTACAGTCTGATGATCATTTTCCATCCTCCCTGCAAAGTGGCTGCTGCATTTGTGCCTGCACATAGCTGGCAGATGATTACCGTGTTGGTCAATATTGGTGGCCCTGAAAGAACAAAAATAAGTCCTGTGGGTCGGCTGGAGACCTGCATGCAGCAGGCTGCCCCGAAACTGCTAATGGAAGGTTTGCTGTGGTCATTAGAAGCTCCAGAACAAAAATGAAAAAAAAAAAAAAAAAAAAAAAAAAAAAAGTGGCCTTACAAAGAAAGCCCTCCTGCAATCCCTTGAGTCTGGAGCAGTTATTGATCACTCTGAGACATGCAGCCACCTTCAGTGGCAAGGTAGCTTCCTAAGTCAACCTCGTTACAGCCATGGGCTATTTTTTCTTCTTATTATATATCCCAATTGCAATCACCTACAAGGGGACTGAAGCATTTAAAATCACGTCTTCCCCTTGCAGTAAAGTGAAAGCATCAAACAAATGAGCTCCCAAGAGACTGCAGAAACATGAAGGGCTTTTCATTGACTACAACTCTGAAGGTAGGAGCAGAGCAACTCATTCTCCTGCTCGGGAGAAATATAGAGGAGGGATAATATATTAACACGCTYGGGATAGAGAGAGAGCTATGTGAGGAAATGAATCTACGGCTTCCTAGAAATAATCTTGCAAAACAATGTAACGTCTTGGATTACAAAGCAAGACAAAACATGGCCCCAAACTTGAMAGTGGAAGAGGGACGAAGGAGAAAGGAAGAGAGGCCAGTAAAGTTCAGTACAAAACCCTTCAAAAATCTAAGCAGCAGCACTATAGAAATACTAACACTATACCAGACTGACAGAAAACAGGTAATGAACAGCTTGCTTCTTGCTAGAATTCAATACTCTGCTTATGGTAAATGGATTTCTCATTTGAAGACTTGTATGTGCAATTAAAAAGAGCTTCCACACAATTAGAGAGATACCCACAAGTTAAAGATAAGGCAATAAGATCTACTTGGAAGGCCATAAAATTTAAAATGGCTTCTCATTTTATCACATAGCTGCATCATAGCAGGTTTCTGTTCTCTTTACTCTCTCTGTAAAAGCTTTAAGCTATATTTTATATATATATTTAATCCATATTTAATATATAAAAGAAGAGTTGCTGCACATAAAGAAGATAGTGGCATGCCAAGTACAAAACAAGTATGTTTTTTTTAGAAGATCTCTGTTAAAAATTTAGTAGCAGTTAGAGTATAACTGAGCATTCAGGATATGGGATCCCAACAGACACGCTACATGCAAGATATGACAAAAAACATTTGGCATGTGTTGGAGACATGGAAAGATACGGATAATTTCCGTCATGGAAATATCATAGCGTTATTTTAGGAGTCATTTGTAACAATCCACAAATTCTTCAGAATATTGTCTGCTGATACAGGTTTCTGCCATCACTAAGTTCCTGGAGAAGACACAACATTGAGCCTGAAAGGCCGATGTTATGGGAGAGGAGCAAGTCTAAGGAAAGACACAAATTGTGCACAGCTGCACAGTGGACCACAAGAGCCTGTTCACATCCAAAATCATGAATTTATGACTGAGGGGCATTGGTACCAAAGAAAGATCAGTCACTACACCAAATATTTCTAGAAAGTCAATTAAGGAGCTGGAAGTAAAAAGGGCAGTTCTCCAGTCAAACAATACTTTGTCTTTCTCAAACAATAAAAAGAGGCAAGTGCTTTCTGCCTGTGAAACCTAATTATGTGTGTATATTGCATGCATAAATTTTCCTGTACTGCAATACAGAGTATTCATATTCAATACCATTAGAAGAAAGCACTCAGAATATGAAGGTCAAGGCATATGGAAAGAAGAGAAGGGAAGAGTCATCTTGAGCTCTCCCAGTTAGTATCATTAAACCACAGGGATGCTCCTGGATGAAGATGCATCTCCTCCATAACACTAACTGCAAGAACGTTCTTTATCTATAATGCTGTTGCTATTTCTAAATTTAAGGGGAAATTAAGGTTACTCCTGAAGGGTTTTCTGGTGAGTGCAAAGTCTGAAGCCGCCTCTGCTCCTCCTAAACACATACGGGAGCAGAAAGAGCTCAGTGCCCCTGTACACTGCATTCATAGGTCTGGTTTCCAGCTACCGCAGCTAACCCCAGGACCTCTGGGTCAGAAGATTTCATTGGGAATGAACCCAGGCAAAACTTCCACTGGTTACAGGTTAGATTTCTTTTAAGTTGTTTGGGCTTCTCAGACCCTGTAATTACTAAGAGTGCTCTCTCAAATGGAAAATGTCCAGCAGCTATTAAAAATAGCCTTATAAGAAACTCAATTTAATTATCTTGTAGATAGCATGAAATTGAATACACTAAGATCATTAACCTTCAATACCCAAATTCTATTTTTCTATAATTCTATTTCCTGATCAAGGGAACCCTGTGTACTATAGCCAACAATACACACATTACACCACTAAATAAAAGTCAGGGTCACAGGGTCAGGTTGACCTTCACATTCAACATTCATGAACAAAATCCTTTTCTAAAGCAAGCATTTTTTGTCCTGGGCTACTTCCCCCACTGATGGACACCATTCTGTACTCTGGACTAAACTATTTCCCTTCCCTTGGCACGTTCTGTCTTAAGCTAAGTAGTAAAAATGATGCTATAACTTACACACCATGATACTTTAAAGTATATYGGTCATTTTATTCTTCATGTAATCTTTGGAAACAACTATAAATTCCATTATCCATCATACATCTTGTAATCTCAATGGATTCTATCCCTTCATTTAAAATTCTGGGTATATTTTTAGAGTAATAAATGCTTGAACACAGTATATTCTTCATTTGAATCACTCTGATTTGAAAGGAATGGAAGAGAGCTAATATGGCACCAATCTTTACAAAAAAAGCATGGAGGAGGATGTCTGAGGAACATAGACCATGAAGTGTGAAGCTGTACTAGGCAAACAAGCAGAAACAGTGACAAAGCACAGAATTAGCAGGCACATAGGTAAATATGACATCCTAGGGAGAAGCCAGAATGGCAACTGCAAGGCAAAGAGRAAACTCAGAAATCTATTCAAGTTTTCCAAGTGAAATAAAAATTTGGGTGCAGAAGATGCAGCTGATACAGTCTATACAGCTTTACAAAAAACACTTTATCATGTTCCTTACCCAAACTTCCTACAGAGACATAGTGGCCCTGGGATAAGGAATAAAATCATCACAGGGATAAATAATTGATCTGAAAACAGGAAAAAGTAGCAACTAATGGCCAATTTTGACAGCAGAGAGAGGTCTCCAGCTGAGGGACCTGTGCTGGAGTTTGTGTGCTGCTTCAGATATTCACCTATGGATGAAAACATTTCCTCACAAGAGCTAGATACTTGAGTTAGGAAAGAATTAAGAATTGCAGAAGGACTGAAGGAACGACAGAATGAAATATGAAATTCAATGTAAAGTAAATTTAAAGTGGTTGGAGAAAATCATTTTAACTTTACATATAAAATGACTACTTCTGGGCAAACAATCACCATCCAGGAATGAGATTGCASACATTTCAGTCTCAGAACTCACAGCAGGTATTTTTTGAAGGACTAGTAAAGTTATTGAAGACTATAAAAGAGAAATGGAGGATGAAATAGAGTGTGGTTATTAAATTTGCAGATATTATGAAGCAGTAAATGTGCAGAAGAATAGGATTAGAACTCAAAATAATCTTAATATGCTGGAGAAATGGTTTGGAAAAATCAGACAGAAATCCCTACACACATTAGAAAGCATTATGCTTAAGCATATCTGCAAAAATACAGAACCAGGAATAACCAGCTGGGTGGCATGTCTATCTTCATAAGAGAATCTAAGGGCCTCAGCAATCAAATGTGAACAGGAACCTCTAATGTCTTCAAGAACAGCAAATATTAGACTGTGACTTGTAAGCAAGAGCATACTATGCAAAACCCATGAAACAATCCATCCAGTCTTCTCAGAAATGGTTGAAACTTCAAAAGTCAGATCTATCTACCATACTATAACACAAATGTGGGAAAAAAAAATCTGACAAGAACACTGACAATGAGGTTTGGACATAGGAGTTATGTGGAGACTGAAGGAACTACCGTTTTATCTCCGACACAGAAGAATGAATGGCCACGTGTACAATGAGATGATTAACTTGGGTTAGCATCAGGAAGAAATTTTTAATGATRAAGGTAGGAGTGAATTAATATGGAAGTTAGGTTGAAGAATCTGAAGACTGGTTAAGAATAAGTTGGACAACTGCATCCCCAGGCAATAACATTCAAAAACATTAGTTATTCTGTGGTGCACAACCATCTCTTTCCATCTCACCTAAAATCTGTGTCTGGATCACAGATTTCCAATCATCAACTCATCTCAGCATGACCGAAACTAAGATGCTCTTAAATTTTCTTTAGAGCTCTCCTTTCTGCACATCCTTTCCCCATCATTGAATAGCTCTTGTCAGTACCATGGTTCAAGGAATTTGTATATGTCAGTTGAGTTTGACATTCTTCTAAATTCTCACACTCATCTTATGTCTAAATCCGGATCATCTTAAAAAGCTCTGCTCCACCTCTAGGCTGCTGCACCTCCTACATAATTATAGCATCTGGATCTCATTACTGCAACTTCCTTTCTAATGGCAAGCTGGGTCTGCTGACACATGCCCAGAAAGCTGATGAAAGGGCCATTTCCAAGTGACTACAACAGCTCTGCAAGTCTTCCACTGGCTTCGCTCTTTTATTACAAGTAAACAGAAAAGATTAGTATTCATTTTCAGAGTGTGCACATCTATCTCTGCCTTGTCAGCCAATGCTAATTGATGGTGACCAGCCAATATTGTGCATTTCATATATTAACAAGCAAGCAGGCAAACAGAAAAATCCTTTATGCTTCCTTCCTAGCTGTCCTTGATACTTGGGTTACCTGTTAACTTGAACATCTGCATAGCTGCCTCATGACTCTTCTCACGTGTGTCTTTGCCTAGGCAGCCTGCAGAGAAGTGCAACACTGGTTGCATCGCTGGTGTGGTAACACAGCGGACTGTCTGATTGAAATCAACTCACTAATTCCTTGTTCTCAGTTTTTAGTCTTCATTTATATCCAGATTTAACTGCTGGTGGAACCAAGGTACATTTTTTCCTTTGTGTTTGCCCAACATGTAAGGCCTGTAAGATATGGAAGGTCCCACACAGTAACTAAGGTTCTCTTGCCATTACAGCACAGATCCTGAAAGGTACTTATATTCCTCAAGATCTGGATATAAGAGTATATAGCTCCTTCTCATAAAGCAACAGCCATAAGGCCAGCTATTTCCCAAATGCTCCTTGGTAAATGTGCAAGCTGATCCTCCATCTCACCTCTGCAAGTAAGCTCATTCTTCTTTAAGAGCTATGTTTTTAAAAGATAATAGGATGTTTCTGTCTTTACCTATGGCAGTTCACTGCTGCATATATATTCCTTATGCTACTTGAAGACTCTCTTTGTTAGGACGTAAAAGGCAAGCGTAGATAAAGAAGACATATGTGTGGCACAACCTCCAGAGCAAAGGAAAGCTAAAACAAGGCATTTCTTGGCACACGGCAGAGATCACTGCACGTCTTCCTGGTCAGAGAGGGGMCCAGTTCTGCTCTTAGAAACAAGCCAATAGATTTAATTCACCTATGGGGGCAATTACTTACTAATGAGGATGAATAAAGAGTATATTTGAAGATTAATGAATTCCCCCCCACACATACATATGCACAAAAACAGTAACTTACAAATGGTGAACCTGAAATCAAGCACGGCACTGTTTTCATTTCTTCATTGCCTGAACCAAGATTAAAAACACTTTTTTTACACTAACTGTATTTTGTTTGCATGGCCAGTTTTGTGTCTATAACTGTATTTTTTACCCAAACTACCTTTGTGAAGTATTTTAAGACTGATTTTATTCATGATATAGATTATATAAAGTTTATTTTTTTTTTAATTACAGAAGTACCTTATTAAAAACTTGATCTCTGTGTATCAGGATATATGTAAATATATAACATACATGAGCCTTCTTGATATTTAGAAAATATTATTTAAATTCTTAAATTAGATTATTTCATCTAAAATACAGCAAAAGAGATTATCTATCATAGCTAAACATAGGATTTAATACAAATATTAGAAACTGCAATTTAGTATCCTTTAAGACCAGGTTAATTTTTTAACATGAAAAAAAAATGTGAAAAATAGTTCTTTGGCATGATGGAAAGCATGAAGATTTTTTCTTTCAGAATTCACATTCACATCTTTCTCACCATGCAGTGCCACAGCTAGGGCAAGGATGCGCTCACACTGAAGCTGCCTCATTGTGAAGGAGTTCCAAAACACTCTCCAAAATGTTCTTCAGCATCTGCTGATCAACAATACAGATGTGATATCCTGTGTCTCCCACAAAGGTCACTCTTCCTGCTCTATTTGAAGACATAAGCAGCAAATAATACTGCACTTTAGAAAGTACAGAGGAGGGCTAAATAATGATTCCTCAATAATAGTTTTATAGTTGTTTGTGTGTTAAAAAAAATCTGCTTTTACTTGTGCGCTATCCAAGGTTACTTACCATTCAGTGAAGTTACAGCTGCTAAAGCATTCAGTGGGTTCCCTCTTGCTGACATTAAAAAGCAAAGTAAAATTAAATCTATTTTCTCCAAAGAAAATGCCTGTATTTCATCTACGCACTTCAACTATGTCTGTCTCCTAGCACGCTGAGTTACTCACCTGCACAAGCCCAAAGTTTAACAGTGCCTTTGTGCCTCCTGAGAAATGCTGGCTACCCAATGACTTGACTGTATATGGTGCTCTGGAGAGCTACAGTTTGGCTGTATGTGGCTAAACTAATTTTGTTTCCATACAGTTAAAAATAAGGAAACAAGTTATCTTGGCACAAAGGCAGGACAGTCAAGCCCTGAGATGCTTTTGGTTTTTGTTCAGTTCAGATGAGGGGGAGAAACAGTTTTAAAGTTAAGTTTTAAAATAAGGATAATATCAGCAGAGGAAAAATGCAATTGTCAAAGCTCTAATAAGGTTAACCAGAGATATAAATTAGACTCTATGGAAGTACTTGATAAATTTCTTTTAAGTAATATTAGAAAGGTTTGAATATCACTAATGTCCTTGACTGAGGTCAAAACCAATTAATCTTAGAATTGAAAAGCTGAAAGAAACGCAAATATATAATATAAACCCTTCCCTGGCCCTCTTTGGGGCTACAATTCTGGGGTTATTCACTTTAAGACAATGCAAATGTATAAAATTCATTTTTTCTCTAMTCCGCCAAAGAAAAGCTCTCAATAATCAGTAGTTTTAAGTCACTCTTCCTCACCAATATTTTAACATAGTTATTTTAGCATAGTTATTTGCTGCCAGTTAGCCTACGAAGGGAAGCTGTTGTCTGGCTAGTGGATGCAGTCACAAACTACTGCAGTGTGGAGTATGACAGAGTCTTCTCTGGGCTGAAACAAAGGCCAAGGCCACCACTCCTGGTCCATGGCAGCCCAGACATCAGCAGGACCGATGCACATCAGTACTTCTGCACATGGAAAACTCTCTCCTTAGACACTTGCACCTGAAGCCTTTGGAAATAGAAAGCATTTTAAAACCTGTGCATGGACCAGTTCATCTTCCCCTTATGGAAGGCACAGGATAAAGCTGCTCTTTCCTGCAGATCCTTCTCTAAGAGCATTGTTTAATAAAATCCATTTCTCTTTGCGCACCTATTTTAGGGTTAATATAACTTGCAGCTGTTTAGCTCACTGCGGGTCATTATTATTTTTTACATGCTCTGTGATTGTCCATAGATCCTATCCCAAAAGGATTTGCTTTGAAACTCAAAAAAACCTCTGGAGCTGTTTTCTTCGTGAGGCAGTTAATAGTACACAGCAAGCCTGCAGCCACTCATTTTTTGTTTCACTGAACAGCTGAATTCATTGCTATGACTGTTTTCCATGATCTAAAGCAAAGCTTTCTGTGATCTAAAGCAAAACACAAGTGCTTTGGGAAGAGTCTCGCTCAGTAGAACTCCRAGATGCCACCAGCTATTAGCTGTACGGGGCTCTGCAGTCAGCATAAATGAATGCAAAATGAGCTAAATTTTATATCAATAAGGAGGGAACAGAAAGCTCTCGTTCTATGACGACTGTACCCCGAACTCAGAGGCCTGCTCTGGGAAACCTGGCTCACTCACACAGCCTTTCTTCGCCCCACGCTGCTGTTACTCTTCTTGGCACCGTCTATCAAACTCTCAGAACAAACCCTGAACTTCACTCACATTAAGTCTTGAAACCGTAACGTTTYACACCAACCAGAAATCCCTTACAGAAATCAATCTGGCATTACAATGCGGCGCTGTTTGCCATCAGAAGCAGCAAAATAAATCATATGAAACCTTGAAACCTACGGCTATTAYGTTAGTGAAGGAAAGATCTCCTTACAGTTCTTTGGTACAGCAGCTACACTGAGAGGTTTCATTGGGCAAGTAGCTGGATTACACAAAACGCCTCCCCCAGCCTGCTGGCAACAGCTCCATCGTCCCCTTTTTTGATCAGCATCAGACAAAAGAAAGATGGAGCCAGTGACCCTGGACGGAAGCAAAGCACCTGGGGAGTTGAAAGCTTGGCCCCACGAGCTCTCCTCTGATGGAAATGGCCAAGTTACAAATTCCTGTTTCATCAGCTCTGCCCTTTGCASTTGCTCTGCGGCCTCTCAGTTTTTGCCCTCTGAGATTGCCTCCCCATCTAGGCCTGTCTTTATCTCACACTTTTCTCCTTTCATGCACTTCTTTCCTCTGCCTTCACTTCACTGGTCTCCAGCCTCCTTCCCTCTTCCACTGCCATTATTTCACTTATTCCAAAAGATGATGGTACAGAAGAGAGAAATAAGCTTCATATCATAAGGTTCCTCACTCTGACAAACATTTTTGCAATGCCATTTCCTTACTATCCTTGTCCAGAATTGTTGCATAACTATTTTCCCTTTATTCCCTTTTCCCTTTTCTTTAATTTGCTTGGCTGACACTAACTTGACACACTTACGCATTTCAAAATACTCATCTTCCCTCCAAGTCGGGGTGTTCATATTAAAATCCAGCAAAAACAGCAGCTTCTCTTGTTGTGGTTTTAAGACTTATTAAGACAGACGGACAAATTTTGATGCTGCTTCAGACTTACATGGTAGAAAAAAAACTGATTGCTCGAGTAAGCAAGACAATAAAAGATTGTTTTCATGCCTTTAGCTTCTCCACACTCCCAAATTCACCTCCAGCAGGCTAAACATCACTGTCATTTGTAAAGGAAAGCTTTTCATCTCGTCTGTGTTCTTGCCATATGATATGCAGCAGAAGCAGCAAGCTAAAGGAAAAATGTGCTATTGCTAACAGATAAAAGCATTGGCCTGTGAGCCCCTGCTATCATAAAGAGCTAGCAATGCTAGTAAACACAGCTCTGATGCATCTGAAGTTCCTGCTTGCAGGAACGGACTGCAGACTTAACCATTCGTCATCCTAAAGGTGCAGCTAGGAAATTTCTAAGCACATGTTCAAGCTGATCAAAAAGACAGATACACCCAGAGGTCTGAGCCTTTGCAAGCACAAAAACTCCTGTTGGAAACTGTTGCACGTTTTCCTTTTTACAGGAAAATAGCTGTGCAATGTCTCTTTGTGGAACCTACCTTTTTTTATGAGCTTATTTGAGAAGATATTAAAGCTCCAAAGAGTTCTCGAGTTCAAATCAAACCTTGTACTGCCAAGTTAAAGAAGCTACACTCATGCAGGATTACACTCTCTTAAGAAAATTTACATAAACTATGTAGTAATTGATACAATCCTACTTTTTCTTATTCAAGCTTACTTCTTCTTTTCCTACAGAAAAACAGTCCCCTTACTCTTGTATCTTTCTGTATCTTATATTTCTGCCAAATCATGATGATTTTTGCAGAGTTCAGCAGTGACTTTTACATTTTTATGATGTTCTGTTACACAACACACATTTCCTTATGAAGGGAATGCTAAGTGAAGTACATACTAAAATATGTATATATTTTAGTAGAACTTTTAGGCAGAAGTGCATTCATTTTCTCTTTCTGGATATAATCTAGATGGCTATAGTGGGTTTAGCAATGTGACATAGCACATATTTTCCCATAAATCTACACTCCTTCTATGTGTTTTTTAGTCTAAAAAAAAAAAAGAATAATTGAAATAGACATTCAACTACGTTTTTCCACTTTAATTTGTTTTGGGGAATTTTAGCTTTTTTTTTTCTGGGAAAAATGATTCTCTCCTTCCAGATTTCAAGCTAATGGGTCTGTGTGGCAATTATTCCTGCATGACGAGGGCAGTAGGGCCTAGAGGGTGGGAGCTGTGGGTTGCTGGCACCAGCAGCACTGCCGGCTTTGTGCAGAACCCACAGATGAATGAGTCTCATCCACACGTGTACCCAGAGGTTTCTGTGCAGCTTGTACTAGAAACTGATAGAAAAAACACCAGCCAAAAGAGTTGTTGAAACGAAATCAAGAAGTGGATGTGTTTTATCTGAAGAATGTTCAGACGAGCAGCTCAAATTCCAATACAACATACTCTAATAATTCTTTCCATCTCTGTTATCCAGTACATTTCTGTCACCCAGGAAAGGCTGGTGATAGCAGGCATTTATTAGCTGCGTTTAAAAATCCACCATCTTCCTAAAATCTTGGTCATTCTGGTAGAGTCTGTGTTTCAATTTCATATCCATTTTAACATATATTATTTAGAGACAGGTAGCTAGAGCATTATAGCAAAGTAAAGTGAAAGTGTCTCAACAGAAAGAATATGTGAAAACTAAGTAACAGACAAAGAAAAAACAACTTACACCAGAAACAAACACACTAGTTAAATGAGATATCAAGATTTAGGTAAGATACTGCTGAGTAGTGCAAATAATCAAATAGACTTTTAATTATAAAATAACAATAGAATAATCTACAGAATTTTGTTGTTACGAGTCTAGGAAATAATAATTTACTATAAAAAGTAATTCTTCAAGGCACTTAATGTCTTCCCCCTCTAGTTTCTCCTGTAGTTAATTTCCTATTCTCTTTCTGCCAACACTACTGCTTACTACTTACCCTTGCAAACCAGCTGAGGTAATGTAACTATAGAGTAAAACAGTAATTTCTCCCATTTTCAACATTCCCTAACAAACAAAGGGTTTTTTTAAACAAAGAACTGTGCATAAACACAAGAAAAATGAGGTCCAATTTTGGCACGGGCTCAAGTAGAGGGCAAGACCAAATCATTACTGTTTTAAGAAATCTGGTGAAAAAGCAGTTAAACTTCTATGTCATACAGAAGCTTTTTATTATTGTACCTGTCATTTAATCAAATTACTACAACACAAGCAGGCAGCAAAGCTTTGCTTCGTTATGCTGTGGCCTGATGAGCCAGCTCCAAGGCACAGTAACAAAATGGGCTTTAGACACAAGCAAGCACGCAGCTGCTTATCCATAGGCAAGTGCAGTTGCATGAAGCTCCATTAACATCCACTTCCCAGCTCCTCACTTCCATCCAAACCTGTTGCCCCGGAGCAGGCTTCTACTCTCCTGATTCCTCCATCTCCACTTGTTCCCCCCTCAGCTGCACAGAGTTTTCCCGAAGGAAAACTTAACAGGAAGAGAGACAGGGCCCAACACATGGAATTCCATAAAATTCCATAAAAACAGATTATAAATTAAGCTAACAAAATGCAAACCTATCAAAGAAGTTAATCTGCTAGTCTAATACTGGCAGCACGGAACATGTCTCAAACAATTATCTTTACCTGCTAAACTTACTGAGAGGTTTCAAGATGACAAAGAAATAACTGATCTACCATTTGCAAGGGCTGATTATTTTCTGTAGATTTTGTCATGGATAACATTCCTCCTTTTATTCACACAGAATTACAGAAGGAGGTGTTTTAACAGGAATTTGATTGTTTACTACATCTGATGTTCACCATTTTGTTTTAAACAACTGATAAGGGTTTAGTTCTCCTCCCGCAGTGACTCTAGAAGCGTGCTGTAAGAAGCAAGCAAGCTACCCAAACAYTCAGCACATTAAGAATTCCCTAAGGTGTGACTAACTAAATAGGTAGCTTCTTGCAGCTCATCACAATTCACAGGACTGCGCTGAAATGCAAACTCAGAAGGCCCAAGACCAAGTGCACAGTCTCTGCCTAAGCATCACTGAACACAATGCATGCTCAGTTCTCTTGCTCATCCCCCACGGGCTTCAGGCACTGCCTCCCATCTGTGCTCTCATCTTTTGCCTGTGAGCTGCATATTTGGGCTGGCACTCTGCTTGTCCACCCTTCTGAAAGGTCCCTGGGGCTTAAGGAGACACTTTATGTGTAGAAGAGCATTTTCTATAAACAGAGTCCTATGTTGCAGCTTGACCAAGGACAGGCCAACCCTTGCAAAGATGAATCCAAACACTGCAGCTTCCCATACAGGGGAGCAACTGACTCTGTTAGTACTGTAGTTTGAACTGCAGCAGCAAGAGGACAAGGACACAGCCCATTTCCTGAGCACAGCCTGCCTAGAGCACAGCTGAGGACCCTGGAATCCAATTTCCAAAAGGCCTTACTGCAAACAGAGTTTGGAGAACTTGACTGTGAGGGTAAGAGTCCTGGAACAGGCGGCCCAGGGAAGCTGTGGAGTCTCCTCTGGAGATCTTCCAAACCCACCTGGATGCCACCCTGTGCCACATGCTCTGGGTGTACCTGCTGGAGCAGGGGGGTTGGACTAGATGATCTCTAGAGGTGCCTTCCAACCTCAGCCATTCTGTGATTCTGTGAATCTGTGAGAGATTTGGAGCACCCGAGTTTGCTCTTTACTAAACACAAATACCCACACCTCAAGGCGCCTGGAGAGCATGGAGAAAGCAGGGACAAGGATCACTCCCTCAAGATGCTGTAGTTGTTTGTGGTTCCTTTGCAAGCTGTCCAGCCACTAGTGGAGAAAGAAAAGCTCACTGCTACTGGAGTTCCTGATGCAACCTGGCCCTTAACCCAGAAACTACAACTGGTTTCTTCCTTCATCTGTGTACAAAATACAACTGTAGCAGGATGACCAGGGACTCTGCTTACTCTGGGCTTCTCTTCCATGTGGCTTAATTTTCAAAGCAAACTCTGAGTGTTTCAAGTAGTCTCAGGCTTTCTTTTAACAGGTGCATAAGAATGAAGCAAAAGGCTTTAAGGAGGAGGAGGGTATAAAGCAATATTTGGAATGTTTCTTGTACTGTTAGATATTGGCAGAATTTATTCTAACGTATCACCTAATGTAAAGCCATGTCATTGGAAAGGCTTCACCACAGACTGCAACAAATTGTTTATTCAATAAAGGTCATTCAACTAGTGCTGCTCATCATTTAGCTTCACTGTGCACATAAGCCCAGCTCTGGCATTTAACAATCAAAAGGCAGGTAAGGTTACTATTTCCAAGGCAAAACTCTGGTAAAATTGTTTTGAAGATGCAGTGTGAAAATGTTTCTTCTGATTGACGCTTTTAACAGGTCTGAGCTATGCTTTTCATGGCTTTGTTTACCCTTTTTAAGAACGAAGTGTCAATTTGGTGTTTCTAAATACATTGAAAATAAGAAGTGTTTTAGAGCATATTTTTCCCTCTGAAGTTAATATAAAAGCTCTTAAAAAAGCAGAAAATTTCAAAAGTCTTTGCCTGATTTGTTTTTGTTAGAAGCTGCTCTGGGAAGTTTAATCTCTTTTCGCATTGCAGCTTTCTCTGTACAGAACTGAAGCTTTTAGTAAAAAATAAAAGAAACATAGCCCTTGTGACTGCAAAGGCAGCTTCTAATGTACAGAGACACCAGCAGGTATTAAAGGCTGCATCTCAGTCCAAGCGTTGTCTTTTCCCAATGATTTGTGGTACCTGTGCTCTGCTTCCTACCAGAGGAGATAATAAGAGATTCCAGTTTCTCAGCTGCTTGAGCCTTTCATCCATGTTGACTCTAAGCTGAAAAGCTCTCTCTGATCTTTTTCCCCCTTCTTTACCATACCTGATATTTCTTTACACAATACAGTTCAATAAAAAAAGAAAAAAAAAAAAAAAAGAAAAAAAAAGGAGTGAGGGGGAAATGGAAAATAAGATAGAGGAGTGAGTTAGGAGTTAAGGGAATGAGGGACAAACAAAAGTCAAACTTGGGATTTCTGGCTATTCCAACATCTATGTTTGAGTAGCAGGAGTGAGGAGACCTTGCTAGTAGCTGCCTGGTTGTGTTACAATTCCTGAGCCATGCACTGAAAGATGGTGAAAGGTGAAACTAAATGGGAATGAACTCTTGGAGGCAGGAAAGATCGGTTTTTGGAAGAGAAAGGAGCACAAGGTAAGCAACTTTAATTAGTATTAATGTATCCAATTGTATCCAATTAATTAGTATATCCTTTGTTTTGAAGTCTTCAAAATATTTTTGGTAATATCTACTGTAATACTCAGCTGTGAGATGCTTCTGTATCTACTACTGAACTGTAGAGAAGGTTGGCTCAGGAGCAAAGCACATACAGACAGCCTTGTTATGTGAAAATAGAGTTGTCATATTTTCCTAACAGAAGTACTACAGACACACTGCAGCTTGCAGAGCTTGGTCTGTAAACCCAGCATATCCCAAATCGAGCATGTGCCCTCCCTTTGAACAGGTAATCTGTACAGCAGCTGCACGGCGAGCTGACAGCTCCTACAGCACCAGCCTAGGTGTGCAGTCACTGCAGAGCTGCTCAGCGTGCCCATGGAGGGTAATCTTCAGCATATCTCACTATACAACGATGAGCTGGACCTACCTGATAAGAACTAGAACCACTCGATACTGCGATGATGCTCCCCAGTCCCAGATCTCCAGAGGCTCACAGGATCACAACTGGATTTCCTATCTGGTGACAACCCTGTCCTCTCCGCAGCTACATCTGCATAGTCACAGTCCACAAACTTAAGCTACTCCTAATGTGGAGACACAAGGTACTAACTAACACAGCATAAAACTCCACAGGTGCCCATTTCTGCCGTGTGTGCTCCAAATGAGTCTTTTCTCCCCTCCATTCTCTCTCATCACAGCTCATTGCTACAAAACTCCCAAAGTGAGATGAGTTACAGCATGAACCTGGAATGTGATCACAGACCTTTACACCTTCAATCTAAAGTCCTCAAAGCAGAGTTACTRTAATGGCATGGCTCACATGTTGCAGAGAAAAATTAACTAGATCTTTCACTATGTTTTACCCTGTTGTTCTAATTTCAGCCATGCCACAACATAGATCATTGTGTTTAAATAACACYTGTAACTCAATATAATCTATATCTGACCACAAAGCCTTTCTTCASCTGAGGTACATTTTTAAAATGATGTATGATTAAATGAGTGTATGTGGCTCCACTGTTCTTCAGCCTTTCCTATTCTGCAATGCTTATCTAATCATTCTGTGTGCCAGTCAATTATAGCCTCAGGATACTCAGAATCTGCTGCAGCTATAAAAAGAGAACCATCATCTTCATCAATGCATGTCTCATACAGAGAATCTAAAAACTACCAAAAAAAAAAAAAAAAAAAAAAAAGTGCTAGAAAACCTGCTAGCCCAATAGCCCAAGATATCTCTTAGAAAACCATATAAACTAACTTAAGTTACACCATGCAGTAGTTTAGAAATAAAACTCTGCATCATTCCATTGTCAGATCCTTGTCACAACTGCAAAATTAATGCAGTACCCAAGAAACCACAAGCTCTTTAAAATAACATGACCTTTGCAGGGAATGCTTGAGATTCCTTCATTCCTCCATTAGCAACTTYCCCACTGTCCAAGTTAATCGTTTAAAATGGTACCCTGTTCAGCAAAATAAATAATAAAATACATCTGCTTTCAACAGTTAGCAGTTCTGGCTGCACAATGAAAACGGGAGGGATAAGGGAAGACTGTAGAAATTCAGTACTGAATTTTCGGGGGCCTTGCTCTGGAAGGCAGGAGTTCAGGGCAATTAGGCTTTTCTGTTCACAGCTGAAATCAGAGTTTCAAATGTTACCAGAATCAAGTTATGTGACACTGTAGGTGCTAAGAACTGCTGGGAAGCTTCATTTTAATTTTCTCTCTTTCTTTGGCCCCTTGAACCGTGCCCTCTCTCATGAGCAACATGCTAAGTCTCAGAAGACTGTTGCAGAAGGTCCTAGCCCACTCTTCCCTACAGCCATGTGGTCAGGGCACTCTTCTAGAAAACCTTCATCTAAAAAAGATGCAGGATTGAACTGATGTAGGCTAAAGCAAAGACCTCGGTGCCAACCTTTGAGCTTGTGTGGCAGCACCATTTCCAGATGCRTTTTTAAAATTTTGCTGAACTTCATAGCATGCTCAGATAAAACCTRCTAGATGTATCCTTTGGGAATATAGTTTTGGGTGCCTAATTTGGAAATCCACATTAGGGTAAAATATTTGGACACCTGTTTCCAGCAAAGCAGATGTTCTTTGTATGAACAATGCCACACTCAAGTACTCAGCAAATTTCACTTAGATCCTATTGAACTGCACATTCCCAAGAACGCAGGAAGGTTTTGTACAGAGCACTCTAAAGCTGCCTTWAAAAAAAAGTATTCAGTGTAATCTTCAGCACGTTTCTTCTATGTTGATCCCATGTTGGTTACCTATGTAGTTCTGTGGCTCTAGGCTGAAGCAAAAAATAGTGAGGGGACAGCAACTGCTTGATACTAAGAGTTGTCCTTTTTCCAGATTATTTGGACATTTTCCTTCCTTTCAGACCCATTTCTGGTGATCAGGACTGTTTGGTCCTGGGGCATAGTGCCCACACACAACAACCAGCCACTTGGCTTGAGATGAAATGACCATGAGACTTCAAAATCTGAGATGTCCTTCTTAGTTCAGTGATGATAAACTGGACGCTCAAAAGCTCTTTTCTAGCTGGGATGATAACTCATTGTTGAATTTTCAGTTAAAGTCAGTTCAGATTTATGGCAAAAAATAGTTGCTTCTTCTGAGATTTTAATGGAGAAGTGTCACTGAGTTATTTGTCATGAAGATTGCAAAAGTTTATCTTGTCTGACATCCTGAGTCTATGAAGGTGAGAAGTTTGCTTCTGATTAGGAATCATATTATTCTAAACACAGTTTCTTTGCTTTGTATTGAAACATTTCAAGTGCTTGCATTACAAGCTGGTAAACATAAGCATGATTAAAGTTATTAGGTAGGTGCAGAGGCAGAACTTGCCTTTCCAATGGTTTCAGACTAGTTTTTCCATTCTGCAAAAGACTGCAGTATCCTTCCTACACAAGGACATTTGATTCTTTCATGTAAAAATCAGTGCACTGGGAATTATTTAACATCAGGAAAAAAAAGTCCTCTTTTCACTGAAATCAAGGCAAAACTACCAATTAATTGAATGGAAACAGTATTTGGCTATCAGAACTAGCAGGAATCATGCTTTTTCAAATAATGTTATCTATGACTGATACTGTAACTTTAGATAAACTTTGTTATCTGTATACCATTCTCTTTTGTACTTCAATTCCAAACAACTTCCAAAACTGTCTTATTTTTTAAGAAGCACAGTCATAGCTAAAACCATGTTACCTTTGAAATAAGACTTTCTTAACTCTATAAGCAATTTCCTTCTTTTYTTCCTACCTAGTCAAACACCCCCATTTTCCTGAAGTCTTGCTGTCCTCTAGTGGTGAAGGACCATGACGTTCAGAATTATGGGAGCTTTTAAAAGCCAATGTCCTCTCCTTCATCACGATTTTCATCAACTCTGCAGGTAATTTTCAARCCTCTCAAGAAATGAATTCTTGAAAGAAGCTGCTGATCTCAGCTTGATAGACTATAATAAAATTACTGARTGAAATGTAATAAGTTCTATAGCTATTTGAACTTGTAGCCATGCTCCAAGATAGAATTCGTTAGATAATTTACAATTAAGCACCTGTATATTGTTTTATTTTTAGTTCAGGAACAAATATCAGACTCACTAGAAATTCTCATCAAATATGCCTGTAAACATACATTCTCTTAAGACTTCGGACAAGATTTCCAGCACATTTCTTCAGACTTCAGTTGCAGTCCTATGTTACAAAGGTGTTACAAAGGATTATGGTGAAGTCCTGCTTATAAATGGAAACTTCTAACTTGCTGATCTAATGATGAACTGTGATCAGCTTCTGAGGTATGCCCACGTACAGCAAATTCAAATTACCAGAACCCCACRTTCACAATTTCATGTTGCATCACTGAAAGACTGTGCAAAAGTGCAAGTCACTCATATGACGGATATAACCCCAACCATGCTGGGCCACGTAAAAGAGGGGAAGGAGGACCTACCTCTCCATCCTCCAGCAGGCATTTCCTCAGCTGCCAGACAACACTGCCGTACTTTTTGGCGCCAGGCAGGACCACGCTGTCCAGTCACAATGCCTGGGGAATCATGGTGATGAGCTGCTGCTGCTTAGCACATTGGCCAGAGAGCAGGACAGAGGCAGATGCCTTCCATGCAGATGAACAAAATGCAAGTGTCACAGAAGGACTAAGAAAACAAAGTACCTCTCATGCTCAGAGCTTAAGATCTTGCAAATTCAGACTTTTTTTTTGGAATGACAGGGGTACTAGATTCAAAAAAATGGTCCCCTCAATTAGAAGATTCTCACTGACTTGGCTGTGTTTTACACCAGGCCTCATGCTATACAAAAGGAAGAAGCTGACTGAACAGACAAGTCATCTGGCTTATCCAAGCTTGTGCTTCAATGCACAGACTAGATAGAGCAGTGGAAAAAGTCAATCAGCTAGTGAAGAACAGCCCCATAACAGGTAACCTTTCAGAGCATGGTCTTCATCATCACTATAAAGAGAGGCAAAATATATACTCTTGGACAAAACTAATCTTTTAAAAAATACCATGCTACATCCTCTTAACCGCATGTCTTCAGCAGAGCTCTCCTAATCGTGTTGTGGTGGATACAGATATTTTTAAATAACAAATGACATCATAAAAAATGGTTAGCTTGTTTCAGTGCAGGCACAAGCAATTTAATAAGGATTTATGAAGGGCTTCCAAGATACTTTGCTTCTGCCTGTAGCATATAATCTTAAAAGTTACTCCAAAGTCTGAATTAAATAAAAGATGGTGTGTTAAAGTTTCTTTAGCTGCTTTTCACTTAAAGCATCTTCTGTTTACATATCATTACTAACATTTATTCTAAGCATAATAAAATTCATATTTTTAATGGGTAGTCAATTGGTGGCAACCTGTAATCTCAAATGATATTCCTCTCACCTTACTGCTTCTTGACCTTGTATGTTAAATTTTACACGAATACAGGGGTAATAACACACTGAATATATTATTTTGCTAAAGACTCTTTCACTAATTTGGAGCTGAATGTACTAATATATGTAAAAGTAAAGTACTTTTGTTTCCAGCAGAACTACACGTGTACTTTCATTTTAAAATTTATAAAAGATGCTGCACAGGGCAAACTCAGAAGATTCTGAAACCAACCTTCTTTCAGAAGTACAGTTCTTGCAGCTGTAGTTATCTCTGAGGGACACATCCACAGATCCATGGATTTTGCTTAATAACATTCAGCAACAGTTCCTAAAATGAAATAAAGTCAATATAACAAAAACAAAACAAAAAACAAMMAAAAAAAAAAGCACACAATAATACAAGGATATATTAAAGACAAAAGCTATGGTAATGCTTTTACAAATAACATGTAGGTATTTTTAAACTTTAACCCAGTAGTTTTATATTTAAGAGGAAATGAAGTTTTAACGATGTTCACACCAAGTTGTCTGTGCCATATAAACACTGTCGGACCAAGTACTGAGATCTATGGGCTCCTAAGTCACCTATTAAAAAAAAAAAAAATCAGTGTGATTGGAATTCTGGTAGAGCAGTTGTTCTGTGGTGGATCAGGAGTTTGGATTGTATATACACCACAAAAGGGCAGGAAGAAAAGTGAAGTTTTCAGAGGGACCAACTGTATTCCAAATGTCTGCCCTGACTGAGGAAGAACTTGATGACATAATCCACCCTCGAATGACTAGACCTTGGYCTGCTCCTGTTGAAGGTTAAAAAATGACTTAAGATGATAGTGCCATTTTTGAAGAACTTGATCTGATAATTTCTCCGTTCATAAGTTTTCAGGATCAATTTATTTTTGAAAGCTGAGATTGATTGTCCTCAGAATTTCTGAGRCACGATTTCGAACAGCTGTATACAGGTATGAACAGTTGGATGKCCATCTGAATGGTACTAATGGGAAATTTAAACCAATCTTTGTAAGTTTACAAATTAGATGTTCAAGTAAGCTATTTTAATCTCTACGCATTAGGAAAAACAATCCAAGAAACAACAGGGAAGCAGAGTAATTTTTCTGTTTAGCAAGGCTTCTGTTAATAGAGACTCTCCTCTCCATAAAACCTCTGTAAAGTATCTGGAGTCAATGTTAGAAAAACAGCATCTACAGATCTTCCAACATATTAGAAGACACTGTCTTACTGATTTGACCATCAAGTAGAAAGAATCAGAAAGAATCCAGGAGTTTTTACAATGCTGCACATTTTAATCTAGGCTTAAAWCCTGGCGATTTTGACTTTCATCAGCTCAGCTCCTGAAAAGAATTCAGTTCAAGCACAAGCACAAAGACATTTTTAATTATTCCCAGAGCTCAGAGTGCAGGAAAGTAGAAGGACTACTCATGCCTGATGCCARCGTGCAATTCCAGGAGCCCTGGACTCTTGGTTTGTTACAGGTTTCTAAGCTCATTTGCTGAATCTGCTAGGGTTGCACCAGCCACACTCATGTCAGTATTAGGGAAGACAAAGCAGCGCCCCTCGTCTTCCCGCAGTTATCTCMTACTTCCTATCCATCTTAGTCACTGAAATAAGGTCTAACTGGAAAATCACAAATGATATATAGACAAGAGATTACTCATWGTATACAAGAATAAGTAACTTTTCCCTCCAAAAGATGTTGAGATCCAGAACATCACTGAAAAGRTATCTCTAAAAGATTTCCTTTTCTCCTCTCTCTTAGGATTGATCACAGCCAAACACCAGGCACATATGCTGGGCAAAATTTGCTTTRAAGTAACTATATTTTGAATTTTCATGTTGACAGTAAAACAGTTTCTGAAATTTAGAAGTGATCCTTGTGAGTCTCGAGGATCTATTTTTCCCAAATACCTGGGAGGCACAAAGGAAGCAGATGAGGCAAGGAGAGGAATAGTACAGACCTGGGCCTGCAGGATAGCAGACTCCAGCTTCTGTCCAGAGAGAATTCACTTCCTTTAAAAACCAGTTGTTACAAATTTGTAGTTTCTAAGGATGAATTAAGGGACAGGAAAACCCCTGGCTGCCTCATTCCAGAAAGAGGAAATCTTTACAGGGTGAATTTGAAGGTTTAAAGAGTTGTGGAAGYAGAGCAAGACCAAGCAGCTGCAAGGCCTGGACTCTGGTGTGAGGCATCACCAGCACAGGCTTCTCAGTGAGGCAAGYACCAGCAGTTCTCACTTTTTCTTCTTTGGTGCTGCTCTCAAAAATCACCATTTTTGGGTGCTGAGGGAGAATCCTGCACGGAGTCCCTCTCTGGTGAAGACTTAAGTTGTTGGTGCCTGACCTGGAGGCCCATCCAAGGCCGCAGGGCTGGGATGCGGCAGCTTCTCCTGGCGGCAGTGAGTGAAAACATYGCTCTCGGAAACACGTGTTGGGGAGCCCACCACCTCCTGCCTCAGCGTCTTCACCAGGAAAAGGGGCTTGAAAAGCTGGGAGCAGCTTTCACATGAGTGCCCTCAACACATCCACTCGCCCCATCCCTCGTGAGGACAACTTTTCAGGTCATTGAAAGTAAAGTAAAGTAAAGTAAAGTAAAAGTAAAGTAAAGTAAAGTAAAGTAAAGTAAAGTAAAGTAAAGTAAAGTAAAGTAAAGTAAAGTAAAGTAAAGTAAAGTAAAGTAAAGTAAAGTNAGTAAAGTAAAGTAAAGTAAAGTAAAGTAAAGTAAAGTAAAGTAAAGTAAAGTAAAGTAAAGTAAAGTAAAGTAAAGTAAAGTAAAGTAAAGTAAGTATCTATTATTAAAGTATGTATTTATTAAGGACAAACTGAAAGCCCGGATTTTTTCAGGGAGAACTTCCTCTCCCCGTCCCTCCCCTCTTCCCCCTTCCCCTTCCCCGCCCCACGCTGGTCCGTCCCCCTCTTCCCTCAGGCCGGGCCCAGCCCCCGCCGTGGCCGGGGCGGAGGCCGCGGGACGGCGGCGGCGGCGCCGCTTCCCCCCGCCGCGTCCCGCCCCGCCCCGTCCCGCCGCGCCCCGGCGGCGCCGCGGCCGCCATGGGGACGGCGTCGTCGCTCGTGAGCCCGCTGGGCGGCGGCGCGGCCGAGGTGATCGAGGACGCGTACGGCGGCGGCGGCGGCGAGGCCTGCGAGATCCCCGTGGAGGTGAAGCCCAAGGCGCGGCTGCTGCGCGGCTCGCTGCGGCGCGTGGGCGCGGCGCGCGCCGGCGGCCTCCTCGGCGCCAGCTTCAAGTCCACGGCGTCCGTGCAGGAGCTGGAGGGCGCCGCCGAGTACGAGCGGCTCCGCAAGGAGTACGAGATCTTCCGTGTGAGCAAGAGCAACGAGGTGGCCTCCATGGTGAAGAAGGAGGCCAAGCTGGACCGTGAGAACAAGCGGCTGCGCGCGGAGCTCCAGGTGGGAGGGCGCCCACTCCTCATCCTGCTCCTCATCCTGCTCCTCGTCCCGCTCCTTGTCCTGCTTCCCTCCAAAAACTCGTGGCAGGGGCAGCAGGTGCTTCCCAGGACAAACTGCCCTCGCGCCATGTGGTTGACGCAGTTGTGGGCATGGCGGGTTGGGGCCTCAGCAGTGGGAATGTCACCTCTCGGCCTCTCCATTGCTCCCTGCCTCCCTCCTGGAGTAACAGCGCGTTTGATCCCTGCAGGCGCTTCAGAAAACATACCAGAAGATCCTCAGGGAGAAGGAGAGTGCCTTGGAAGCCAAGTACCAAGCCATGGAGAGAGCGGCTACCTTTGAGCATGACCGGGACAAGGTCAAAAGGCAATTCAAGGTATGGATCTGATCTTATCTTATCTTATCTTATCTTATCTTATCTTGTCCCTCTGTGGAAGTGACCAAAGGAAAGGGTGATGGTGCTGCATGGTCCCATTTGCGCAGTGAGCTCTTCATGAGGCCATCTCCTTCTCAAGAAAGTTGTGCTGTCATAGCTCTAGCTATTTTTTTTTCTTCAAGATAATCCTACCAACCATCYCCACAAAACAAAGGCAAAATTTAGGTTAATGAAAAAATAACTCTTTTTTTTTCTCTTAAGAGGCTATCCAGTGGTGAAKCGCACAGTAAATTCCTGTGTCATTCTTACACTGGTCCTTACCGCTTTCACAGCTGAAAGTGACAAGTGAACACAGGCTGCCTGGCTGCTACCTGTTGAACGAATGTATATATGTAAGCACAGGCTTTAATTACTTCTGGGTAAATTGTATATTTAGCRTAGTAATGCTGAACACTGTTAGCTAACAGGAGAGAAGAGTGCGTGCAGYACATCTCTTCTGGCTGCCAAAAGAAGAGACCCAGCTAAGGAAGAGTGTTAAGGCTAACTTTAGGATCACTTGAGAGGCCACRTGGATGCTTCTGTTTTTCCTTGACTGCCAAAATATGGCAATAGGCCCAGTTTTTGCTCTGTATAATTTACTCTGTATTTCCTCATACTCCTAAGGCAGACTCTGAACTTGCAGAATGATATACTAAGGGGTAAAAGAGAAATGTTAAAAAAAGATAATTTTTAGCTATGTTTTCCAACTAATTTTCATGCTCCTGATGTCTTTTTGTTCACATTTTCAAGCCTTTCCATGCTAAATGAATGGTAAAAACTTATATTTGTAAGTGGAAGTAGATAATATCATTCRAGGAACTGATACTGAATTTCTAGAGAGTTACGATTTGTACCTTAATTTTTTTTCTTATAGATTTTTAGAGAAACMAAAGAAAATGAGATTCAAGACTTACTGAGAGCCAAACGAGAGCTAGAAGCAAAACTTCAGAGACTACAAGCCCAAGGAATCCAAGTGTTTGATCCTGAAGAGTCTGATTCTGATGATAATTGTACAGATGTTACGGGTGAGAGTTCCATCTTTTGCATTTGTGGCTGCAGTCTATGATTGAGAAAGCCTAAGACAAACACTTTTATTCTGTTGATAAAAGATTTATTGGACTGGGCGTAAAAGGATTCTTTTTTTTCTTCATTTTTCTTAAGGGATAAAAGCAGCTGACTTTACAGCCTTTGTTTGYGTTGTGGAGACCCTAAATTTCTGGTCATATTCATGGATCAATGAAAAAAATGGAGCATTGTCTAAACACAGTGACTTGAAACTTTTGAAAGTTGTTCTATGAACAGTTCTGAGTTTACAGTTCAACTTGTTTTCTATGTATATTTTTTCTATCTTTTTAATATTAAATTCAGTATTGATTTTTTACTTCCCTTCCTACTTTTTTTTTTCTAAATCCTTTTCATTTTCTTTATTTTCTGCATGAAAGTTTTATGTAGTGCCTTGAAAGTCACATATTGGTTGGTAGAGCTGCAATCCAAGCATATGGGCAAGAGACCCTGTGAAAGCTCTTTCACACAGTRCAGAAAATTTATCTGAATCCTACAGCCACTTCATGCTGTTTTAATTGCAGAACTTTGCTGAACAAATGCTGAACAAAGATTTTTGTGACRTGCACAAATGACTGCAACAGTGCTGTGAACTGCTCTCCTTTAGTTGATCCAAGTGAGCGTTTGAACCCACTAGATGAGAGCAACGCATGCAATTAATAACAAATTCTGGTTATTTTGTTTTTTAGCAGCATGGCTTCTCAGTGCCTTTGAGCAAGTGCCCGGTTAGAGCTAGAGCCCACAGTGGTATCAGTGAATCTGCTCAGGGAGAAAACATTCTGATCAGTAGCATGTGAGAGCAGATTTCAGCTAGGGTGTTTAGGGCTGGTGTTTTACCTTGTTTACTGACAGTGAGGGGTTTACTTTGCTTTGTTTTTTTGATCCTTAGCTACCGGGGCACAATCTGAGTACTGGAATGGAGGAGCTTTGGGCAGCGAGCCGTCCATGGGGAGCATGATGCAGCTTCAGCAGTCTTTCAGAGGACCTGAGTTTGCTCATAGCTCTATAGATGTTGAGGGACCTTTTGCGAATATCAACAGGGGTAAGTAGTGGTGTACGTGCCAAGTTGTGCCTRTGTAACTGGTGACTTATGTGCAGCAGGGATTTTAGCAAATAGAAGTAATAACTGCTTCACTATGAAGCAGTGTTATTTATTATTCAGTTTAGCTGAAATGCACTTAGAGCTGGGAAAAAAATGTTGAATTAGGGGTGATCTTTATTATTCCTGCGTGTTTTCATAACTATAAACTTGGTTTTGTGGATACATTTCATCCATCCTATTTTAAATGAAATACAATTGTAGCAATAATATGAGTACATTTAACACTRTCATACTTTGCCACATTGTCATATTATATGGTTTTATAAAATTACGAATCCTTTAAATTTAAAATTTTAAAATTAARACAAAAATAGTTGAGTAAAAATATTGCTACTATTTTAAATAAGATGGGCTATTCATRATGTTAATAGGTGACTTATTATCTGTTCTATAGTGTAATCATATCCAAAGATCTCTGTTTCTGTTTTTTCATTTGTAGATGACTGGGATGCTGCTGTTGCTAGTTTGTTACAGGTTACTCCGCTGTTTTCCCACTCCCTGTGGAGTAACACAGTAAGGTGCTTTGTTATTAGTACTGATGAGACTCAGCTAGAAGTGGACGTCTTCATTAGGGTGAGTACCTCACAAACTTACATTTGATATGCTGAGTTTCATTTTCACTGTGACACTAGCTCAAAATTGGTCCAGTATTCCACAAAAGTTTTAATAACTGTMATATGATTTCAATAAAGTTAGAGGTAATGTTGTCAATGATATGGGGGGAGAAACTGTGCAGAGGAAAGGAACTGGGATTTATCTAGTAATCCTTTCTGTTATGCAGATGTAGTAATAAAGCACAGTTATTGAAATTTGCTTTCAGGACTGCTCACCAAAACTTCAAAGAATCTGTGAAACAATGGGATACTTCTTTCAAGTTGTTCATTTTCCAGCCGAAAATGAAAGTCGTTTTAAGGCTGCAAGGAAATGGGAAATTGAAAAAAGTTCATTAGTCCTTTTGCTCCTACATTTAACATTGCCAAGGTAAGTGTTTTTCAGGTTTGCAAAGAAAAGGGAAACTGGCAACTATGTGCAGTGCATAGCTTATTAAAATGCATGGGATCCATTGCTCAGTACATTTGCTAATCTTGGACAGGAATACTCCTTCATTGACACTCCTTGATACTCCTCCAAACTTCAGATTTACTAGTGCAGATAGTTCAAAGAATGCATCAGCTTCATAACATTTCCTTTCATCCTCTATTGAAAAACAGCATGAAAGATGCCTTCATATTAATATGCAAATATTATAGTTTCCAAGAACAGCACTGCCATGCATATTGCTGGAATTTTAGGAATTGAAGATGGTTGGGATGAATGGCTTCTGTGTCTCTCATTTCCTTATCTATCTCTATGCCTGTTTTATTCTGTTATGTATTATTTTCTGTCTCTGGCTCTTTCTGGACTGATTTCATGGCTCTTCTGTGTGATATCTTACAGGAGAGTCATGAAGACTACTTCCATTCATTTGTATTGTTTCTATTGTATTTTCCTTTCACTGAAGAGAAAAATAAAAGAGAATAGAAAAGATAATATTCAGGATCATGCAATGATAACTCCAAAATATCTGTATGAAAGTAAAAAATAAAGAAGTTATGTATTTCACAACTGCCATATGATTAGAGATCTTAAATTAACAAGACATGTTCTTTCTGTCTATAAAACATAACTTCCCTAGAGAGCTAAATGCCAGCAGCTAAGACTTACAGCATTGGAGTGTTTCTGGAAACAGTTGGGTACAACAGAAGATTCAGGCTTGTGTTCATAGAGGAGCTGGGCTAGAGCTGCCATGCTTTTATGCCCTTAGGAAGAAGAGTGTGTCAGCAGCTGTGGGGGCGTTGACGCCGCGAGAGACGCTGTCGCCAGATATTCCAGTTTTATATATGTGGGCCACAAGTGTTTACGAATGAAATCCATATTGAAAAATGTCTCAAAAAAAAAAACTTATAAAGAGGGCTTCCTGCCAACAATAGTCTTTTAAAATTTCTCATACGAAAGCTGTGATGAAAATTGTAGTGCTCATATGAGAAAATAATGTCTGCCACTGTGAGCATCCTCACAGTGTAGTGTTGTATAATCCTTTCTACAGAACTGCAACAGCATTGCTGTATACAGTAACATGGAATTGTAGTGGTTATTCCTTGACACATACAAATGCAAAGCACTTTTGAGATCAGAGGTCTGTAAGTTTCCAATTAGTGTAAATTAAGAGAGCTAGCTTATGTCTAATAAATGCAAAGAAGTAGTGAAGAAGTAGAACTAATAAGTAATGGCAGGACATAAATGTGACACTTCCGTCACATGTGAATCTATATTATTTTGATGTAAGTCAATTACTTTTCATTCTGTATATTGATGTGATAGGAACATCAACTTTTAATTTAAAAAGCAGCAATGTAATAATTAATAAGTGATTTTGATTTTTTTCGATAGAAGTAGCAAAAATCTATCTTTTAGCTGCTCTGTGCTTCAGAGTTTATCTTAAATTCTCCGATGAAATAGYTGGTTGCTCTTATAAGAGGGTAAATGACTTTTGAATTAGATTTTGCAGTGAAACCTGTCTTTGGAGCTTGTGTTGATTGAACTATTTGCCACAGCAGTGTAATATAGCACAAGAATGCTGATTTCCAATCTAGTTGTTTGCTGGAGGACTGTGAAGAAGCCTTCTTGAGAAATCCAGAAGAAAAACCCCGGGTGATTTACCGCAGAATGGAAGATGGCAAAGACAGCTCAGTCCTGGTGCAGCAGCTAATTGAGCAGATTCGTTATGTGAACAAAGCCAAGGTATGATACCTTAATGATGGCTGGGGTTTAAAAGGCTGCTTTGCTTTTAGGAACTGTGCTCGTAGCAGCTGATTTTAGGAGAAGTTGCATTACACTCATTCTGGATGCTCATTGTATAAGTAGACAGATGAAGCACATTTTATGAAGATAATGAAATTTTCATTAGGAAAAAACACTGCATTTTCACTGCAAAGCCCTTTGTTGTCAGACTAGATASCCAATTTTTTAATGCTTAGGCAAGATGAATCCTACCTAAGAATTACAAAAGAATGGAATTTAGATATATTACAGAATGTTTTTTGTGGGTAGTCATAAATACTGTTCCCCATTAATTTCAGAGTTGCTGCATGCTTTGTCATTTGCTTTTTTTTTCTTTTCCAGATGATTGATCATATGGGAAGTGTTGAAGAAGGAGCATATGAAATCTATAATTGTGTGGAAAAGATAGTTAAACAGGTAGAATACCTGATGCATTTCACCTTTTTTTTTTTCTGTTCCCACACTTGATTTCTGATCTCAAATGTTGCTAAATGCTACTTTACTGTAATTCAGAGGTTTATCATTAATACTTGGTTAGCAAGGAATTCTGCAAGTGGGAAGAAAACCCGGCTGAGCAATGCCTTACAGACAGAAGCAATGGAAAAGGATCAAATAGGATTCTAAATTCTCTGTTAATATCATGCTCCATTGTTGAGATGGGAAGAATAGTATCAGGGGATAAGGAGAGGATGCATAATCTTTATCATCTCCTGTGACAGATTCTTCCTCTGAGAGGACTAAAACCACTGTCCTGAGATCTTGGCATTCAGTGTTCACTTGGGATCATTTAATTACTCATTTAGTTACGTTTATTGTAACCTAAAAGGGAATGGGCCTGTTGCTGTTAATAGAGTTGCAACCATTTACAGGAGAATTTAGAAGGGTATTAAAAGTGTTTAAGATTGTACTTTCTCCTAGTAATTTTCTTTTTACTCAGGATATATTGGGCTGTGAAATGACAGAGCTAGAAAGCAAGGATGGAGATGATGGAGATAATAAGGAAGAGTCCAGTGCTCCTGAAGAAGAAGTTTTTGGTGACGTGCTGTGGGATGCACATGATGAACAAGAACAGATGGAAGCTTTCCAGCAAGCCTCTAGTTCCACATGTGAGCTGGGATTTGAGAAAGTAAGTATGACAAATGTGTATGGATGAAGAGAAAGCTATCGCTCACTCTGTCTCTTGTGGGACAAGATATACTTCTGCAGAAGGACCTGTGTCTGAGAGCATCCCCTTATGACTCTTATTCCTTAGGCTAGAAGAGGCCATATGTGTTAATGTAGATGATGTTTTCTGGCAGTTACACCAGTTTGCCGGTTCCTGATGAAGAATTGGTTGCATTGATGAAGAAGTGGTTGCTGTTTTTACACTGGAGGAAAGCACTGTAACCATATGCCAGAAATAGGATGTCCTTCTCGGCTTTTGAAGTCTGTAGGAAAGACTCTGAATGTGGTTTTTTTTTTTCTTCTTTTTAAGGAAATTAGAGCTCTTTCTTGACACCCAAAGTTTTATCTTTTGGAGATCACTAATGAAAAGCTTTCCTCCCATCTTGTAGCTACTCATGTGTGAGAACACAGGAAAATGAAAAGTAGAGCAGTGCTTAAAAACTCAGTATTTTTTTCATTATTTGAAATCTGATTTTAAAAACATTTCAAACTAGGGATGTCAAGAGCAGGTGTATAAACAGGGAAAACAGAGGAGTGTATGAAGAAGAAATTCGCAAGTGGCCTTTAGCAAGGACTGATATTGCAACTGGATTTGTGCTGCAAAGATTTCTTTGATCTTGTGCTATAGGATAAGAATACAGGTTCTTTATTATTATAATTATTARCATCTTATTTCTTCCTTTGACTTCATTGTTTGTATTTTAGCAATGGGTTCAAGAAATGTACCCTCTTTGCTACATGCTAGAACAGTTCAAGAAATAAAATACTAATAGAGTATTACACATTGTAATACACATATGTGCATCTTAACCGAGTTTCTACTTCCCTTGTGCCATGACAAGCTATCCCAAGTGGATTAATGTTATTTTATGGTGCTAAACTCTTTCACAAGACCCATGGGCATTCATGTGGTTGTGTGCATGGTGCCTCCAAATGTAATAGCAGGTGTCGAATCTGAAGGCTGAGTCCTGATAAATGGGACCTGATTGCTTTGCTGTAACACCACCAACTCAGTTTATTAGCCCTAAAAATACCTACTGAGTCAAAATTTTTAAAGTTCATATATCTTATGTTTTCTTTAAAATAGATAATAAATTTAGTATTTTTAATGCTTAGCTAACAAAGTTATTTCCATATGTGTTAAGTTACATTTTAGTGTTTATTGCCTTACCTCTGTTAATCTGCACATGCATCTTGTAAATTAGGCAATTTATCATACCTAGCAGAATAGCACATTTCTTCCTTAAACAGTGAAATACCTTGTAATTTTTATTTTTATTTATTTATAGTATTTTGAACGTCTGAATGACCTAGTAGCAGCACCGGCACCTATTCCACCTCTGCTTGTATCAGGAGGACCAGGCTCTGGGAAATCTCTCCTTCTGTCAAAATGGTAGTTAAAAAATATTTTTTCCCTGTATGAAATTCAAGGAAAAAGGTTCCCATTACATTCTGGGCATTGTATCACCTTAATTAGAAGTAAAATGGCAGAAATTAGAAAAACACAGGCTAAAGTAGTAGAGCATCAGATGGTTTCAGCAACTCAATAGTTTGTCTTTTTCTGATACTCAGTGAGATCCTTTGGAGACTTTTACTGGAACTAGTGGAAGGAAGGGGCTGACCTAATAATTTATCCCAGAAATGCATTTTGCAGTCACTTGTAGGCTGTGGCAGAATTTGCTGCCATAAAGCTAAATTGATAGTGTCATTAGCTCCTACAAGCTTGATAACATGTGGCAGTTTAGTGCCAGGAAGGGCAGTTGCTAATGGCTCCAGTTCTGGGGAGATCAAGAAGGGAAACTGACATAAAAAATCCAATTACATCTTACAAAATGCCTGATTTACTATCTCTGATAAATAACCCAGCACTGCTATCTAACATCCTCTACCTGCTTTGCCAAAACTGATAATTTTTATTTGAGATGAAAATATATTTGCAAAAACATGGTCTGTTAGATGCTTTTTTCTTCACTCATTAGGATTCAACTGCAACAGAAGCATTCGCCAAACACCCTAATTCTTTATCACTTCGTGGGGAGGCCCATGTCTACCAGCTCAGAATCTGCTCTGATAATTAAACGCCTGACTTTAAAGGTAAGTTGTATTATCATTTACACTGCATAGCTTGATTCTTTAGAAAGGGTCAGTAAGTGTGTGTCAAAAGCAACAAATTTTTATGGGCTTTTCTACATCARCTAAGAATAATGCAGATGAAGGGCATGATAGAAGTGGGAGCTCTCATCCTATATACTGAATGCAGACCAATTAAAAGGCATCTGTGGGATTTTCTTAATAGACTAGTGTTAGGAGTCATGCTGATGATGACCAATATTGATGGCTTATACAACCATAGAAACTTCTTCCAAAATTTCCTACCATCTGGCCAAAGAGAGAAGCAGGTGGCATCTCTTCTGTCTGTGCATTTAGAAACCTGAGGCTGCAGTTGCCACTTGGCACCGTATTGTTCCTAGACTAGTCTCTCTCCTATGTTAATTTATTTTTGAAGTGTGTGTTTGATATGTAGGGAATAAATGAGTATTTCTGTGCCAGAGTCTGAGCTTTTTTTCCTTTGCATAATAGCACTAAAGACCTCACAAAATTAAACCCTTTAGAAACACAAGATCAATTGTTTGCCCCTTAAAATTTCTTCATGTGTTTTAGGGATCTGCATATTTTAACCAGTCCAACTTTTACGCCTTTTTAAATCTCCAAATTCCTTGTCCATTGTATTAAAAAAAAGTCCCTCTAGAATTTATGCACTGAGTTCTGTAAGTATTCTTAGCTTTGAGGATTTGCCAGCTTTATTCATGTAGTAGCAGGAAAGTAAACTCTGAGCTTRTTCAGCGAATTTGCCCCAAGAATGAGTGTTTTCTTTTTTAACTCTGGAGCCCATAGGTCTGTCTTCAACTTTGCTATTTGGTTTTTAAGACAGAATTTTTAATATATTTTWATAATTCTGCAGCTTATGCAGCATTCCTGGCTGGTGTCACCGTTGACATTGGATCCTGCTAAACTTCTGGAAGAGTTTCCCCGTTGGCTGGAAAAACTTTCTGCACGTCACCAAGGCAGCATTATTATAATTATTGACTCTATTGACCAAATACAGGTATATTTTCAAAATACTTGGCCATTTGCCGGTCTGAAATAAGCTGCCACGAGTCTAGTGGGTTCAGCAGTATCTGTGTAACAACAGTATAAAGGACATATATAGAAAATAATTTGAAATTAGTGCTGATGGATTAAAGTAGTATATTGTTTTTATAGTAATATTTGTGGGGTTTGTTATTTGTTGGGKTTTTTTTTTGTTTGTTTTTAACCATAATATTTGAGCGGTCTGGCTRCATTATTTATGCAAAGGATCAGGGTTGTGAGCAGACCTAGGAGGCATGTGAATAGCCTAGACCTTATGCAGAGAGCTTTTGAATTATAATATTCTAGCTGCTTTATATAATACTCAGTCATGCTGATACATACCAGAAATTGAATCATAAGCTATTTTTAAGGACACTGGAGAAATTAAGACCCTTTTTACTAAGATAAAGTAAAAGTTGATGAAGCCTATCGACTTCTTGCTTTTTTTCTCCTCCTTTTTTTAACAACCTGAGTGTTAAGTAACRAAAATTTTGTTTTTAAGCAAGCTGAAAAACACATGAAATGGCTGATAGATCCTCTGCCAGTGAATGTGAGAATGATTGTATCAGTGAATGTAGAAACGTGCCCCCAGGCTTGGAGGTATGTTATATTTCTGGGATGTCTCCAGAAAGTTTGGGTGAAAATTGCTATTTTAAAATGCACTTAGTGGTTGAAGAACAAAAGGCCAAATTTATCAAGATCTGAMGATGAAATGAATACAATAAGGTTCCAGAAAGGAGAGGAGCCATAGAGAGGAATAAAGGAAACTTCTGTAATGATACTGCAACGAGGAGAAGTTTTCTCTGTTGTAAAACTGTACTTTTCTTTTAATGGATCTTTTTGCATGAGCTTGTGAAAAGAGAATATTGAATGTAGTCATGTGTACATTAAGAACACTATTACAGTGATGTAGATTCAGGATAAGGCTAAAAATGGAACTTTGACTTGTGAGGATTAGAATTTCTTAGTAGCAGAGAATAGCTTCAATTACTGYTTTGACATCAATCTTTAAAAAAGTCTACAACTTTTATGTCTTTTTTTTCCCTCTTGCGTGCTCTTTAATGAGGTCTGAATGTAACTTTTTTCTCTGTTGCTGAAAGGTTGTGGCCCACTCTTCATCTTGATCCACTGAATTCCAAAGATGTTAAATCTCTCATTAGTGCAGAGTGTAACACTGCAAATGTTAAATTGACTAAAGAGCAGGTATGTCCATTGTAGATCTTTAAAGGTTCCTCACTATACTATAACTCTTAAGGAAAATATGGGAAGATGAAATAAGCAGAGCCACCAGAAGGAAGATTATATTCAGCCAACTGAAGTGTGCTGGTCAGGACAGCATGCAATTTGAATAATTTTTACCTCAAGGCTCATAGCACGAAATRCAGATGGAACAGCATAAATTATTAACAAGAAAGTGCACAGTTGTACATCCTGTTGTAAACATTCTCTTTCATTTTAGAACTGTAAAAGCTTTAATGTTGTGTGATACTGTGACAGTGATTGGCTGAATGGAAAAAGAAATATTTTGTCTCTTTGCCTCATGGSCTGATTCTGTAACATAATCTTCATCTTTAGTAATCTAATGATTAGGCTGTAAGTCATTTGATCCTAAGTTTGAAAGGAAACTTTGACCTGCATGCTTCACTACCTGAGAAAACATGAAGTGTGTTTTTGAAATAGCTCTCTTATCACACTCTTCAGATGTTACAGATAGACACATATCTACAACTTCTATTTTCTTCTCTAATCATTAACTTCTGATTGGTATGGTTCATTTTCCTTTGTAGGAGAAGAAGCTTGAGAGACACTGTCGTTCTGCCACAACTTGCAATGCCCTATATGTCACTCTTCTGGGTAAAATTATTGCCTGGTAAGTTGACATGATCTTGCAATTATTTCGCTGACCACTATGTCAGAAGACTCCAAGTAGCTTTGCTGTGTTTTTTGATACGTTGATGTGACAGAATGAATCCTGTTAAGAAGTAGAATAGAATAGAATAGAATAGAAAGTTGTTCTCCTTTCGCTGGCTGTGGATTGAGTGGGAGAAAAGATCAGATAATCTTTTTGTGACCTTTGCAGTTTCAAGATGAAGTGAATCCAAATAGTTGTTTTTTATTTTTTGGTGGTTCTGATTTCTGGGTGTATTGGTTGCTTTAATATTGTTTGGAGGATGTGGTATTGTTTGATTAAATGGTTTACCTGAAAGTGGTTGGGTTTACTGATGCGCCAGGTGGTTTGCATTTTGTCTTGTAAGTTTAAAAGGGAGCTCAGCAACTGTCCAGTCTGCCATCCTGTACACCATACTTTGCCCTGTAATTCCTGCTGTTCAGAAGATGAATCTTCTGTGCAACAGAAKGTATAAGAAGGGCATTAGCTTCTTATTAATCTAGATTTTATCTTGTTGAGAAAGSAGAGGCAATGTTGAGAAATACTGAGACTCTCAAAAGATCATACTTCAATAACTTAGCCTGCCTGATTTTCATTATTTTCAGTGATTTATGCTCTACAATGCTTAATTGCTTTTGAAAACCTTGCTCTATAAATGCATTAAAGGAAACAGCAGCATCTAGTTTCATGTTCCTATATTTCTGCAGCATGATGTTATCACTCTGTGTTCTTGCTGGAGGAAAAGAACGCTGCAGCTTGAGAGTGTTGTAGATATTTAGAAAAATCAGACAATGTGACATCAGGCGTCATATTTTTGAGTGTCATCTTGCCAGGTGCTGTGCGTCTTTTAAATCCAGGAGGAATTCAGTGCACTTTAGAGATAAGAGTTCATCTTGCTGAGCCAGATTGCATGTGCTGAAGCAAGCTTTTTGTCCATCTGCTCAGTGCTGGAGGTACAGGAAATATTGACSAAACCCTTCAGCAGTGTTTCCAGTGCCAGGACACAGTGTCACTCTACAGGCTTGTTCTGCGATCAGTTCAGGAGTCTTTGCGGAATGATAAGGAGAAGGATCTTTTGAAAGAGGTAAGCAGAGAGGGCTTCAGGATTCATACAAGAAATCTATATTCTTTCCTATAGACAGTTTTTATTAAATGAAAAKTAAATACAGGTTTGTGTTGGTTCGTAGGGACAATTAGATTAGACAATTAGATTACTGCATTTTTCACTTAGAGACAGTTGTGTTAATCTAATTTTATTTATTGCATAAATACAGAACATACAGCCTCTCTGTCTTAAATTTCAACAAAGGTATTATTTTACAAGACAGAACAGAACCCTGTCACAATTATGTGGTATGACATCCGCACTCTTTTTGGTGTCCTGATCCGATGAGCAGCTATTATAACTGCTAAAATTTTACCAGATGTTTTTAATGTAAATTCATTGTATTTACTTTTTAGGCTAGGCCTTCTTTATAACAGTTATCTGCTAGAAAAAGGGACTCTGTTATCAGAATCTGTTTCACAGGTCAGAATATTGTAAGGAGTCCCTTACAATAATGAAGGTATTGATCCCCAAAGTGTTTTAGARTGAAGTTCCTGGAACCAATTATAATGTAAATGTCAGTTATTTGTCCAAATTGGCACGTTATCTGCTAAAATATGAGTCAGTTAGCACTGAGGATTGCTCTGTGAGGACAGAAAGGGGAAAGAGTTAATGTGGATAGTTGGTAAATGGTAATATACAATGATAGGCAAGATTTTCCTTTGGATTTCAGGCTGAGCTCGCTAAGTGTGTAAGGTGCTTTGTCTGCTCTCTGTAGGTGCTGTGTGTCATCGGGGTTAGCCACAACGGAGTGAGTGAGTCAGAGCTGATGGAACTTTATCCAGAACTGTCTTCAGCAGTGCTTGCCTTGCTCGTGCACAGCCTGCACAGAATGTGCTTGCTCACCTATGGCTGTGGTTTGCTAAAATTTCAGCACCTCCAGGTGAATCTTATATTTCTAAATATGTGTGGCACTCCACAAGTGCAAAAGCTTTCGTGCCAGCTCYGTTTTTGAGTCTGTTAAGTGCGGGGAGTGTTTGGGTGCATTTTTGTCCACTCAGCTTTACACCCAGCTACATCTCAGCAGAGTTCATCTAGATTTCCTGTCTTCCTTTCCAAGAAATGTGACTAGAATTAGACTAGAGTTCTGCTCCATTCATTGCTGATTCCATGTGTCCTAGTTTCAAGGTCTGAAAACAGGAACTTAAGGGAAGGGAAAATGATCTGCATAACCCGAGCTGTGGTCTAATACAAGATGATCTGTTTATGGTATCTTTGGCATGGAAAGATTTTTTTTCCACAATACAAGACWTGTTAATAATTGAATCTCAGTTTTCTGTGAATCAACAGAGATTATTAAACAATTTAAATAAATTTATTTTCTCTCAATTCTGTTCTTCTTTTTTTAGGCTTGGGAAATGGTGAAATTAGAATATATGGAAGGTGAAAATGCTATTTCCACCTATAGACAAAAATTAGTAGACTATTTCACCAGGCAGCTAAGGTAGGTCAAAATTCTTCAAGTTCTCAACTGCAGGCTTTATGGCTCTCAGATATTTTTGTTTTCTTCATATACTTTCTTTGGCTCAATCAAGATCGAGGACTATGGTAGGTGTGGTGGACATACAAAAAAGCTACTGAGTGATGAGATGGGACATGAATTCACATTGCATCTGTTTTTTTGTGGCTACCTCCCCTGCTCTTCCCCACCTTCCTGGGTCTTTTAGCTCCATGTAAATGCTAGGAAATTTGAGGTTTCTTGAAGACAAAAGGAAAGACTTCCTTGAATGTAGCAGGTAATAAGCACATACACAAGAGGAGGTCCCGCAGAACAGCTGAAAGGCTGCAGGTTCACATCCAGCCTGGTAACTGTTTTGCATTTACAGTCCTGACTTGGTCCCAACTCTGGCTGTGAGCTTCTGCGCGCCTGGTTTTCACTTCAATTTGACAAGTTGTATTAGGCCACTTGAACTTTGTGTTTTGTTTGTTTTTCTTTCCATAGTCAAGACCGAGTGACTTGGAGAAGTGCAGATGAACTTCCGTGGCTCTTCCAGCAACAGGGTGACAAGCAAAAGCTACACAAGTGTCTTTTGAATCTCTTTGTATCGCAGAACCTTTACAAAAGGTACCAAAGTAGCCACTGCTTTGGTGGGTATAAACATTTCAAAGTAGTTTGTATCGAATACGTGAAATGTGAGGAAATACCTAATTATCACCTTTGAATATAAAGAAATAAGAAAAAAAAAAAAAAGGATGAAAGAAACTTAAAGTAGTAAGAGGCTAAATGTTAATCTCTTGATGACCCTGTGTCCTATGAAAGTTCTTTCTATTCTGTTATGAATGGGGCCTAGTAAATGAACAAACACTGCTGTTGTGCAGTAGTCCATCTGTACTGTCTCTGCAGTGTGTTTTAGCCAGAGCAAAATTAATGTTTGTGGCCCTTTTCTTTTAACCTAGTGTGAATCTGAAGAGAGAGATCTCAGAGATAAGATGAGCTTCTTATTTCCTTGTTAAAACAGGGGACATTTTGCAGAATTGCTGAGTTACTGGCAGCTGGTTGGGAAAGATAAAAGCTCTATGGCAGCTGAATATTTTGACTCTCTGAAAGAATATGAAAAAAGCTGTGAGGGAGAGGAAAGTATGATCTGCCTGGCTGATCTTTATGAGACCCTGGGACGGTTTCTTAAGGACCTAGGTCTTCTCAGTCAGGTGAGTACATTTAGAGACTGTAACAGCAAGCAGGCAAATTAAGCAGAGTTCAGTCTGTACCTTTTTTCAGCACTTGTTAACTATTGCAGTGCCCAGGATGTTGCCTGCTGCCTTCATAGCCTCTGTTCCCCTGTTGCAGGCTGTAGCTCCCCTGCAACGTTCCCTGGAGATTCGAGAGACTGCCCTGGATCCAGACCACCCAAGGGTGGCCCAGTCACTCCACCAGCTGGCAGGAGTTTATGTGCAGTGGAAGAAGTTTGGAAATGCTGAGCAGCTCTATAAGCAGGCGCTGGAAATCTCTGAAAACGCTTATGGAGCAGAACATCCCTGCGTAGCCCGTGAGCTTGATGCCCTTGCAACCTTGTACCAAAAGCAGAACAAGTAAGATTAACTGCACTGGTGCTTTTGTTTCCTGTGGAGGTCTGTAACCTGGACCTGAGTTTCTTCTCCTTGAAGCCAACATACTTGCATGGCTCCTTTCCTTGATTTTTCCTAACTCTCCATGTAGAAGTGACCATCCTATGTGTAGTCTTGGGGCAGGCCACTCAGCAGCCTGGACCTTTGTCCCCAGGATTCCAGCAAGTCAGAGTTACCAGAAGAACGCTATTTGGCTTAAGCATTTTGTATATTTTTACCTTTTACAAAAAGTGTATTTTTTTTCCAGAATTCGTAAATAGCTTTGGAATTCAAATGGAATCTCTTCTCTCAAGCAACTTAGAAGCTTTCTAGGCTGCTGTCCAAAATATCCCCTGATGCTGTTTTTGGCATTTTGCTGGCACTGCATAACATCTGCAATTCTTTTCAGGTATGAACAAGCTGAGCAGCTGAGGAAGAAGTCCTTCAAAATACGCCAAAAGGCAGCAAGGCGGAAAGGCAGCTTGGTAAGGAAATACTTGATGTTTAATAGAAATGCAGTAAAGCTGTGGCTCTCTCAAATGCATAATAAAGCGTGTCTCAGAGCTGTTGTAGTAATCTAATCCTCAAGTGCTTTTGATAACTGTGAAGGAGTATATATGGTCAGGTGGTGTAGCACCTAGCTATAACTGTGGTGGAAGTGGAAAGCTGCAAAATGCGGATCTTTCCCTGGTGCTTAAGTACAAAAGTATTCAGATCACAGGGATTTTGTCACATTTGGTTATGAGTTTTGCTACACAAATATTTTTATAGAAACTGCAAAGGTCAAGAATTGGGTGGACTGTGTAACAGAGGCTGCATTTCTTATTTTTTATTGGTTTGCCTAGAAGTGTTTTTTTCAGCATTTTGAAGGATAATATTCTTTTACTACTTGCATACAGGATTCAGAGCAGGAAACTAACTTGATTTTTATTTGGAGTTGAAGTTTTTTGCTTTTTTTTAATAAGAATTTAATCTAAATAGATTATTTGAATTAACTGGGCTTAAGGAACTTAGCCTGTATGGTAGAGGGAAGACAGAGCTATAAGATGATGCAGTAAGTTAGCCTGGAAGTCTGAGTTATTTTCTGGAAGCATGGTGGGCGAAAATCACTGTTAGACTGTAAATGAGCAGGATGCCAATGCCTCTTAGCCTGGAAGTAAGAGGTAGGTAGAATTACTGTGTTTCTTTGGCACAAAACTGCTTGGCTTTTCCATCCTCTGGAGGTGGTGACAACTGGCTTGCGTTGCCTTGTGTTTTGCTGCAGTGTGGCTTTGCTCTCCTGCGCCAGCGGGCCCTGCAGCTGGAAGAGCTCACGCTGGGCAAAGACACTGCTGACAATGCTCGAACCCTCAATGAGCTCGGCGTCCTTTATTACCTGCAGAATAATCTGGAGTAAGTTTTGCCCTTTGGGACACATCCATTGATTTTTCTCATAGATCTCAGTAGAAGCAAAGCATTGGGTACAAGTATTAAATCTGGAGACAAGCTCAGAGAGAGTGCTGTTCCCCATTTATTCTACAAGTTTTTTGTTCATTGTGAAATTCACTTATATTTTCTAGAGCAGATGCCATCAGGGAGTATTGACCAGCAGAGTCAGTGCATTTCCTGAATTTAGGATTGATGTTCTGCAGTTCAGGTTTAACTACCCTCCCTTTGCAATGCTCCTCCTTGAACAGAGTATTTGCTGTTACAGCACTCAAAACGTTGGCCTTTTCAGAAGTCACAAGTTTAAGTATTTATTCAGCATGGTGAAAATCAGCGCGTGCTTACCCTGCAGGCCACGTAAGGCCAGAAGAGGACAGAGTGACAGAAAAGCCACTTTTTTTCATGGGAGATTGTGCTTCTCTTCTAAATCAGCAAGACCAAGATTGATTTTTTGGTCAGTGACAGAAGGGTGCATCATTTTATCAGTTGTTATACATTATCACACTTGCTCTTCTAGCCCTTAAATATATAGAACACCTTTTGGCACTTGTTAAGAGCTCCAGAAGTGGACCCACAGTTCAGTACATGGTCTCTTTCTCTGTAGTATAAAATGCATTTTTCCAATTTATTAAACCGACCTCTTGGGAACAGAGTCACACAGAAAGTGTGTGTGTGTGTCAGGATGACAAACTACCTAGTTGCAATGAATGCTGCCAGTATTATGTGGGGATCACCCCTTGTTTGTGATAGACAAGTCCTGTGAATTTGCAGTGGATTAATACTACACTACTGAGATAATAAAGTGTGATAGGGAAATGCTAGAATGGTGCTTTTCAGAGAAAGTCTTTCCCACAGCATCACTTCTAAACAGATCCTGCAATGAGAATCTAGCTCATAACACACACAACTCCTGTTCCTGTCTCTCCATCTTTGGTGTTAAAACTATCTGCTGAACCCTCTAATTTGTGTTATCATCTTTAAGGTTAGTAGAAGAATGTGTGAGCCTTAACTCGCTCAAATGTTCAAGTATTGCTTTACTCAGGAAAGCACCTGGCTGCTGTGAGGAGATGCACAGAAACGTGTTAATGTGCCTTCCTTCTCATGGTTAGCCCACATGGCAGGGTTGTGCCTGGCCAAGGTCTTCACTTCCTGCTCAAATGCCCTGCTAATCCCATGCACGCTTGTCCAGGGGGAGTGAAAGCCCATTCCCAGATGTCAGAATTCCTGCAGTTTCCCAGGCAGAGTTTATTCCCTCTCCAGCAGCCACTGCAGCCCCTGCAGGTGTCACCAGTTTCCCGGCAGTGCTGAACACGCGTGTTTCGCAGGACAGCAGAGCTGTTCCTGAAGCGCTCCCTGGAGATGAGAGAGAGGGTCCTGGGGCCCGAGCACCCAGACTGCGCCCAGTCCCTCAACAACCTGGCAGCCCTGTACAACGAGGAGCAGCGGCACGAGCAGGCGGAGCAGCTCTACGAGAGAGCCCTGGACATCCGCCGGCGGGCCCTCGCGCCCGACCACCCCTCCTTGGCCTACACCGTGAAACACCTCGCAGTGCTCTACAAGAAGATGGTGAGCATCGGCCTGCCGTGGGCTTCTGTTCATTTATTTATGTAGAAATACTGTCTCCGATAACTGTAATCAACGGCTGAGCCCTGATTTGAGTTTTGATGTTGCTCGAAACCCATAACTCTCCAAAAACAGATTCACAGATTCGAATCAAACAGCTTTTCTGTCAGCTTGAAAGAGCATAAATGAAAATGCAGGGTGAACCAGTCATACAAGGAAGAGCGGAGGAAGAAAAGGGACAGGAGTAAAGGAAAAAGAGACAGGAGTAAAATAAAGACAATTATTTACAGATAAGTGCTGAATCCACATGGCTTGCTGAGCATCACAACTGGAGTATGGTGATGCTTTGGAAGAAAAAGGATGAAATTTGAAGTTTGTAATTACAGTAAAGTTTGCAGTTACTGATTTTGTAATTGTTATTAAGCATGAGAATTCACTTTCGAATAGTGGAAACTAAGTGTATTTCTCAAGTACATCCAGTTAATGTGTGAGCAGATTCAAACTTAGAGCAGAATAGATTTACTGGGAAAATAATAATCTACAATAAACTATTTGGAAAAGAAGAGGGGCAGGGAACCAAAGTCAAGAAGCTGAATTCCCAGCAGGTGAGATGGCCTTGAGCATGCTGGTGTTCCTAAGGAGGTGCTGTGAACACCACTTCACTAAATAGAAAACTGCTCGAAACTGCTCAAAAGTTAAGGCACCTACATCCTCATAAAAAAAAAAAGGCCCTTTAATACCAAAATAAATGCTCTAGTCTGTCATTTATGGCAGGATGAAGGAATGCAGATGGAGAAAATTATTTAGATAAAAGTAAAGCTGAATCTTTTTCTTTTAGTCTTCTGAATTGGACACAATAGAAAACAATATTGAAAGAAAAGGAGGATGTAGCCAGTAGTAGATACAGTCAAGAAGCACATTCCCAATCCTGCAGCACACTTAACTCTTAAATTAGATGTAAGAATTTCATTGAAAGTTGAATTWAGCAAAACTAGGTCCTAATATTCATAATAAAGAATCTCAGCTGAATATAACTATGAATTGACCGAAGTTGAACCCTTCTAATTTGAACTCCTCCGAGATTTTTATTGTGAAAAGATTTTACTGTTTCCATTCCAGTACACCAAGATAACAGAGTCATTTTTTCTCGGTTGTTTTCTAGGGGAAACTCGACAAGGCTGTTCCTCTGTATGAGCTAGCTGTCGAAATTCGACAGAAATCATTTGGCCCCAAACACCCTAGCGTAGCTACTGCTTTGGTGAACCTTGCTGTTCTCTACTGTCAGATGGTGAGTTCTCATGCTGTACATGCTTATTATTCCTTGCTGAAGCTTTTATTTTTTTAGTGGCTGCACCTAAGGGATATGGAAGGAGCGTAATTGCATTTGAAAGAGATCTCTGTGTAGGACTTGCCAGTTCTTAGGTTCTGTGTTAAAAAGCTGGCAAGGGAAATGGATGTAGGCACCCAGTACCTGCTGTGACTGGTGCTATACATGGCCGCTTGGGCTAATGCTCTTTAAATTATTACTGGAATAGAGTAATTGCCCCTGAAGAGCAGTAGCCCCAGCATGATGGAGCACAGCAACCCCCCGGGCTCACTGGGAGATATTACCCATTGAAACCCATGGCTCTGGGTGACACCAGTGCCCACCCTGATCAAGCGTGGCTCTCTGTAACTAACAACCTGATCTGGCTCCACCACTTGACTTGTAGCCCATATTAGCATGAGATTCCCAGAAAAGCGGTCAGCCTGTGGCCAAACCTGACAGTTTTAGAAGTAAGCTGTAGATTACTTATTTTTCACACTTCTGTAGCGTGCCTAGCTAATTGTGAACAGGGATTATAGCTGGTTCAGGAAAAGTGCTTAAAGACCATTGATAACTCAAAATATTCAGGTATGCAGGCTGAAATTTTCAAAACTGCCAGAAATTTTCAAAACTGTCTAGACCCTAATAAAAGACCCAACTTTGTTTGCAAGTGAAAGTCAACTGCTCTGGCAGTCACAGTCATCTTCATCTGACAATAGTAGTTTAAAACAAAACAGAACAGAAATCCTCAAAAGAGCTTTTCTGCTTGAGTATGGATGAATTTCTACGTGCGATGTACTGCAGGGATGTAAGAAAAGAACAACTGTAAAACAGCTCTCTAACAAACGACTCTTCTGCTACCCAAAGAAAAAGCGGATGGAAGCTTTACCTCTTTATGAACGTGCGTTAAAGATTTATGAAGACAGTTTTGGCCATATGCATCCTCGTGTGGGAGAAACTCTGAAGAACTTGGCTGTGCTCAGGTAAGATTTTTAGTTCTGGGCATAAAAAGGGGCAATTACTATTAAAAAAGAAAAAAAAAGTAGATAAAATGTGCTAGAATTGCACATTTGTTAAGTAAGCAGACAGCTTTGAATTTGTATTTAGCAGGGTGTGCATTTGAGACATGGAGTTCATGGAGAATTTTCTTTTGTTTCAATTTTATTTTACTCTTCTCCCAAAGCTACGAAGGGGGTGATTTTGAGAAGGCAGCTGAACTTTACAAAAGGGCCATGGAAATAAAAGAAGCAGAGACTGTGCTGATAGGTGGAAAAGCAACTTCCCGGCACTCATCAAGTGGAGATACGTTCAGTCTGAAAAGTGCTTTGTCACCAAATGTTTTCCCAGAACATGGACAAAGGTGATATAAAGCTGTTCAAAGGTAAAGGCAGTAATTTGCAGCAAAGTTAGACTTAAAAATACTTAAAAACTCTATGCTTCCTGGAATGAAATAGTATTTTGGTACCTAAACATTCCAGAATGAAAAGAGGAACATGTTTAACATGGAAATCCTTTCATGTTAGCTTTATGGACTGTATGGTACAAGCTTAAATTTTTCAATTGTATATAGACATGCATGTGAACACCTTGCTCAAGTTAAACTTGATGTCAAAAATACGGTACTTTGATACCTSTTAGGTCAAGAGCTGGGACTATAATGACAAAGACAGGTTAAACTAATTGTATATACTCCACATGACACTTATTTCTACATTGCAATAGCCTGGCTTAGGGCAGTTATATWTTTTTTTTTGTTTTGTCTTTCTGCCTCTTCAGAGGATTTTAAAGTTATTTCTGTATAGATGGTAGTTTTTAGAAAGCCAAATACACCTCCACCTAAATTTTTATTTGCAGCTTGATTTCAGCTTTGAACAAGCTTATATTCCAGGGATTTGTGCAAAAATAACAGTTTCTCTGGGGAAAATTAATCTAACTGCAAAATAATCTACAGTTAAAGATATCCAAAGGGTGCCAGATTCAGCTATGTTTAATAGAAGTATTTCTAGTGAGCACTTAGAAGGGAGCTCACGACAATATTTCAGATGTATCTGGTGTCTATTTGATMCAGGATGGAACTGCAAACGGCCCTTACCTCAAAGGGGTACTTGTCTTCCACAGTCAGTTGTGTTTTTATAAGGGAGTTTATTTAAACTTAGAAATGATGTAATGTTTTGGTAACTTGGCAAATTACCAGTTTCATAGTGTTCTGAAACATACAAACCTCAACTTCATCTTTAAAATTAAATATTAAATATATAATAAAAAACACTAAAGTAGCACTTGAAGGTAGTGCAATATAGCTATAGCTCRTTTGTAATAGATTTCTTCACATTTTTTCTTACTTCAGAAAACAGGTCCCATCAAAGCCATTTATTTACTATAGGAGAACTATAGGCTTGTCTCTGAAGGATTGCTACAGTATTAAGGAACAAATAACCCCCCCAAAAAAGTATCTCCCTTCTTCACTCAGAAGCCCCTACTTGGTCCTGTTACACACTCTTCTGCAAGGGCAGTGTTGCAGAGCAGCAGGTGCCTGCTCAGATTTAACATACATACATGTAAAACATGTAACATAACAATGGTGTCTTCCTCCCTTCAGTAACGGTGCAAGGGAAGAGAAACCATCAACATCCTATTAAGCTTTCCCCAGCAAATGATTCCTAACCCTGAATTCCTAGTCTTTCCTTAATTTACTTCTCTTCCCTCTATTCATGTATGAATTTAATAGCAGTTCTTTTTGAAAGAAAAAGCAGTCCCTAAAAAGCAGCAAGTTGTAACCACCCCTTGTCCATCAGCAAGGCCAAGGAGCAAAGTTTGCTTTCCCCGGCCCCCTGAAGAAAATTTCTCATGGAAAAAGGCATCGTGCGTAAGAGTGGAGGCTCCTGGTGCTCACAAGCTTAAGGGAGGCTCTAGCCCCAGCTGCCTATGCTCAATGCAGTTGCTCCTAGGTTGGAGTTTTACCTCATTCATGGAGGAGTAACTTACTCGTATATCTGCTATAAGCCAAATGCTGTAATATATTTAATACCTCTGCACGAGAGCGTCACCTCAAGAGAAGGTCTTCAGAYGCAAGGGAGACTTCATACAGTCACAATCTCAACCTCTCACTAGCATTTGTGATGCACTGTAAAAATGGAGTGGTTTTAAGATTGCCAAATAAAAGTACAAAGCTCAACTAACTGTTGCACTATGTTTCATTTATTGTATCACAACAAAAAGTCTTAATTTTCCATTAAGTTTTCCAGTCAGAATGATTTATGYTTGTAAAGCCTTTTTAATTGGAAAAATTATTTTTATTTTATTTTTAGTCCAGTACTGAACTGAATTTTGCACCGTTAGTACACTCAAATTATTTAGCAATGATTTCAAGTTTTTGCTTGTGATTTGAAAGTGAAGAWGTAATAGAAGAAGCCTTTGCATGCTCCAAAAGTGTGCTGACAACATTAGCTTACTCCTAAAACTGTGCATGAAATAAAACTGTAAACAGTTGCCTATTGTAAAGCTGGGAACYGCAAGGTAGCAGTAATGCTTGCAGCCAGAAAGACTCTTCATGGACATGARTCTGCCCTTTGCCTCCCCCTCTCCAGTCACATGGGTGCCTTGTTTTCATTGTTGCCAGAGGAAAGGTTGTCTCTCCTAAAGAAATAATTTAAATAGAATAGAAATAATTTTGAATAGAAATAAATTTGGATCCAGCTAATGCAGACTCTGAAATGATAGATTCTGGACTCTCAATGTTAAATCAAGTGTTTACCTTTTTAAGGGCCTCAGTCTTTGTTTTTGTTTGCCCTTGCTCTGCGCAGTTAATTCCTAAACTCTGGTCTCTCCAGAAATGAGCTCAATGTTCTGTTTTATACTGTAACACATTTCCTGTCCAACAGTCATCAGTAGCCTCAGAGCTGACTTTTGTTTAAATATACTATCACCAGGAGTGTCTTCAAAATAGTAGATAGGTGTTGAATACTGTTACTGTCACATACTAGGCAGTTCTGTGTTGGTATCAGCCTGCTCTGAAAAGGCTTTTAGAGCAGAATTTGGAAATACTGGCACTATGTTACAGRCCAAAGTGTACATTCCTCTAAGCTGAATCTAAATAGCAGTAGAGTCTGCAACAGGTAAGGAGAGCAGATAAAATATCTTGGTTCTTCCAGGATATTGGTCGTCTCTCAGGTAGCGGCACTGCAGAATGCAAACATCTACAGGAGAATTTACAGGTCAGCTTAACACATAATTATTTAAAAGTTAGTAGTACTGTACTACTATTTACAAGACAAATACTTCAGCTAATCCACTGAAGACACCTTCAACAGAACAAGTTTAGAGCATCTACTTTCAGAAATTTTTATAGGCAACTCAGATTAATGGTTCTCTAACATACCCCATGAAATGGGTTTGCTTCAGAAATAGTTACAGTCTTAGAAAGGAACAAAAGTAAAAGATTTAGATTTTCAACAAGAGACAAAATCTCCTATGCATTCCAGTGTTACTGGTAATTCTTACAGATTTCATTTTAAGGATTATTTGCAGCTGAAGTGATGACATGTTAATACCCTGCCAGCTAGCACAATTACCTTCTAACAAAAACCTCTTGGGCCTCGTTATGGCCAAAGCACCACCTCTGGGGAAACATATATGCAGCTAGTTAAGAACACACAGGAATAAAGCTGCCAGAAACAGAGAAATTCAAAAATATTCCATCACAGTGATGAAAAGGCTAAAAACGTTGCATTACTCAAAAAATAACCCCAGCACAATCCATGTCAACAACCCAGCGCTGTGAGCAGTAACTAGGACATATGCATGGAAGATTGGAAGCAGCAGCAAGAGTGAGGCACGACGAGCAGCCACGGACCTACAGGCTCCACTGCTGCAGAGGGCATCTCACTTGTCCTGTTATCTGCTCAACTGCCGACACGAGATTGCAGATAACGGGCCATGCTCTCAATAGTTGACTCATCACCTTTAATTTTCCACTGAATAGCTGGACCCTAGACACGCTGAGAAGTTAAAACTTAGAGAACTTAAATAGCACTTTGTATTTTGAAGACTTGTGAATAGACAGACAAATAAATACGAACAAGGTCACTGTCTCTTCCCCTCACCCCAAGTAACAGTTCCATTTCTTCAGAAGTTCAAGGATAAACTTCAGTGGAAAAAAACAAGACAAAACACAAAAGGTTTTTCTTCCTCATAATCCAACGGCAATCCAAATTCCCAGAAATTTGATATATGTTTTGTTACATGCTTTTCATTTTGGCCATGAGTTCTTCTAGGCTTTCCTCGGACTCTGGCACCATTTCATCAGTTACAGCATTCTGTTCCTATCAGGAAAAGGAGAAAAAAATTAAGAACAGCAGCACAGCCGCACAAGCCCTTCTCTCCACCCTACTGGCTTTACCTCAGTTATGCCCTCTTCTGGGAACCAAGAAGCCAGCTCTACTATCAGGCTCCAGTGACTTAACAGCAAAGACTTAACAAGCGCACGCCCCTTTCTCAGGAGGATTTAGAACATTCTAGCAGCAATACATACAAACTGTGGCCCCTGGACATATTCATTTCACTGTGACTACGTAATCCTTTTAAAAGGCAAGCGTGGTAAAAAATATTAATCACCAAAATAGCAAGTGAGAAAGTCCTGTTTGCTTACAACTAGTACAAAAAATATGAAATAAAATCACTACTGTCATCTCAGAACTATATTCACACTAAATAAAGTTGTTTTTCAGAAGGACAACTGAGATCAGACCATAGAATACTCTCACAGAATGGGCTTAGATACATTTTGATTGGAATTGTTTAAAATGGAATTTTATTGTAGGTTTAAATGGTACTGAAAGTGATAGCTATTATAAATTTGATGTGTAGGATTAAAAAAAGAAAGAGTATTCTAAAAGAATAAATTGTGGAGTACATATTACCTTGTTTGGGATAGTGTATGCTACAGTAATCCCCTCTGGAAGATCTGGTACTGGTCCAGAAGCAGCCTTCAGCTCCTCTTCTGAAGTTTCTGATACTAATTCAATGCCTTGACATTAAAAAGAATTGAGAGGCCAGTTAAAAAAAAAACATGAAATAATTCTTCAATCAATATGTTCAGAGAAAAACTGCAGTCACCTTTCTGAAATAGAGAAAAGTGAATATCTTCTAACTGCTTCATTCCCATTCCCATTATCTACCTTTAGATTATATGAAATATTTCCATATCTCTACCTTACGGGCAAGAATTGCACTTCTATAGGACTTTATTTTCTCACAGGTTGAATCTTACCGTGAGGGCAGCTTTCCCAATGATATGGGAAAATTATTCTATATATAATGTCATAAACGAAATCTGTGTAAGCCTTATAAACATGTCAAAAATGCATAAAAATAATTCAAATTTAAAATGATTATGAACTCAGATGATTATGAACTAGGAGGATGCCTTAGGATAAGTAGTGGTGGAAATAATAAATGCTCTTAAGTCTTAAAAGGAAAACACTAATTGAGACACAAACCCAAGACTTGTTTTGTGTATTAAAGGTACCCACCATGTAATGAATATGCATTTTGACATCTTCCTATCTTCAGATCATCACCTAAGCTTTAAACAGTTAACCCTTCAACCTAAAGTTTGCTCTATATACTAAAAATGCAGCATCAATTTGTGTTAACATTGCTATCCAGCCATCCAGTTGATTACTTACCCCAGTCATTGTCTTCATGTACTACTGCTTCTTCCTGTTCAACTACTACTTCTTTTGATTGCACAGCTTCTTTCTTCTGAAGAAAGAAAAGAAAAACACACACAAAAGGACTAAAAATACATGCAACAGTCTGACTTTCAGTAAGAGCAAGGAAGATCAAATTGAATATTCACATGTATTATAATATTTAGGAGTCACAATTTAGAACTTCCTTAGGCAAAAGAAGGCAAAGTATAAGCAAAAACAAACTTTTAATACTCAAAGACAATAATATATGACTACAAGAAAGGCTAAGCAATTACTGCAGATAAATCTTACCTAACTGCATGCATGTCACTTTGCCTGCCTTTAATGTAACTAAAAAATATTTCTAAGAGTTATGTAATCATGTGAAGATAAAGCCACTGAAAACTGGAATAGCAATGACAGTTTTCTTTTGCGAGAGCTTCACAGCTTGCTCTATTCTCAAGACTTTACTAAATCATAAGACCATTTTTACCTTATAATTTTCTTGCTGTTTTCTGCAATTTTGGTCACTGCACTGTGGGTTTGGCTTCATAGCCATAGTTGGAAAGAAATCTTGCATTGCGTTGTAACCAAGATAGTAACTCACAGTGCCAAAATTCAGCAAATACCTAGAAAAACAAAAATGAGAAAGTAGGTCCTTATACAAGGATACAATCAAGAGAGTTCAATTGCTCAGGCAATCACTTTTTTTTTCCCTCCCCCAAAGGACACCTGAGCGGCACATTCACACCACAGACCAGAAAGTGAAGTACTGGAAGGTTACTGCAATTGTCCTGAAATGAGCTATGGTCACTTGAGTTACTGAAAACACCATAGCTGAATCAAAACAGAATCAGGTATTTCAGGGCTGTTTTGGTGTGAGAACGAGTCAGCTACAGTTTCTGACAAAATATGTTTAAAATAAGGCATAAGTAATTCTCCTACGCCTAAACTCATTCCTACCGGACAGATGCAGATGCCAGCATTATGAAGGCAGTTTTCAATAGCTGAGTAGAACCAGCCTAATTACCCTCTCTCCAGGGTCAGATGTACAACACAAATGCAAGTTAAATTTAAGTGCAACATTTGAAACATTTGTGAAATGAAACATTTGAAGTTAGTCTTCATTAAAGACCAACTGCTGTTGCTATGCAATATCTTAATAAAACGTTAAAAAAAAACTACAAAAAATTTCCTTGCAGAGGGATGCAAGTTCTTTTTTTCTTTTAATGAAATAGTATTTTATATTGCAAGAGAAATTGTTTCTTCTTTGCTCACATACAAAATTTGAAGGGTGAGTTTGCCCTCATTTCTGCCTGGAAGTCAATAATGTCAAATGGAAACTTGTTTAAATAAAGAATTAAGAGGAGAAAGAAAACCACACACACACACGCGCTGCATGTGTACATGCTAAAAAACTCCTAGGAATTAAGACCTTTCCCTACCCCTAAAAAGTTCTATTAAAAATAGCAATGCTGAAATAAAGTCTTCTGCGATTCAAGCTGTAACATTAGACAGGGCTCAATACATACAAATACCTTTGGGAAATAAGCCACAGATACTTAGGAAGAAGCAGACCAATCATTTTGAAAAATCTCCTCAGAGTTCTTCACCCTGCACCGAGCAGCAGCAACTCAGCCACTTACTTCAAAACATTCTGCACAAGAATCCCYGCCACAACACCCATGGTGGTAGGGAGACTGGCTGCACAAACTCCTTCTCGCTTTAACGTCTTCTCATCAATATTTGCAGCAACTACAAGTGGAGGAGCACACTGCGGGAAATAAAGGTTCTGTTTAAAAATGCATTAAATAAAAACACAGATCACACAACCATCGTATTCTAAGCTACTCCCATCAGCTGTGCCAGAATGCGACGCATTCACCAGCCAGTTGATCTTCATACTCCCAGTCCCATTTTAAGATGAAGGGAAAAAAAAAAACCAACAAACAAACCAACCCAAACGGCAATCGTGCTGAGTCGTGCGTACCGCAAAACAGGCGGATTCACCAGGTATGATCAGCTGTATATGTCCTGACACTGCATTTTCACTCACTCCAGATTCCATCCAGATTTGTCCAAGTTCATTGCAGGCCTTAAATAAATAAATAAATAAACCCCAGGAATGTACCTATCAGCAATGCAGGAGTTTAACAGAAAAATAAGTTCTAAGTTAAGACTGATCAAACACAGAACTTTTCTATCTTAAAGCCAGCAGATAAATAGTCACGAAGAATAAAAAAGGCAGAAAACATAAAAGTAAGAATTAATGGACAGATTGTCCTAATGAAGGTAGACCTTTGTGCTTGCATGAAGACCTGTTAACCCAGTGTTCTAAACAGGTACTGGCATTAGAAAGACAAGTAGTGTGATTAGGTGCACAACCATAAGACATTTTTAATAGATAAAACCATGTATAGCTAATTGTACACTTCATATGACTTTTTAAGGAAGATTCAAGATTCTAGACTGAAATTACATTTAAAAAAAAAAAAGATATGGAAATTCGGAGAGTTTACCATAGTCCTTTAGGGACTTAGCTGATAATGCGGAGGAAAAGTCTACAGTTGTACTCACGCACACAGAGTGCTTCACCCAAGAACTAGATAAAAGCTTAGATTAATTTAAAGAAATATGAAGAAGAACTTTCTCAACAGAATTTTGTAAATATTCTGTCTTTTCTCTAGCCCCCTGCAATTCACAACTACTGCAAAGACAAATTATTTACTGCACAAGTTCACTGAGAGTCCAGGCGTGCCCCGGATGGCCTTACCGTGTTAATCGCCATGCGAGCTTCAAAGTTGTCCACGCAACTCAGAACGAGGTCAACGGGCTTCCCTTCCTCTAGGGCACCATTACTGAAAGAAATATTCATTTGCATGAACTAGCCCCATGGCTAGTGGGCCAAAATACCAACACAGCATCAACATGCATCTTGAAATTAGAAAAATACACAGGAAGCCAATTTCTAACAAAACTTGCAACTTTTTTGCACTTGTACAACTAGTATTTCAGTAGTAAAAAGAACTGCCAGGAAGAGCAGCACACTGAAGCCGGGTTCAAATATACAGGTATTTTAGGTTAAGGGAAGGTTTTTACAATATACATCTGCATCTGCTTTCTTTATGAAGCATATTTCAAACTACCAGAGCAGACAAAATGTGATTTGTTGTGCTGCTGTAATTGGAAAAAATGACATGACACTTAGCTTAACAACGTCTGATTGTTGGAAATCTAAAGATGTACTAAAAGAAGTATTACAATTTTATAGCTAAAGTAAATGTTTTCTAGCACAATTTCTTGGGGACCATGAAGAAATGTGTTTTCATATATACATATTTCCCACTGATTTTCAGTTGGAATTTACTAAATTACAAGTTTTCAGTGAAAATGTGAGACCCTATTTAGAACCAAACACCAGAAGTTAGTTAGTGTTCTGCTTTTGTTGTCAGATTTTACCTTATTCTATCCATGAAATGTTGAAAGTTGTCCAGCGTTGTGATGTTGTAGTTATGTACTTCAAACTCAACATCAGGGTTAATATTCCTTATAGAAAAAACAAAATGAGTCAACACTAATAAATATAAGGATAACTTGCACCCTACTTCCTAACTTCACAGATGTTGCGTATCTTGAACTTCCAGTTGCCTCTCAAGCCTAATATGCCCATATAGACAAAAACTGGCAGATGAGAGAAAAAAAAAAAAAAAGGAAGCACAAATGGAGTGGCAAAGCAATTTTACAAGCAATGATCTATACCTCAATAGTACAATTACATTAAGGTTTTTACCAAAACAAAAACGTCATTAAAGTACCAATCACTTCTACTGATGTTTTATACTCAAATATTGAGTATAAATATTGCTGAGTATAAGTATTGGGCTTTATACTCAAATACCTCAAATGGGTATATATTCCACTGACATTTTTATATGCAAATTTCTAATTTAGACTATGCTACTTTAGCAACAAGTATTTCTCTCCTGATCGCTTTCATAACAACATCCCGGATAAATACAGGTGATATCTACTTGGCTATCTACGTACCTCAAAGTATGCTCTGCTGCTTGCACCTTGCTTAACCCAGCTTGATGAGGTTGGAAGAAGAGTCTGTTCATGTTTGCCAGTTCCACTTTGTCATAATCAAACAGAAGCAGCTATGGAAAAGATTATAYCAACATAGGTGATTTCCTGAAGACTCTGCAAACAAAGCACTAAGGTGACCCATTTTATATAGCAAAGCTCATCCTTGTGCGTATGTGTTGGGCAGGAGGGAACTCTGATATACTTTATATCACTTTTAAAAGGCTAAAAATTTAGCAACAGTTAAGAACTTCATGCTAAACTTCCTCTGTTTTCCTATTGCAATAATCCCATATGAYGAATATTGCAAGACAGCTGGACTCCTTTAAGAGCACAGAGAAAAAATTCATCCAAATAAGAGTCATCCATACAACACAGGACCAAACCCTATCAAAATCATTTTTACTAGCATAAAATAGACAACAAGACTGAYGTCTACCCAAGCAGTACTCTTGAGTGCTTTCTTCAAGATACTTTTACCAGGACAAAATCAACTATGGGAAATCTTATCTCCCTCTTTACAGGGAGAACTAGCCCTTCTGCTACGAAGGGGAACAAGTTAAAAGCCATTACCTTACCAATGCCACATCTGGTCAGCATTTCAGCRGTCACGCTGCCAACTCCACCTACACCCACAACCGCAACTGTAAAGGTGCGGATTTTCTGCAGAACGCAATGAAACACAAATCAGCGCATCAAATGTGACCCCAATGAGAGAAAGAGAGAGAGAAAGGTTGTTTTAACGCATATACAATCCTACCTCATAGTCTTTGACTATTCCCATTCTTTTCAGTGCCATGAGACGGCTACAAAGAACAAAAGCGATAGTTTAATCAAGAGGCTCTCTACGTTTCCAAAGGGAATTTTGGTTTATAGGCACCTGGAGTGCCTGTTTTAAAGAGAAGTCAGGCTAGATGCAAACTCCCAGCCCCACAGCAGCTGCACACGGTGCAATGACTCTCCAGGTACCTTCCCAAGAGCAAGGGGGGCCTCGGCCGCAGTCTGGCCGCCGGCCCCGCTCGCTCGGAGCCGCCGCGGCGGCCCGGGCCGCCCAGCGCCATCCCCGGTGCCGGCAGCCGCGGCGCGGTCCCGGGCGGCGGTACCTGTACGGGTTGCAGGGGGTCACCTCGGCGCTCATGCTGCCGATGGGCGCGCGCGAGGCCCGCCCGCCGCGCTCGCGGGCCAGCTCGGCCTCCAGCTCCCGCACGCGCCGCTCCAGCCGCTCCAGCTCCGCCATGGCGGCAACAGCGACACGTCGGCCCGGCGGAGCTTCCTTCCGGGAGCGCCGCCCCGCCGCCTCCCCGGGCGGGCGGAGCGAGGCGGCCGCGGTTGCCGCAGCGACGCGGGGGCGGAGCGGGGCTGCCGCGATGGTGGCGGAGCCGGGCACCACGGAGGTGCGCTCGCGGCACCGCTTCGACCAGGGCCGCCTGGAGCACTACCTGTGCCGCTGGCTGCCCGGCTTCCCGCGGCACTCCGCCGCGCCGCTCGCCCTCCGACAGTACAGGTACGGCCGGGCCGGGCCGGGCCGCGCGAGGGGTGCGCGGCGGCCGCCGTGGGCCGTTGGCGGGCGGCCGTTGGCGGGTGGCCGTTGGTGGGCGGCCGTGGGCCGTTGGCGGGCGGCCGTTGGCGGGTGGCCGTTAGTGGGCGGCCGTGGGCCGTTGGCGGGTGGCCGTTGGTGGGCGGCCGTGGGCGGGCGGCCGTGGGCCATTAGCGGGCGGCCGTTGGTGGGTGGCCGTGCGCTGTTAACGGGCGGCCGTTGGTGGGCGGCTGTTAGCGGGCGGCCGTGGACCGTAAGCGGCCGTTAGCCGGGCGGCCGTTACGCTGAGGGGCAGCCCGGGAGGCGCCGCCGCCGGGGGAGCCGAGCGGGGGGCGCCTTTGGCGAGGGGGGCGAGTTCTTGGTCTCGGTTGGGCTCGCTGGGCCCTGGTTCGCGGCTGGCAGTGCCGCAGAAGGCAAAGTTCGCCCTGACAGAGGGGGTGGCCTTTCCCCTAGGTGGCACCTGGGCCACTTAACGCAAGTCTCGGGTGGACTTTCTTCTGGTGGCAGAAGCCCCTGGGGTGCAGCCTGCCTGGGCACGTGCCTCCATGTTTGTCGCCTTTCACCTACTTATGGATCGTGGCTTATCTGCCTTTCATTGCCCAACGGGTGTCCAGAGTCACCATAGCGGCTTCAGGTGTCAATTAAACAAGGCAGGTACCAATGAGCAGCCTTGTGCTGGGCTGAGGTTCCCCTTAATGCCCTGAGGGCAACGTGTGGCACAAGTGAGGCCCTCGCTCTAGTTCCAAAACCCTGTTTGACAGGAGAAGTTTTTTTTGTAGCTGGCATTTCAGCAAATAGCTGATGTATCCTCAAAGCAGAAGCAATTAGGAAAAAATGGGATTCTGAAAATATATATATTTTAATTTCACAGTAAATATGACCTCAACTGCTTTATCTTAAGCTATCTCTAAGAAACTTTGCTAACCCAATTTTTGATTGTGTTCTGATGCAGTTCTGAAACATCCATCCAAATCCTTAACTTTACCCAATCTTCACAAATACTTTGATCTGAGGAACTTTACGAAGGGCCTCAGGAGAGCACCCAATAGTAAAATCTGCTAACAAGTTGGCAGTATTTATGCTTCTCTTACTTGATTCATCTTGTAGTTGCGCTTTAAGTCTTCAGTTAATCCAACACTTTATTGTGCCTGGTAGAGTGTTGGTCTGCACAGTGCACCTGCTGAACTCTTGTGTTGATTGTCCTCTGCCAGGCACGGGGAAAACAGAAGCCTCCTAGGGAGCATGAGAGCAAAAATTTGCTTGACTTTGTTTTTTTTTCTTTTTTCCCCCCAATAGTTGTCTAATCTTCCATTGGGCTACATCTTAACKATTCTTATAAATAATCCAGAATGGAGAGAGAACCGCATATGGATTAGCTCATTTTCCTCAGCCTTTAGGAAAATGAGGATCTAGGTGTCATGAAGAATTTGTCTAGAATGGTCTTCTCTTTACTTGCATATATGATTGAAAAGTCTAATTTCTGTGATTCTTTGTCACTGTAGCACTTGTTGGAATTGCTTTAGGCAATGCCTTATGTGTGTAAGTAGATGAATAGACTTGGTACTGGAGTTCATCAGTTACTTAGAGAGTTTTCTGTACATTTGCATTGTTGAAATTGCAGCTCACCAAAAGGAAAAAACGCTTATGATCTTATGCAAATTCTGCTCAGTTTGACTTCTTTCACACTAGGTAGTTTAAAGGCTAATACCATCCATTCACTGCAGACCTTCAAAACGATCATAATACCTTTTGCGGGAGGGGAGAGAATGTTATCTTCCTTTCACAAGAGAACAAATTACATCCACAGTGAAAGTAGACACCTTTCTTATATGTGGCAATAGCAGGTCTGACTTTGTAGGCTGTCACTAACATCCTTGTGAGATTTTATTTGAAAGAAAACTCTTGAGAAGAACTCTTTCTTGTGTCTTGCCATTCTGTTCAGGCCAAGTCACAGTGCACTTTTCATTGCTTATATTAAATGCTTGGGGACTTGAATTCATAAGTAATTCAAATCATCTTATTTGTAGCTCAGGCCAGTCAAACCCAACCTTTTATCTCCAGAAGGATGGGCAGTCTTATGTACTCAGGAAGAAGCCTCATGGTCCCCTTTTACCTGGAGCTCACAAGGTAAGTAACTTTCTTTGACAAGCACCAAACACTTTTTATTGCAGGTGTTTAAGTCCTATAAATGATGTTGCGACAGGTTTCAGTGATTATCTGTCTAAAAATGCAATGAATTAATGAGAGCATTTCCAGTTTTCTGTGTGATATGTGAAACAAAGCATTAAAAAGGATGATTTGTCGTGTACTGTGTTTAGCAAAGTAGTGATTTATGTTTGGGAACTTTTTACTGAAGCTAAATTTCTATATTTTCTTCAGATTGACAGAGAATATCATGTGCAGAAAGCCTTATTCTCAGCTGGATTTCCAGTCCCTGAGCCCCTGATGTACTGCAGTGATGTTTCTGTCATTGGAACAGAGTTTTATGTAATGAAGCATGTGCAGGTTGGTCAACCAATATGAAAGCATTTTTTTYCATTGCTATAAGCTGCTTTTAAATTATCTTAACTTCTCTGATGATAAGTATGTTCATAAGTTTGGGGAGTTTARTATGTATATCAGTATATCCTGAGGACACAAAGAGAAATAATTTCCTGATATTTTCAGAAAGTGCTACTTATCAGAAAGTTCTTAAATAGCTATTTATGTTATTTAAGCTTCAGCTTTTGCAAAGTGTCCTTCTCTTTGTGTTGAAGTATTCAGCTCAGCATTTAACCTTTTTACATTTTGAGCTGCCAGGAGGATTTCTTGAAAGGAGTTGAAATAATGTGTGAAAATCATAGGCATAAGTTAAGGGAGGTCAGGTGAGGCTGTAAAGTTATGCTGAATCCAATCCCCGCACCTTTTTAACACTGAAGATAGTAATCTACATAAAATCACATTTTCTTGAAAACTAATTTTAAAGAACTGAGATTTTGCTTGCTAGTCATATCTCAGCCTGCAACCTTTCTTGCTAAATATCAACAATTTGATTGTTTTAAAACTTAAAAAGTTACCAGGATATTGAGGAACATTTTTTTTAAGCCGATGAAAATGAGTAGAAAACCACACTAGAAAAGGAAAGTTTGTAATGCAGTAGGATCTTTGTTCTATAGTGGGATTTCTCAGTGAAGATTGGGGGAGCATCGTTCTCAGCTTTGTTGTCTTGTTTCTGTGTCTGCAGCACTGGGTTTGTAGCACTCACCCTCAAAACCTGTGGTGGGGTAGAGGAACCCAGGCCCTTTGTGAGAGCCAGTGACACTCGGCATCCAGAAGCTTGGCCACTTCTGTGTTTAATCATTGTGTGACAGCAGCTGTCAAGGGGAAAAAAAGTTATTTTTCTTAGCTATTAATGGGAAAGGCCAGAAGGCCAGTCTCCCTCATTCCATATTGATCAATTCCTCAGGGCTCAGCTTTCAGTGGACATCCTGGGCATAAAGGATTTGGGATTCCTGTGAAGCTCTTCACCTGTACTGGGCAAGAAAGATAGTAAATAGAGATCTTTGACTGCACTGGGGGCATTAGTTCACTGYATTGCTTCTGATATGCATAGCTTTCCTTCTCTCCTCCTGATGTGTATATCTTACCAAATACTTGATTTTATGATGCTTCTAGGGTCGCATCTTCCGAGACATCTCAATACCTGAAGTGGGCCCAGCAGAGCGTTCTGCTCTGTACATTGCAATGATAGAAACACTGGCCCTGCTGCACTCCCTGGACTTGAAGTCTTTGGGTCTCCAAGGATTTGGCAGAGGACCAGGATATTGCAGAAGACAGGTAGAGATCTTCAAATATGATTGTTTTGTCAAGTCTTTGAAAGTTTATTGAATTGCAAGCTAAAATATTAATGTCCCTTAAAAGTGACCATCATATTTAAGCTATTAAACAGCTTTGCTTTATTCAGTTATTTGTACAATTGCAAAATTATTGCTACATTCAAATTGCTTGTAATCTGCAAGTGGTGAATGTTATTCATTCATTTAGGTATAACACTGGATTTGGCTACGTAAGTAAGATTGGAATAAGAAATGGAGGAAGTCTTCATTGAGTCTTTTAATCACACAGTGCAAAGTGCGAAGTGACTGGGTTTTATTGAATTCACAAGTAACATAGTCAAAGCCCAGAAGTACTGGCTTCATAATTTTGTGCTTTTGAAAAACTTGTCAGTCAGTTTGAAAAAACTGTTTGAGTGTTTTATGTTTCTAGGTGTCAACTTGGAAAAAACAGTACGATGCTGCAGCTCATACGGATATTCCTGCCATGAACCAACTGGCTGAGTGGTTAGCAAACAACTTGCCCCCTGATGACAATGAGGAAACGCTGATTCATGGGGATTTTAGAATAGATAACATCATCTTCCACCCAACAGAGGTTCTGATACTTGTTTATACATGTCTAATACTACAGTAAGGTCCTTTTTTTGCTTGCAGCCCTACCAGTTAATAGGATGTTTACCTGATGCTTTAGTACGTGTTTTGTTCTATGTCTGTGTAAGGCCTGCTTAGAATATGTGCAGCATGAGTACTGATTCATCAAAGTTGCTTGACTCTCTTGGCAAATCATAATGCAAATAATATTTCTGTCCTTTGTATCCTGATGTTATACAACTTTAGAAAGTAAAAGTAGAGAACTTAACCTCTTCCATATGTTCTGGGCAAGGAGCTTAGGTACCTAATAGAGTACAAGTTTCTGTTGTAGGAGTTAATTACTTGGATCATTCATTAGATRTCCCTATTTTAAAGTCCAGAAACAAAACATTTCATGTATATAAATCCTGCTGGATGCACTGAAGAATGAAAAACATGCTGAAGGCTCACTTCACTAAACTACATAAGCATCTGCTCAAAAACCCCTTGAAATCTGCAGGAGGACTTGACCACAGCAGCTTTTGGAAGAGGATCTAAATGCATCATATGTGATATCAGTGGACGCAAAGAAAAATTTCTAGAAGCTACTTAGTTATGAAAGATGTGTAAATCATAGAGACCATTAATGTTCCTCATTCATCTTGAAAGGAAAGGAAGAGAGGTTTTCTAGTTTGTAGGAGCTATGTATCCATGCAATCAAATTTAGTTCATTATGATTCTAAGTTATTTGCTTGCTTGGTTGTGAGCAAAAGATATGCCTGCTATTTGTAGTCAAGACTCTGCAATAYTTGCAGAATATAGCAATTTTGGACTTGAAAATATGATTTGTGAAGTAGTTTTACTTCTGTAAGGGACAAACAGCCCTTTTATGATATAGAGATAGTAATTTTAAAATCGACTGTGATCACCTTACCAGGCTTAGCAACCTTATCTCATAAGTTAATCTTTAAGTAAAATAGAATATATGCATTCTGTGTTTTCTGTTTTTATTCCACTATTCATCATGAGATGGCAAGAGGTGTCAGAGAGTCCCTAGAATTAATTCTAAATCTATTCTGTTTCTGACACCTCTTCGTAATCAAGAGCAAAACGTATGCACCTTTGTTATTAATAAAATAGCAACCTTAATGTATTTTTGTTTACTTTTGTATTAGAACTGCTGGAAGATGAAATTGTAAATAGTCCGCAGAAATTGTTCCTAGGTATGCAGGAATTGCCACATAAGAAAGTCTTTCGTACCTAGTTCAAGATAATCAATAGTAAAGGATCATGCAGAGACACACATGGTCATGCAGGACTACAGGACAGCTAGACTACAAGCACTCATTGCAGATTATATCTTGGACTATATGAAGTGGATTGTATTTGGATTGGATTATATATAAAGGACTAGAAGCGAAAGAAACCTATCGATACTCTTAGGATTCTTCAGAATATTGTATTTCAAGCATATTTGGAATAGAACAGTTTGGAAATTTATGACAAGAAAGCCATTACTCGAAGGTGTATGGTATAGAATGAGTTTCTRCTGTTAACATGGCCGCTTGTCTACAACTACGTGAATCTTAAATGCCTCTAGATCCCATTGTGCACTGGTTTTACTGCAGACAGTTACAACGYGTGTGTCTAATTTTATATGGTTACCTCAGAGCACATTCCAGCAAAAATATTGTTGAATATTAAGTGGATTGAGCATTTGTGGATGTAGAAAATTCAACTTGTTTATCTGCTGTCATTCATGAGAGTTTTTATTTTTATTTAAGGCTCGTGTTTTGGCAGTGCTGGATTGGGAGCTTTCAACTGTTGGTCATCCTTTGTCAGATTTCACATATGCCACTTTCTTCTACTTTTGGCCTACATCGATGAAGAACTTAGGTGAAAGATCTGTCATTCGTTTCCAAGGAACTATAGGTATGAAGTTGTTTTGTTTTATTGAAATGTACTGCTAGTAGGGTTCCTTATGAGAACAGATAATCCTGTTGTAATATGTTGTTGTTAGATTAGCCACAGTAGTTAGTTTTACAAAGGTTATTTGTGAGCTTTCTTGGAGATACCAGAGGAAAATTTATTTAAATAGGAGCTTATTAAAAAAAAAAAAAAAAAGAAAAGAAAAAAAAAAGAAAAGGAAAGAAAATGTACTGCTAGTAGGGTTCCTTATGAGAACAGATAATCCTGTTGTAATATGTTGTTGTTAGATTAGCCACAGTAGTTAGTTTTACAAAGGTTATTTGTGAGCTTTCTTGGAGATACCAGAGGAAAATTTATTTAAATAGGAGCTTATTAAAAAAAAAAAAAAAAAAGAAAAAAGAAAAAAAAGAAAAGGAAAGAAAATGTAGTGCAATTTGTGTCATGGCTGGGGTGGGATGTGGAGTGGGAAGTTTTATGCTTGCCTGGAATTTTGACACTTCTATTTCTTTTCACCTCTTCATGTATTTCTTAGCTCATGAGAGAGGAGTCTTTTTTGTTCTTGTTTGTTTGTTTTCTTTACTGTGCAAGTTGAAGGTATCCTGAAGCTGAAAAAGCAGTTCAAATGTTTGAAAAACAATGTGGAAAAACATAGAAAATGTTGAGTATCATTAAAATATATATATATATATTTTTTTTTTTTAGAAACTCCTTCATTTGAAGAACTGATTTGCATTTACTGCCGCTGCAGGGGTATTAACAGTACTATTCCCCACTTGAATTTTTTTCTTGCTTTATCATATTTTAAAATAGCAGGAATATTCCAGGTAATACATTCACTGGTATTTTTCTGAAGTGATGTGTATTTTTATTATAAGTATTTATATATTAATAATACTTCTTCAGAATATGAATTATGTTTCAGAAATAGCTGAAAACATTGTACTCCAGTTTGTCCCTTTGTGGTCATGACTGATGACTCTCTAGGGTAAAGTTCCTGCTGCATGAAGTACCTTGTCTCAGATGTAGCTAAATGCTTAGGAGAGTACACTAAAGCAGAATAAGAAGTGGAAGTGTGAATTTTTTTTTTTTTTTTTTTTTTTGTTATCGATGTGCCAGTGTGCTGGCAATCCAAATCATTTGGATTTGTTTTGGATATTCTGGTTAGTTTAAATCTCATGACACAGGACCAAAGATATTAGTAAGGTTTTGCAGCATTCGTGAAAGTAGTCAACATGATATATAAATCACCTATACATGAAAAGGAGGCTGTGTCAACTCAGGCTTTTTTGAGGAAAAATGCACACATTAGTCATGACGTGACTGCAGGAGAAAATAAGTTTTGTTGATTGACTGCCAGTAGAAGAAATAGTTTTAGATTTTCAGCCACTGTAGGATATGCATACARTTTTATGAGAAGTTGCAGCGTGAACCCAGCTTAGTAACATAAACTTTCTGGTCTTAATTTGGGGTTAGAGTGTAGGTGTGGGCAGTTCATGTAGCTTTGGATAATAAGCATACATATACTGGTATCAGTTTAAGAACAGGCTGGGCTTGCTTGAAGTACTGTGTGCAAATACAGTCTTTATTTGCTTTTCTGGTTCTTGTGGGATTTCTTTAGTTTAGCTTAGGGGGCTTGAGCCTTTGCATTATATCAGATGGGACCAGAAGTAATGCTATCATATCTCGGTAAGCTCAGCTTGTAAGTCATAAAACTACATTGACTGCTGATGTATTTYCTATTATATATATTTAAGTTTTTGTTACCTAGCAGAAGAAATCAACTATCTGTGAGAGAGACAATATGAAGTGCCTGGTTGTACCACAGATGCCTTTCCTTTTGGTTTTAGGGCATATATGCTAGATATCTCCTTGGAAATGCTTCTTCAGAGAACAGTCATGAATTTGGTGAGATGGTGAAGCCTTTGGCGGAGAGAGGGCTAGAGCTCTCGAAAAGGTAGGAGATCTAAACTCCTGGCCTAAGGTCAAGCAAGTGCTTGCAACTCATTCACTGATTTAAATGCCCATATTAGGCAGCTTACATTGTTATCAGGGAAAAATTGGTGGTATTTCTTAATCTATTGGATATTCTTCTTTAGATCATCTTTCAGCAGCAAAGTAGATCACAGAATTTCAGGAGATGTCTTCCATCAAAGTGAGAAAGGGAAAGAAATTCTGGAGAAGGTAAAGCAGTTCATGGCACAGCACATATACCCAGCTGAGAAGGTAAAAGCCTTTAGCGTTCTTTTTATTTTAATTGACTTAGAATGTCCGTGTGGTTACGATGCTTAGCTGTGTGAAATATTTGTTCTTTTTTCCTTTCCTTTTTTCTGCTCCCTTCCTTTTTTCTCCCCCGCTCCTTTTTTCTCCCCCTTTCTCTGAATTTATATTCACAGAACCTTTATTGAAAGTACTACTTCTGTGAATTCTGGTATATTATCATAGACACCAGAACATTGGTGGGGTTGTTTGTTTGTTTGTTTGAGAGTTTTTTGTGAGTGTATTACTCACCTTCCTTTCTTTTGTTCAGAAACTGAGAGTAGCCAGAAAGCAGTTTCACAGAACAGCCTGGTACTAAGTACTGCCTTGTCTCTGCTGCTGCTYCTGTGCTTGTTGCAGCACACTCATTACACTGTGGCTGTCAAATTTCTTGACAGAAATGTCATAATTAAGTTAGAGAAAGTGAGTCGTCTTCTGCTAGAATAGGGACAAGCTTGTTGTTCTTCTGATATTTTTTGCCTTTGGTTTCACTTGCAACTATCCTGAGTTGTTCTTGTTCTGGAAAGGTAATGCAATGCTCTATGAAGTATTGTTGCATAATTTCTGTGGTTGCATATTGCCTTTTTTGCTGTGACTCTGCAAATCTCATGTTTTGAAAATATTATGATTTTGGCTTTTTTATTTGTGTCAAAGAAATATACTTTAGGTTGTCAGTTCAGAAAGGAAACTACTGCTTTTAGCCATGAAATGTTGAATGCTTCTGTTCCTTGTCTTTTAAAAAAGATTATTATTAAGGTATTATTTGTATAGTATTGAACATGATTCCATAACATATCAGTGTAGCCTCATTCTTAGATATATTATTAATAATACCAGTGAAGGTCTGAAATCAGAGAGTGGAAACAGAACTATCTAACTAGAGAAAGGGAAAATGAGGTGAAGCTCACTACTTCTTAATCTAGGGAAATGTTAAAAATGATTTATTTGGAAAGTTAATTTAATTTTCAGCTTAGTGGAAGCACAGGTGACATTTGTTGCCAAATTCAGTGTTTCTTTGGGAGTGATGGTTGATTGTGGTTTTCCTTTCAGGCAGAGGTGTAGAGAGCATACTAATCTAAATGACCTGTGAATATACATGCATACCACAAGAGATTTCCCATGATGTATTCAAAGCTTTATTGGTATCCAAAGCTTCTTAATCCCAAACTAGTTAGAGACAGACTTTTGTTCTGGAAGGGAATCTTTTAGGTAATTAGGTGTACTTGCTTTAGAAACAAGTGAATGAACCACAAATAGCATGAAAGTTCTATAATGAAGAGTGGTGCCCTTGTATGTTATTTCTGACAATGGGGCAGGCTTGCAAATCACCACTTGTAGGCTCTAGTTCTGGAATTCCCTTATTGTAGGGTTTTTATATGTAATAAAGGGAATCRTGTACTTTCATAAAATAAGCACACAAAAAATGCTTACCTGGAATTGAAATTTAGGATTACATTTCAGTRTTGCTGCAGAAGAAGAAGAATACGGGTACAGAGAAGGGAGTGTTTCTTAGACACTATTTTTTTTAATTGTAAAACTAGTACTGGGGCCAAATTTGAAGTGCCCCACTAAAATATATTTGTGAAAATACTACTCAAGAAATTATTTTGAGAGAAGAAAACTTGCATTCTTTGTGGTTTTACTCTATTAAAAGTAATTAACTAGCTTGTATATCTGGGTGTTGTGATAGGAAATCTATATGTTAAGTGCCAGTACCTCAGGCTAAGCTTTAATTGGTATTTAGCTTTCAGGTATATTTCTCCTAGTTGGTACCAGTTACTTGTATCTTCAGAAGCCATTGCTTCTACTTTTATCATCACATATTTTAAATCATTGTAAGCCATTTTCATGTGTGAAGTGCACTGATTTTAGTCATCTTCATGATGTGCTTGATGTCTTGTAAAATAGATTGTGGTTTAATTTTTGAATTAGTGTATAATATTAGAAGAAAGATAACTAGTTCCTTAAGTGTAAGGCTGAGAAACAAACCATATAATCATTTGTGTATGTTAATTGTGTATATGTATTTAATAAGCAACTTTTTGATTTCTCTCTAAGGAAATAATAAAATACTATGCTGAACATGGAGAAACTAAGGAAAAATGGAAGAAACCACCAGCACTTGACAGACTGAAGGTATTCAATAATATTCTTGTTCACTTAGCAATAAGAGAAACAAAAGCAGTGACATGAAGAGTAGGGAAGTTTGCTGTTGGAGAACTTATTCTGGCTTCAGCAGTGAAGAACAGTGAAAGGAGAGAAAGAAGTAAGCAAAGGAAACATGCAAGAGGAGATGAGACGTGCAAATGAAGGAGGAGAAAAGCAAAGCGAGTTCTGTAAAGGATATACCTCAACTTTAGCTCAAAGGCTGTATCTATTGAAAATAACTACTTGGGAAAAAAAATAAAAGGTCATATGTGTTGGACTGTGCTAGGCAGGAAGGAAGAAGATGGGTATCAGGCCAAACTTCACTGCAGGATGAAGGCTTATTGCTAGTGTCCTTTTCCTTTAATTCTTTCAACAGGAAATGGCAAAGGCAGAAGGGCTGTGGAACCTTTTTCTCCCAGCTATCAGTGGTCTCAGCCAACTTGACTACGCGCTAATAGCTGAAGAGACTGGGAAATGCTTCTTTGCCCCTGAAGTTTTCAACTGTAACGCACCTGGTTAGCAAGCCCTGTGCCTTAGTGACAATACTGAGAATGGTAGAAAGGTGGGCAGCTTATGCCATACCAGTTAGGTGTATCAAAAATAAATGTGCCTGCTGATTTCCTACAGACTCTGGAAACATGGAGGTCCTGCACATGTATGGGACTGAAGAGCAAAAGAAGACGTGGCTTGAGCCTCTCCTTGAAGGGAAGATTAGCTCTTGCTTCTGCATGACAGGTAAATTTCTGTTTAGAAGAGAATTATAGACAACTGGCACAATTGTCATAAAAGCCTATGAAAAACATAGTTGTTGTGTCTTAATCAGTTAATGCAGATAGTTCCACTGGGTTTCTGAGTGTGAACACGGAGACATCTCTGAGGTGTGACTGCAGAGTTACGCACTCTTGGTCTACTTCCGGAGCTCACTGTCTCGTTAGTTGCCAGGTCTCACTGGCAATTGGTATTTGCTTTCCACGTATTTCAGTTTATTTTGAATACTAATGAAATACAGGTTATTGTACAAAACAGATTTACAATAGTATGGACAAGCCAGATTCACAATAGCAGTTACCATTTGTAATATGCTTTGGGGATTCTCTAGAAGCATACATGTAGGTACCAGCATGACGATTTTGACTAAACTTGCGTAGCTATCATGTCATAATTGGAGTTTTTGAGGCATAACTCTAAAAATAACTAGTGAAACACATGATATACTTTATGTCTCAGCATTATATGCATTTTTACTCTTGGAATCTTGTGGCCTTCAGCACCTCTGAAAAACCTGACTTTGATATAGGAAGGTAACATTTAAATGTGTCATGTCAAAAAATTTGGCCTTCCTGTCTCAGCAGGAGTTGAGAGAACTTGGTCTTAGAGATGGACCCTTTCTTTGCCGCTCTGTTTCACTCTGTTTTCCAAGAGTAAAAAGGTGCTTTTACTGAAAACTTGAGAGAAATTGTCCTAACAAAGAAGATTAGTGTGAAAGGAGAAGAATGAATCTTTTCTGTTCAAGATCATTGCTGACACTGCTGACAACCAATTGATGTAACCTATTTTGTAAAGCAGTCAAGTTCTGTCAAAAAAGAGGCTTAAACCCCTTTTACTTTCACTTGAGAGCAGCCTAGAAAAAGGATGAGAAGAGATATGACTGTTATCTATATAAATAGTAGGTTGGAAGGGGGGGACTTAAGGGAAAGGGGAAGGACTTAACCTTCTTCCCTTCCAAACATTTTTATTTAATATAAAGGGTATTTGGGGCCCAAGAACAAGTCAACTTAAGCTGCCTATGAATAAAATATCACAAGAAAATGGATTGTCGCTGACCACAAGCAGTGAGATTTTGAAACAGCTTTTCCACTGGGAGCAATATAGTATGTATACAACATATGTCGATCCCTGTATTTGTGATGGTAGTACTAACTATATCCATTTTTTTTAACAYAGAGCCTGATGTAGCTTCCAGTGATGCCACCAATATGCAATGCAGCATTGAGCGAGATGGAGACAGCTACGTGATCAATGGCAAGAAGTGGTGGAGCAGTGGTAAGCACAGAAAATCTAATAAGAGTGGCTGAGTCTAAATTTCTTTCTTAGAATTGGTAAAACAAAAATATCTGAGTTCCAAGATAGACTTGGATGTTTTATTTATGAACCTTTGTTTGGGAAAACTGCATACTCTGCTCTGCTTCTGCAGTACTCGGGCTCACCAGGAGATAGGGCTCTTTGTCTCCTTTCTGGTGTTTCAGAGCTAGAGGGGCAGGGTATGAGCTGGACATCTTGCCTCTGCATCAGAACTGTTCCCTTGCTCTGGGGCAGTGTCTCCCAAGTGTGCATTGCAGTCCCTGAGGGGTTGGTGGGAGAATTGGTAGGAGATCAAGCACAAAAGATATTGGTCATAAAATAAATTACACGAATTTTAAAGAAGGGAGAGAGCAAACGTAAGACAGCGTGACTTGGCTTGTGTTATTTCTAATAAAATAATTAGGACAGTCAGATTTGTATAAAGACAGACATGGAAAAGGGACCGAGACTCTGCCAAGAGTTTGTGTTCCAGTTCTGTGTTCCAGCCAGGGTCTCCTATTCTGCCTTTTCTTTGGTGTGGTTAGTGGGGGATTTGGGGATCTTGAGGACCTTGGCTGTTTGTCTGGAAATTCCAGAAGCCTGCCAGCCTGGTCGCTATGTTCCCTCAGCAGCAACCAGTAGTAGTATGAAGATAAATCACAACTCGCATCTGCAGCAGGAAGTCACCTGCTTTGTAGAAGGAAGGGGCCAAACTCTTCTTGGTGGTGGCCAGTGATAGGACAAGGGACAATGGGTATAAGTTGAAACACCGGAAGTTCCATCTSCAGGTGAGGAGTGACACTGTGAGGGTGACAGAGCCCTGGCACAGGCTGCCTCGGGGGGTTGTGGAGTCTCCTTCTCTGGAGGTCTTGAAAACCCACTTGGATGCCACCCTGTGCCACATGCTCCAGGTGTCCCTGCTGGAGCAGGGGGTTAGACTAGATGATCTCTAAAGGCCCCTTCCAACCTCAGCCATTCTGGGATTCTGCTCTGCAGGGGTACCCTGCACTTGCTCAGTAAATACAGCATGGCTTAAACATGTCAGATTTGTGGTGTCCGAGTAGACCATTTGTGCAGCATGTGTCAAACACTTCTGAGTGCAGTTCACGCTGTCGTGCTTCTACAAAATACTGGACAGAAATTCTGTAAGCTTCTGACATCCAAAGGAGAGAGTGAAGAGGCCCGTTTCTTGTTTATACCACTGTTGTTTCTTGTCTGTTATTTTGGAAATTTTTCTTCCAGTCTATAACTGTGTGACTAGGAGCGGTCTCCAAGAATGAGAGACTCTTGCTGGCTTTCGTAAGCAGCAGAGGATGTGGGGCAGTGTGGCCTATCACTACTCTTTCAATTTGAAAGCTAATGTATCAAGACATTTGGACCGAGTCCTGCAATCCATGAAAAATTGCCACTTCCCTTGAATCTTGGCCAGCTCTGGACAGGAGTAGCTTTGTACCCCTCTATGAAAGAGTACAAATGCCTTCARGCATGAGCTCCACAAGGAGTCAGAGCCTTCTTCATTTTTCCTCATTCATGAAGCAAGGGCTCTGGCCTTTCAGATGAGAGATGTCAGTACGTACTAAAACAAAGCAAAGATAACGAGACGCACAAAATGGAAGCCAATGCAYTCTTCATATATATTTACATTTTATTACGTCTTCATATACTTTATTTTGGAAGATTATAATTATTGCAATGTCTGGTTCATTTCACAAATTCCTACTAGAAATTCCAGGCTGTGACTCAGAAGATTAACTTAACCCTTTTTCTTATGTTCTTGCTAATACTTTATACTATTTTGACATTTACAAAACCAAATCTTCACATGGTGCCATTCAGGGACATGGTTGAAACTGTGTGCCTGCTCAAAATGAAATGGCTCCTGGAATATGAGCACTTTCTGGAACCTTGGGCAGAGCAAAGACACTAAAAATATGGCAGAAGTAGGTAGGTAGGTTTTGTGTATACACACACACACACACACACACACACACACACACACACACACTCACTCACTCACTCACTCACTTGTTACCTTCTTGCTTTTGCAGGTGAGGGTTTCCCTATCCTTAACTTCTTCCTTAAGGATATAGCTGTCTGCGTCTGGCTCTTTGGCATGTAGTTTATCCTCCGCTTTCAGCCAGTGATGTGAGTTTTTTGAGCTAGGTATAAAAATTCAGAGCCCCTACTATGCACGTGAAAGCTGTAGACATGCAATAAAGGTACATACAAAACTCTGTATTTTTCTTATAGATCAAAATTAAGATATGTGATTGTGGCAAAATATAAGGCCATTCCTTGGTTGTCCTGATGCTTGTCGCCTAAGGATTTTTTGAGAATGAGAAGAAAGCAGAGCCATTTCTTAGGAAATGACAAGAATGAGTGCCTGGATAATAATTTCTTGGGAATCTAGATTCGGAACCAGAGAACTAGAATGTGGCTCTGGTGGGCCACTGAAGTCCAGAGTGAGCAGAAAATGAGAGAGAAATGAAAGGTCATTTTAGATAGATACTTCCAGAGAAGGACTTGTTGGTTTTCATGGGGGATGTTGTTAATATGTGTGTATATATAAGTGTATGTATGTATGGAAACATGCAATTGCTTCCTCCACCCCATTTTAAATCTCTGCTATGAACTGGTTCCTCATTTCATTCGTTGCTGCAAGGGTATCTATGGAATGATAGCTAGGGAAAAACAYGGAAATTATTTTTTTAGGAAAATGTTCCAAGCTGTTACAAAATACAGAAGCACGTTTACAAGGTTACATTTAAAAGGCATGAAAACATAACTTTTGTTATATAAGTTCCCGTACTGTGACTTTATTGCTGTTGGTTTCTTTTTCCATTTTAGGCAYGTATAGATTGTTGAATTCTCAACTACATAAAAGCTGTGACCCTTTTAAAGCATTTTTTTAACCTCACTATCTGCATTGGTTTCTAGCACTTTTGCTATAACAGTTCTYGCCTGCTGCTTGTTTTTGATCAACATGTTCTATTTTGAACTGCATTGTTGTAGTGTCTGGGTTTGTTTCTAGGTCTAGAAATTCRTCTGAAAGTTGACTTGCAAGGCAGATGTGGAAAGCATACATCTTCATTAGTAAATAATTCATTTGTTGAAGGAAAGTAATTGTCTGTCTATATAGTGAAGCTAACGGTTTCTTCTGTGTGATCTTCGTAATTCATAGAAATCTCTTCAGTTATTCCATTCTGTTGTTGTCTCCTCCTGTATCCATATTTTTTTGCAATTTTCAAAATATGTGTTTTAAACGAGGCTCCCAGGAAGACATACAGAAGAGGGTTCAGGCAGGCGTGGAACAAAGCAATGCTCTTGCTTACCTGGAGTGCAACATCTATCACTTTACTGGCGTGACAGTCAGTAATCAACAGGTAGATGATGTCTATGGCTCGCCAGAACTTAACAATGTTGTAAGGCAGCTGGGTAATAATAAAAGTGGCCACTACTGCCAGCAGAACTATGAAGGGTCTGGTTTTTTTAGCGTTTGGAGATTTGAAGATGGCTATTGCGGTAGCTGAGTAGCAGGTCAGCATAACTAGGAAAGGAAGCAGAAATTCCAGGATAATTTCCAGGATTTGAATGGTTGCTTTTAAGAGTGTTTCCATGTTCAGTGGAAATACAGGAAGACATTCATTCCTCTCGTTGTATTTCTTCACCTGGTTAAAAATCAGCTCAGGGACGCTGAGCACAAGAGCAGCCAGCCAGACCCAGATGCAGGTTATACTGCACTGTTTCCCAGCTCTTCTCTGACCTTGGGATTTGGAGATGGCCCTGTATCTATCCACACTGATGCAGGCCAGGAACAGCATGCCAGAGCTGAAATTCATGGTGTACAAGGAAGACGCGAGCTTGCACATTGCACTTCCAAGCTCCCAGCCCTGCACTGCATTTGCAGCCCAAAAAGGGAGAGTGAAGAGCAAGAGCAAATCAGCAATGGCCAAATGCATGATGTACACAGCCGTGTTAGTCTTTGGTTTCTTGCAGTAGGCAAAAATTGCTACCACTAATGAATTGCCAGCAACTCCAACGGTGAAGGCTAATGCATAGAACACGGGGAGGAATAATTTACTGAAATTCCTTACATCGTCTTTTTCACAAAGCAGCTCGTATGCGTTGTAATCTATCGCGGAGTTGAGCTCACCCTCAATCCAGTAATCAGTTGAGTTGTTCATAGCTCAGCCGTGCCTGCAAGACACAAGAAAGAAGTGCAACTTTCTTCTAAGTTCTAAAGTTTCTGTTGAAATCTAAAATTCTATCCCTAGGTTGCTTATAAATCTCCAATTCCAACAAGTTCGGTATGAGGAATACATTTGCAAACAGTCAAAGTATTGGAGCTAGTACAGAGCTATACAGTGACCGTGGCAGAACAGACCAGCTCTCGGCTGCTCCCGTGAATTGGGTGATGGAGCATGACCTGTGCAATGCCAGGGAAAGCGGATTCACTTGGAACATGCTCAACGCTGCAAGGGGCTTGGAGGGCACCTCGCTGGTTGCCACTTTGCAGCCCAGGAGCCAGCAGTGCTTAAACTGCTCTGACTCTGTTGCGTATGACCAAATTCTCTTGCAAAATTCATTTGTCTGCAGAATTTATTTTTCCTCCTCTATACAAGCTTAGCAAAGCAAAGTAGTGCTGGTCAAAGGCCCTGATTGCTATCACCACGTAGTGGATACGCAGCACTAACAGTTTAAAGCTGAGACGAAAGCAGCAGCATTTTGTGTTTATTTACATATTTTAGCAAGCGCAGGATGTGACTATAACAGAGGGAGAGCGTGCTGCTTTGTTGCTCAGGCACACCTATACATACCGGTCACTTAAAGCTGGCTAGTGGAATCAGCCACCTGGCTAGTGGAGCGGGCAGTGGAAGCAAATTACTTGGTTCAGTCTCCGTCCCCTGCAGYGCCCGGCTTTGTGCCCGAGTGGGATTGCTTATGGAATCACTGCAGCGTGGGTGCACTCATTCCCACAGCTGGAAACTTCTCAGCATGTTATGTATGGAAAGGAATCTTATCGTGTACATAACAACCCACAGATTCCCAAACAGCTCAGAACCTCAGCTGGTTCTTTCAGTTCATCTCATGACGTGACTTAATGCTACCAAACACTAAGGTTATGTTCTCACTGTCTGCCTAAGGGTGAAGTTTAAGTGTTTTTATCTTCAGACTGAATCTGAGGCAGGCTGTCCCCTACAGTATATTCTTTTCTTCCTGTAATTGTATGCRTCTTATCTTACTGAAAACTCTGCTGAAAACTCCAGTTCTGCAGGACTCCATTTTCTTGAAATAAATGGGATTAAGATTGCTCAGCAGCAGTGGCATAAAGCTGCTGAAAATGCAAAACAGATTTGTGTCTCATGTTCGGGACTGATTTGGAGGCCAATAGTATTGAAAACATATGCTGATATTCTGTCCAGAGCTATTATTTGGCATTTTTAAATTTGAAAAAAATCCAAATACTACAGATACTATTTTTGTTTTTTAAACAAAGTTTTAAATGAAGAGTTGCTGAACCCTTCTAAACCCAGTAGCTCTTCAAATTTTTTTCCAAGTGTTCTCCATCTCTCATTACAAATAACTTATTGATCTCATACTCAGGGATACAGACCAAATACTTGGAAAGAATGAATAACTTTCCCCCTTGCTTGATATTTATATATTTCTTTTCAGTGAATCATCTATCTAAATTTAAAAACACTTGCTAGTTAGAAATGAACTCTTTGGCTTGGTTTTGATCCTTAATGACTTTGTTGAACTTTCACGTCAACATTTCCAAACACTTTAAACTACTTTAAACAATAAATTTGTTCTGACTCCTGTCATCTGACATTTATTTTTGCATAGGTAAGGTGTGCAGAATAGAAAARGAATTAATTTTATTCCTTATCTTGGTAGATTGTGCCTACCTTCCCAACCATGCAGGTTAGCAAGATTTTTTAACAGCAACTACATTTTAAAGCTTTATAGTGGTTTCCTAAAAGAGATTAAAATGGACAGAAGCAAATATTCCTTCTTCACCAGAAGAAAAACTGCAGTACGGAGAGTTTAATCCATTTAGTCAAGATTAGAAGCAAATTAAAAGTTAATTGCAAAAGGTTTGGCTGTACTGTAAGCACTTATTACAAAACCCATCTGGGGATGTTTGTTTAAATTGGATCACTGGCAGATATGTTTRACAGCAAAGAGATAAACAGACTTTTTGGTGCAGGCTTGCAGAAGTCTGGGTGCCACAGAGCAGTCTGGCAGTGCGAGGGAGCCGGCTCCACTGCCTCACTCTGGTTTTGGCTAATCTGAATTCTTGGCAGCACCAACCATTATTTAATACTCAACAGTTGCTATTTCTCTCAAAATAATACAATCATGTTCTGGCTGCCCTTTCTGTTCATATTTGTCATTTCTGTGCATTCTGTTAGACACCTCTTTTCTAGGGGGCTGATTAATAGACAGCTTTRCATGTCTAGATGATGAATTCAGTTAGCATTCCTAGCGTAAACAGATTTTGTTCTTTGGAATGAATTGATCAGTAACCTGCTCTGCTATTTAACRCATTGGTTTTAAAACTTGAAATGAAGAGATACGCTAGCGAAATGTTGATTCTCTGTAAAGCCAACCTCCATAACGTCTAGTAAGAGCAAATCCTGCCTTTTCTACTTATATGTAAGGTCAATATATCATAATTAATACAGATTAGTAAAGAYTAAAAGGAAACTAACCTTTGTCAGCAGCCGGTAGCTGGTGCTGCAGTTGAGAGGAGCTTCACTGAAAGGATCTCAGTGGGTCTGGCACATTACACTTTGTTTTCCAGCACCACACCCTCATCTGGAAGGCAGTTGCACTTTCATTTTGTCTTGCCACTAAAAAAAAAGAGCAAGTCCTGCGTTTTTGAAAGCCCTGCTCTGTGTGAACACGCGTTTCCTGCCTTCTTCCCTGCTCCAGCTAGGCTGCAAGTGCTCTTTGGAAAGTCAGGGATCTTACTATTTCACTAGCTAATAGCTTGTTTTTACCTAAAAGGCCAAATATTTTTTACAAAATCGGAAGCTTTTTAACAAGTCACACACTTTAAAGGTGTAAAGGAGAGGTCAGCTTGGGGCAGAGACACCAATGAAAAATCAGTATGTAATTTCATCTGAGCAGTATTGCAGTTTCGATAGATGCCTGCACAGGCTTTGAAGGGATTCTTATTTTAAATAACTCTTTAGCAGGGTGTACTAGAAGGGCATGCTTCATTTTTTGAGTGATTTGAAAGGATTTTGGCTCTTTGCGTGGCTATGTGAGGGTGAACAAAACCAGGGATATGGGAGGGAAGAAATATAAGCAGTGGCAAGTGTTTAACCAGAGATAGAGCGGGTAGCCCTGCAGCCTGGGAGCGAGTTCACAGTTTAGGTGAGTGCTTGATAGTGTTTGTACAGGCCCTGCAAGCAAAGCRGGAAGGCAAGAGGGAAAACAGAAAGATACCGTTCCTGCCATTTGCAGTTTTCCTTCCCTTTGCAGGGTGCTGTCTGGCTTATGAAAAGCTGATGCTATTACAGGAAAGAGAAGATGGAAAAGTTCTGCGGTCACATGCAGACAGTGTTACCTCTGTGCTGAGGAATGGACTCTCATAATAAGAATTCCTAAAATGACTGTAAATTATTTGAGTTTGCACAGCCTGTTCAGCATCGTATTATTTTCTTGTATATGGGGAGTATCAGGGGCCTCCCACAGCCTTCCAAGGACTTTGTTTTGTATGGATTTTCCTATATCTTATAGAAGCAACCCTGTGAATTTCACTAAATGCAATATTGATACCAAATAATAGAGGTTTAGAGCGGATTTGGGTTCAGGTTTTTCTCTTGGCATCCTGACTGAAAGGATAGACTTGCTACAGCTGGACTAGCCACATCTGTCAGTGCTTAAACTGCTTTGGAATTTGCAAAAGGAAAGAATTTCTAAATGAAGAGCAAATAAGAGTGCAGCAGGCAGGTGTTTGCTAGTGCTTCTAGCTGCATTTGAATTCACAGAAGGAAAGCAAAATAGGTTGGGAAAAGAAATAGAGACTGTGGAAAGCGCTTTGCAGCACCATGCATGTTTCTGTATTGCTTTCCTCTTGAGTTATCATAGTACTTGTGTTCTTTGCAATAGCTAAGGACAAAAGAACTTTGCAGTAGATAAGGATGTTTTGGTGGCTTTGGTGACCTGCCTTTTTGCAAGGACTGTCGCTGCTTAGAGGCCTGAGCCATCTCTCTTTAAAGCCCAGAGGGCATCTTGCAGTTCCTTATCTCCACATGGTGCCCAACACAGTTAGAAAAGCACGGGCAGGATTGAGAAGACTCCCAAAAACTACATGTGTGCCGTGCATGGGGAAAAGTACTCGTGCCATCAGTGGCTAGGAGGCCCTGTGGGCAGGCTGGAGCAAAGCAACTCTGTAAAAACTTATACAAAAGTTTATTAACATATGCTTAAAACTGACCTTCTAAAATCTCTGCTCTGTTTGTTGAATTTTGAGTTTCTAGGCAAGCTGCTTTCAATTCTTGCAAAAATGACAGTTTTTTTCCTACTCTTCCCCTTGTCCTCCTACARCTTCTTTGATTCCTGTAAATAAAATAAAAATGTCACTTACAAATGAGAACTTTATTTAATTCAGACCTTCTGCATTTGTTCCAAAGCACTGGAGTCAGCCAGAGTCTTGCCTGAGATGAGAAGCTGTTTCTAGTGTTTATGGTCAGTGTTGGGTAAAATTTATTTTGTGCTTTCAGTGCTTCGGGCTCTAAGGAGCAGAAAGGCCAGGAAGCCATTTGGCATGTTCAGAGAGGAAAAATACATAGGAAACTGAATTACTCATTTGCCTTCCAAGAAATTATTTGTACGGGTGATCTAGGAGTTCTGACCAGATGTCCAGCTCGCTGTGAGCTCTTTGCTAGGTTCAACATAAAAGCTTCTTAATTTTTTTTTCTTTCAAACAATGTGGTGAAATTCTGTCTTTGGAGGTTGTTTTTGAGACAGAGATGCGAGTTGAGGACAGTTTATAAAACTGTTGGAGCAGTCATTACAGAAAGTCAAAATACCTTTTGCTGTAATTCTCATTTCAAGGTGAATGTGATTTAGAAAATGCCACTTGTGCAAATCTTTACCTGCTGTGGAGAAGGAGAAAAGTCAGAGAGCTCTTAAGAGTGTAGAATTGCTCTTGGCAGGCGAGCTTACTGTAAAACAGCCACTCTTTTATTCTTTAGCTGGTCACCTGCTTCCTCTAGCTGCCCAAATGGGACATCTCTTTGACATACCCCTTTTTCTTAATGGTCTGATTCCACTCTCTTCTCATTCCCCAATTTTCACTCAGCTATTTTAGCTCATCAGGGCTGTGCAGCTTTGAGGGTTCACGCCACAAGTAACCCCGCTTTTAAAGCCTGTTACAAGCAGCGTGTTGCGGAAGAGGAATATCAACAACCAGCAGTCTCTGTTAGATAYTGAAAGGAATGAAATTCTTCCTTTTTCCTAAGAAATTTTTAAAGAAAAAATAAAATTGTGAGGATTAAATTTTCTTAGAAATATGATGCAGTTTAAACTGGGGCAGAATCTTCTTTTAGGACTTTTCCATTAAACTTCGAGCTTTCCTGCTACAAAAACATGTATCAAATAATGTTGTCGTTGAGTTGAGATGCCGGCAGATAATTTTCAGATAACAATTTCCACTGAGATTTTTGTTTGAAGAGTAAACTAGAATCTTTCTTATAAAGGGAGGAAAACCCCTTCATCCAGAGAAGTTGCCTGAAATAGTAGCCAAGTAGTCATGGAACCTCTTATGCTAGTCTAATTTGCCAGATTTGATGGCTATGATGTGGTCAACATTTCATTTCTGCATAGATGCCTTTAGCCTTTATAGCTTTAAGAAGCTTTGCTTCTGAAGTTCAGCATCTAACCTTCATGTGTCACACTTGGTTGCTTAATTTCTGGGGGGCAGCAGAGATAAGTAGATTCCTTTTCAAGTACCTTCTTGTCCTCTCTTAGTAGGAATAGAAGTGGAGCCAGGTCCTGGCAGGGTTGGATGTTTGGCTTCTGAGCCTTCACCTCCCGCAAGTCAACTCCCTTCGGCATGTTAAGCAATAAGATGCATCAGCCGCATTGCTCAGGGTGTAAACACAGAAAGGCCCTGCAGCCTTTTGTCCCTGTAGCACGAAAGGAAGAGCGTGCAGTCGGTTGATATGAAACTTAATGCTGCCACATGGGCGTTTTTTATATTGGAATTGTTTATGATTGTGATTTTTTTTTGCTTTTTAGGTGCTGGAAATCCAAATTGCAAAATTGCCATTTTAATGGGCAGAACCCCAAATTCCTCAGCCTCCAGGTATGGCTATCTAGGCTATTCAAAGACCTACCTAAACTTTGCTTTGCAGAGCAGTTACTGCTTACAAAAACTTCATTAAGTGGAATAGTATTAGTTGCTTTGATCTGTTGGATGTGGTCATGATTTACAGGGGAATTTTAACGCTCTGTGATGTATCTGTTTAGAGAAAAGTRTGTCTGACCAAGCTCCTATTTTGCTGTTGACTGAAGTCTCCCAACCTTCYCACTGTCACTGTCACTAAGCTACATCTGTGTGTTTTCCTCTGCTGTGCACCAGCTCAAGTGTTTGTGCAGCTACATGATGAACTGAATCCAGAAAATGCTTTGGGTTCACTGCCTTCACAGTGAACCCAAAGCCAGTGCCCTGGCCACATTGTTTTTAACCTGGATCGCTCCTCTGACCCGCAGGAGAGTGGAAAACCTTCCTTTGCTGGCRGTGTTGGCTTGTCTGAACCAGCTTACACTGGTGGTGAAACTGATGATAAAAGCAAGCCTTTTTAGAGCGTTGCTGAAGAGGCTGAATATAAGTGCTGTGTTTGGCACCTGAAGTTAGGTCAGGGAGCACTGCGGGATGTGTGTCCCTCTGGTAGCAGGCAGGATGGCTGTGGTCGGTCTAGGCAAACCCAGCCATTGCTTTAGGCAAGCGCTAAGCTGAGGCTGTAAGCTAAAAAGTGAAGGTGGTGGTGGTGGTCTGGCAAAGTGGCCAAAGTTGCTGGAATTGATGAGAACTTTTTGCTCTTGTTTCCACCAGGTACAAGCAGCACAGCATGATCCTTGTTCCTATGGACACTCCAGGGCTGAAGTTGATAAGACCCCTCTCAGTGTTTGGCTACCTGGGTAAGGAGGACATGTTTATCGGCTGGGTTTGTGTTATTTGGTCGCGATCATCTCGGAAGCTGCAGTAATACTAACAATTGCTGAGTATGAAATAGGCCAGGAAAATGCACATGTAGAAAAAGGGATAGGAATCAAAAGCCTATATGTTGTTGTGTGTTTGTTTGTTTTTTAATGCATGCACCAGCCTCCCTTGTTTTACCCTCTGTTGTGTTTTCTGCATTATTTGTAGATGAAATCCATGGAGGACATTTTGAGATACACTTTACTGATGTGCGAGTACCTGTCTCTAATATTATACTAGGTAAGTTTCAGTATTAATACCTTTAGATATAATGATAGCATAAATTTTAAGAAACAGTGGTTTGTTTTATAAGTCACCATAAGTTATTGCAGATACCTGGTAGGGTATTGTTTAGGTAAGATAAGTAAGCCAAGCTCTACAGCTCTTTCCCTGAAGCAAAGCAGAAAGGGTCAGTTGTACACTTGCCCTAAACCCAATTTTCATAGATTTTACTGTTAAAGAACCAGAGTTCTGCTGTAGTGTGTAGCTGTGCTAACCTAGGTGCCTGTAAGCACTGGGGAAAAAAAAAAAAAAAAAGGGGGCAGGGCAGCACTTGTGACTTGGTGGGTGGAGAACTCTGCTGCCCTTGCACTTGTGGAAGCCAGGGTTTACATAGTTCCTTCCCAGCTACATTTCTTTCCCGGGAGAACCTTCTTGCTCAAATAGATGTTAGATCTGGAAACCTCAATTCGTTTCCTCAGATTCTCAAACAAATCTCATAAATGTATTCTGCAATGTAAGCTTAAATAATATTTCAGTTAAAAGAAACATATCAGACCCTCTCAGAACTCAGRGCCCTCTACAGCTTAGCGTGCTGTAACTAGTATTAACAATGCATCAGTATAGATTTAGCTAAAGTGAACAAACCCAACAATCCTGCAAAAGCAACTTGTAAAGAAGTGACGTCCAGCTGCCCAGCTGGGTGGCCACTTCAGAGCCAGGGATGTCAAGCAGGAGCRGGCTGATGGGCACGTGTGTATTCTCTTCAACCAGGTGAAGGAAGAGGGTTCGAGATAGCTCAGGGTCGCCTTGGGCCGGGCCGCATTCACCACTGCATGAGGACGATCGGGGCCGCTGAGGCGGCGCTGCAGATCCTGTGCCAGCGGGCAGCAGAGCGGGAGACCTTCGGCAAGCGGCTCTACCGCCACGTAAGCCGGGCCCGCCGGGCCTTGCCCTTGAGCGCCGCCGCTCACCGGGTGCCTCTGGGAACGGAGGCTGCGGCGCGGGGCTGAGCCCGCGCTGCGCCGCGGCTGCGTCTGGCCGGCTCTCGTGGTGAAACGCTGGCACCRGAGCACAGTGATTACTGTATTTGGTTAAGGGGAGTAGGGAAAAGAGAAAAGCTCCCTTTTTGTAGGGAGCTCTAGCATTTGCTGGTGGGCCTGTTGGATTTTGTGTGTTCCTGATTCTCATCCAAAAGATAAGATGAATTTATYGGAAAGGAACAAGTATAGGCAATGGAAAGAGGAAACTGAATTAGTGTCTGGCACGGGCCGTAGAAAAGGCTTGTGCAGATGCAGAGAGAGGAAGCTTCTCTGTTTGCGTTATGTCATGGCCAAATTTCCACTCCCTGCCATGAGCTAGAATTACCATAAGCGGGTGSAGAGAGCCCAGGGTTTCTCAGAAGCCCCGTGAGGTTAAATAACATTTGACAAAGCTGCAGCCAGGTCGCGTGCGTCAGAGGCGCAGCTGGGGTAGGGACCATGGTTCTTCCCAGCTCCAGGGCGCTTAGCGACGTGACGCTGTTGGCTCCCCTGGTGACAGGCTCTCCCCTTGCACATGGGGAGGCTCCAGCGGCTTCAGTGCCAGTAGGCACAACGCTCTTAGGGAACAGTTTTCTAACAGGGCCCCCAAAGGCCACTTTCAAAATCTTTTTGCATCATGGGCCTCCTTGTTCTGCATCGGCATGGCAGGGCCAAGGCAGGGGCAGTGAGTGCAGCTGTTGGTGGGGGAGGAAACAGCCCTGCTCGTCCTGCTGTGCTCCTCTGGCCCCTGCACTGCACAGGGGAAGGGCAGAGCCTGGCTGGGAGTAGGGGGAGCAGGTCGAGGATGGCGGAGAGTAAAGAATGGGCCCTGAAGGGCTGCAGGAGGGTGGGTTGCAAGGTGCCTTGCCAGGGAAATGAGCAGGAGTCTGTATTTTTTTGCTCTTGCGCTTTCCTGCCAGGGAGATTGCTGTAGCCTTAGCATTTGTATCAGTCACAGGGCGGGGGTTTTTGTTTTGTATCAGATTGTGTGTCAGAGTAGCTTTAGTTCGCACCAAGACACCGCTAAACAAGTGGAAATGCAGAAGCTGAGGAATCTAAGAAGGGTTTGCGGTAGGGCAGGCYGCCTTAGCTGACTTTCTGCCCGTTTGCTTGTCCTCTCTCTTCAGGAGGTGGTTGCCCACTGGATTGCTGAGTGCCGCATCGCCATAGAGCAGGCCCGGCTGCTCACGCTGAGAACGGCCAGCATTATCGACCGGCTGGGCAACAGGCACGCGCGGAAGGAGGTGACTTTCTTTCCTGGTGGAATAGGAGTGGGTGACAGGCAGGGAACGGGGGTACTGGTGCATTTTCAGAAGGCAGCTGCTTGAAATGTGAGCTGCGGTATTTCCTGAAAATTTGGCCTTCTGGCACAACTTCCTCTGGAAGGCAGATAAAGGAGCTAAGAGTCCATCTTAAGGTTAACAATATTGGAAAGTTCTCTCCCTTTGAAGACTTCCAAGATCAAGCTGATGAGGTATTTAAAAATGAAAGAAGCAAAAGCATTGCTCAATAGTCTGTTAACACAAGGCTGTAGTTCTGGGTAGTCATTGCCATTAATCTTACTTTATGTACTGGAATAGGGACAGTAGAGCTGTCTTTCAGTCTAAAGAGCACATCCCGTCCTGGGTACACTGAGGCTTCGATGAAACTGTCACCTAAACATCCCCCTCCCTCCCTTGTAGGGCTGATATGTGAGTTCTTTTAACTGCAGGTAGCCATGACCAAAGTGGTTGTGCCCAGAGCTGCCCTTAAAGTGATCGACCGTGCAATCCAAGTCTGTGGCGGAGGTGGAGTGTCCCAGGATTTTCCTTTGGCGGCTATGTGAGTAGGAAGAAGACTTATCTTCTTTAAAGACCATATGGTTTTTTAATGCATGTAGCTGCCTGCTCACCTCTGATAGCTTGTGTAGTAGTAAGCTTGACTAAGGGGAGGCTATGAAACATCAACTGCTTTTGATAAAGCAGGTGCAGGGCCCCTGCTTGCTGTAGCTGCCGTGCAGGCCTTAGTGCCCCGCAGGCACTTAGTGCTTCCTGGTTGGCAGGCCTCCCCTCCCCACCTAACTGAGGCTCCCTACACAGGTTTGCTAGCATACGGAGCCTGCGCCTGGCCGACGGGCCCGATGAAGTTCATCTCTCCACCATTGCCAACTGGGAGCTTCGTGACCAGTCCAAGAAGCTAACTGCAAAAATTTAATGGCCCCCACCGGGCATCACCTACAGGGGGAAGATCACGGAACGAGTGTAGTGTTCAAAGCAATAATYCTGTTAAAGCCAGAGCTGGATGACTACAAAAGATTTGCTTCTGGCTTGAAGCAAGGTGTATTCCTATAACCCTTCCTTATAATCACTGCACTTACAGATCAGGGGCKTGGTGGAAGGCTATAAAATTTCACATCTCTGAAAAATATTTCAAATGCTCTAAACTCTCTGAATTCTTTATAGCATTAAATAAAATTCATTTTCTAACTGACTTAAAGTAGTTTATTTGTACTGAGCTAAACCCTTTTAACCTTTCTAATATTTTCAAAGGACAGAAGTGCCTTAACTGCACTGCAGCGATACCCTAAGGCAGCAACTGTTCAGAGCCAGGCACAGCCTAGGAAACAGAAGTGAAGGGCACGGTTCTGTAAGGTAGGACAGTCTTTCTTCCATCAGGAACAGAGTTACAGCTTGGGTGGAGTTAACACCAACTGGCTTAGGGATTTGTGCGTGCGCATACGCTAAAGACCTCTAAAGAATCTTTCACTGCAAAGATGTCAATTCCCAGGTAACAATTACAGATGTCAGGCTGGAGCCTGGGRAGTGAAGAATCCCAGAGCTCAAGCGCAGAAGGTGCTGGGTCTGCTGCTCAAGGAAGAGCCAGATCCCTGCTCGGCTGAAGGGCAGCTGCTGCAACCAAGTAGCAGCCCCCCTGACAGCTCCCAGGAAGGGGCAGCTGTCTGCAAGCAAGTTCCACACGTTGCTCCATCACTGCAGGGAGTGGAGAAACCACGATCATCATCTTGCAGTAGCAATTGTTTACATTTCCATCCATCCTAGTTTCCTCCCACTTCCTGCCGAGGTTGGTTCATAGGAAGTTGAGAATATCAGCAAGTCCATGGTGAAGTGCAGTTCTACCAGAGCAGCAGCGACCCCTCCTCAGAGCTGTGCTCAAGGAGCTCTACTCCCTTAGGGAAACAGCCAGGACCCCCAATCGCAGCCCTAGGTACCTGCACTCAGATTAAGGCCCCCTTTCCCGTCAAGAACAGCTGCATAAGAACACCTCCTTTCTCATTAACAAGGCTCTTAATTCCCTTTATTTTTAAAATTTTATGTACATATGAATGATCTGTATAATGTACACTCTATATAGAAAGTTTTTATATACTGGATAATGTATAGAACATTTCACAATTACACTAATTTCTTACATAACATGTCAACTTTAAGTTTTTTTTTGCTGAAGCTTTTTCGATTTGGTAAAGCCAGTTATACATACGAATGTCTAATGCTGTTTGATCTCAGGAGGATCATGTTAATGATTAAGGTCAGTGACGGGGACAGGGACGAATCCTTTGCAAGTCGCGTTCAATGGAGAGTGATCGTGTCAGGCTGGGAGAAGGGGGTGCCCTTTTAGTGGGGGTCAGTGAGGTCCAAGTGATTTAGCCCAATTCCTCGAGACTGTAGCTCAACTCCAGTCATGCTAATTCATAAAATATAAAAACTAGGAAAGTTTGATTCACAGTCTTGTAAACAAATATAAAGGAACAAAATGTGCTTACGTACAACAAGAAAAAAAAATTCTTGTGTACCCATTTCAACTGATCCACAGAGTGCTTTCTTATGTTACAGTGTGATAGTTAGAATCACTGACTTTTCCTAAAAAACAGTCATAGAAAAAGGAATAACACTGTCATTAAAGATTTGGAAAGGTAGTAAGTTCACTTCAACATTAGAGGAAAAAGTTGTTTCCTCATCACTGGCCAGGCTGCCTTGGTGTCTTCCCACGAAAATTTCCAGTCCTTAGCTGACATCTCCCACATCGTTGTCTACAGGAGGTGGTACATTGGGCATTACGGATGATGTTGTCCCTGCAGTGAGGTAACCAGCAACTCCAGGGCCTTGGGGGGGGGGAAAAAAAAAAAAAAAAAACACACAGAGAACAGTGATCATTATTACGCTTTTGAAGTCACTGAGCAGCTGTATTCTCTGTGGTAACACTCAAATACATCATTCAAGTCAACCTCCTCAAAATAATTTAGGAGTTTGGGGTTAGATTCTTCACAATCTAGAAACACTAGAACTAAGACCACTAAATTTCTTAGCCACTCAATAGAGTCTGACCTAGGCCCTTCTTAGGTCCACACAGAATATTTCCATTTCTGTATACCCTRTGGATGACAAAAGCCCAACAGAATCAGCCATCTTGTCTCCCAGCAGGGAAGGGCTGGAGAGGGGCTTCCTGGTGCTAAGGACAGGACTGCRGAAGTGCCATGGCCCCAGGCACATGCTGCAGTGCTCCATGTTTAAGCCTTCAGCACTGGCAGGGTTTTCCCAACCACTGACTGCAGCAAGTTCACCAAACTGCCTCATGGTTGTCCAGGGCAGCTGTCTGTACCTGCAGTTAAAGCAAACGGTATCCTTGGGATGCCCAAGGTGCATTCCAGAGACACAGAACACCTGACACCAGCCAGTCTAACAGATCACTGCATGGGGCTGTTTTGTACAGAAAGGAAAGCATCTCTTCTCAGCTTGGACTTGGGCAGTATAGAAATCTCCACCAAAAGCAATAAAACTGCTCTATTGCAGTAGGAGGCGTTTTGAGGACAAGTCTTATCAGATTAGTAATTGCAGAAAATTGCCCCCACTCAACACACTTGCGCATTGGTAGGGATTGACTTGGTACCAGATCTTCAACTTATCATGTCAATAGGCCCAAGTAGGGAAAAGTTCTGCTTGGCCCTTTACACTTCCCTTRAATTCTCCCACATTTATTGATCCTTCATCCCCACCACTCCCTTCTCACACCACAGCCTGGAGCTGGAATCTCAGGGTTTTTCAGCAGCAGTSCCATGCTGCTGCTGCAAACGCGTGCGAAGCACATGGTGCCTTTGGTAAAAGCTCCCTCGCCCCCAGGGCACTGCTCTTCACTAGCCTGTGGGGACATTGCAAGATGAGATCCTGACCCACTTGTGCATGTCCTAGTGCAAGGCAGCCACTCCTTTGCCTTCAGATCTTCCCATAATTGGGCACTTGAACAATTTAGAAGATGAATGCATCTACAGAACCAGCAAGCACCAGCTGCTGCACTGTTAGTTTTCTGCCATGTGCATAAAGATGAGAAGCTTCAGTGTTTGGCAGCTCGGGGCTCCACATTTGTTACAACCTCGACACGCACCGGTTCTGTGGAGCGCAGCAAGCACAGCATGCATTTCAGAAGGTGGTATCTACCTGCTTTAGAGAGCTACACAGAAGTTAGCAAGCTGCCTGGCACAGCAGACCTAAAGCCCACTTCTCAGGTGAAGGGGACTGCTGCCAGTTAGAAGGGAAGGAGAGGAGACACCTGAGGGAGAGAAATAAGCAAGGGGAAGTTTAAGGGAAGTGCAAACAGCAAAGCAAGTTGAAGCTAGAAAGAGGCAGAGCACAAGATAATGCAGATTAAGAGAAGCTAAAGAAGCTAGTAGTTCCATTTACAGCATCTTCAGTCTGCACTTACAAGTACTTCAACACTGGACAAGTCAAACGAAGCACAGGCCTCAAGACAAGTTCGTCCCAGCCTAGAGCTGCTGAGCCACACTGCCTCTGCTTGCAAGCCTGACAGTTTCCAGCATAGTTGGTTTTCTGGCCAAGCTTTACTCRCTAATTTACAGTTTACAGATAATTAATGGATTTTTAGCACCAATTAACAGTTTACATTTTTTGATAAAGTGGCATCAGAGAGCAAATGGTGCAAGAGAACAGACAACTGCTCTTCAGGGGTGCAGTTTGGAACAAGTCTGTGGAACAGGGTAAGGCTTCAAGCACTGCCCCTTCAGCATCTAGCCCCAARCTAGAGCACCTGCTTCCAGGTCAGGTCTTGTCCCCAAGCCGGGAGTGCAAATGCAGCCTCAGCAGCACCATCAGGGGACCCCCTCCAGGGACACTCCATGAGCACATTCAGGTAGGTGCCACAAGCACAGGCCATCACTGGAGAACCACTGCCGAGTGAGGGGCATGTCCCTGCACTCCCGGAAAGCCACTAGCACTCACACTGTCTCAGTGCTCTAGCTAAAGCAGTACAGCAGAGTTAACATAGTTCAGCCATTTAGGCCACTTGGATGGCACCAGATCCTGAGCATCAGCACTACCAGAGCTCAGTCTGACACAACTGAGTCAAAGAGGTCAGTATTATTCAGAATATGAACAGGAAAGAGTTGCGAACCTGTGAGGTATCCTGATGTTTGTGTCTCAGAAATGAACAGGTCGTGTTTCTGATCTTTGAAGGCACTCCACACAGAAGAACGAGACAGAATTTCATTTACCTACAGCATTGAGAGAGATTAACACAGTGAACAAGTGACACGGGTCTAGAAGAAAGAACCTCCTTTTCAAGAGAAGTCATTTTGAAGGGATCACCAAGTAGGACAGCAGTAGTTATGATTCCATTTCCTGATCTAAAGCCCCAGAGGAGACTAACAGCTTGTTTTTCCAGCCGAGCTGTGCAGCTGAGCGCTGCAATACACAGTGTGAAAAGCTCAGCATGTTTAGGAGATTGATTTTCTCCCTTATTCTCCAGTTGGAGACCAGGAAGAGCAACCCTGGGAACAGGCACTTGCCATATGCCTAGAGCTTAAGTTTACAGCAGGAAAATAGGCCCAATTTGAAGGAAAAAAAAAAATCCTGCTTTTGACCAAGTCTTCAACATCGGGGCAGGGGAAAGGGATCAGGGACTAGCAGTTAAAGATTTTACTTGACTTGTATAGAAGTATGTTATATGGCTGCAGTTGTCTACAGCAATATTTATCACAGCAAACAAAAGAGCAATTTTGGTTTCCAAATGAAGAGTTGTCTGCAAAAGCCTCGCTGATGCTTACAGCACATTCCTGCACTTGGATTTTGTCTCCAACTAGTGCTTTTTTACCACTCATTGAGCCAATACAAATTCTCCACGAGAGGGAAGTTTTGCACCATCATCATTTTGTAGCTATGGGTTGTTAATGTTCCAGGGGGCATCAAACACAAAAGCCACAGTAAGATAGGACAAGACTTGTCAGCGTTGGATCTTGCAGGTGCACAAAGCCCAACTAAGGGCTTGCCAGAACCTACCTGCTCCCCATACTGTAGGCTGCGAGACATGGACTTGAGAGTTTTCACAATCTGAGCTTTTGTTGCAGATGGGCTTTCCAGGTTTTCAAGRCCAATACCTTCTAGCAGTTTTAGAAGATAAGGAACCAAATCTGCTTTCAATGCCTGTAAACAGACCCAAGTGAGTTGTCTTGATATGCACTTAAGAAGTCTTAACAAGCTTAGTTTGATTAGCAACCTTCACATCTTTGCTGCCTTTGCAAGAAACAGGCTAAAGCTTAGTGCATATAGGAGAAGGTTTCAATCCTGGGTAACATCCTTGAACAAGTTTATGTTTTGAGTAAGGAGTAGGTAAGTTTGTCTTTTCCAATATGCAAAGTACATTATTGGGTGGCTTCTGACATTGCTGGGCACTCAAATTGGATGGTACCTCTTTTTATAAGCAGATTAGATAAACAAAAGTTACATTGTTCTACAGAGTAAGAGAATGCTACTTACCTGGGCTACTAAGTCATTTTGTTCCTTCTGAAACATCCGGTTCAGTGCTTCGCAGGCTACACCAACTATATCCGATCTCTTTTTCATTCCATTCATGAGAGGGCCAATGGTCTCAAGCGATGCCATTGCTCGAACACAAAGCTGCGAGGAGACAAACATCCAAAATGCTTTATTTCATCTTTTTTTAGGCCAACCTTGATTTTAGCTTATCTGATCAGCCAAGACCAAGCTTTGCAGTGTCATTAATCTCTTCCCTCCAGTCCATCTGTGCTTGTCTGCTATGCAATATAGTCAGAATAATGCACTAAGATCAAAAAAAAAAAAAAAAAAAAAAAAAAAAAAAAAAAAAAAAAAAAAGCCTGCTTATAGCTTTTTAAAATAAATTTCTCAAGAGTGATTTGGTACCTCGTTGTCAGACAGAATGTGCATGACACGAATGGCACTTTTCGGAATGGCGTTGTTCTTGTGGTTCATGGCCTGGATTATCTTGTGAAGATGACCAAGCGGAGGGACTTGGTCAGCGAGCTGAGGCTGGGCGCTGAATAGGCACACAGTTGCTGTGGTTATAGTTTCTAAGGTCTCCCCCTGCAGGGAGAAAAAAAAAAAGTCCTTAGTAAAACCTAATGTCTCATCATATTAGGAACAATGATTCAACCTTCCATGCCATTACAGTATACACTATTACAACAGCTAAAACAAGGAAGTTGGAAGAAACAGTTGCAGTAGCAGTGGAGAGATGTGCACTGAACTTCACAGATTACGCTGAAATCGGGCACTGTTTCTGGCTAGAGAAGGTGCTGGCTGGCAGCGGCCCACGTGCCAGCTTGGTGGTGCTTGGGCTGCCTGCAGGGATTTCCGCAGTGCCCGCGGCCAGGCTGATCCCACCTGCTGAATGCTGCATGTCCCTGCAAACTCCAGCACATCYGTGCGCTAAGGCTGTTAGTCACATCACACGTAAATTGCCTCTTGTAATTCTACCCTAGCATCTGTCTGAACACTTTAAAAATCAGTTTAGTACCAGTGTCATTGAGCCACTGACTTGCACATAGCTCTTATTCAAACTGAAGCATTAGTTTTATTGTATTAAGGGAATTTGCCAGGTGGCATCTCCAGGTCCTATAAATTCACACCACACCAGCATGAGAAACCAGTGCTGCAGAAAGACACCACCAGAAAGTGCACTACGACCTGAAAGATTTGAGGCTGTGAGAAAACAAGTGCCATATCTTTAGATCAGTCAGCTGCAGAATAACTAAAACTCTTATGAAGACTCATTAGTACCCTAACATATGACTCAGACTTGCTGGGGCCAATTCTGTGGCTTCAGGGACTTGGAAAAAACCTACTGAATTGGGATCAGAGACTGCTACCTTTCTGACTCTATCTAAAATAACAGAGATATGATTAGTCATTTATGCTGAGAAGAAAGCGTGAGAATCAGAGTTAACTAGAAACTACCTCTGTAGCAATACCAGACTACTAAAGAGTTCAAAGAACAGAGTGAGAAAGTCTGCTTACATGGGGGTTATTTTTCTCCAGTAGTTCAGTAAGTTTTTCCAACAGTGCAATGAGAAATTCTCTTGGTTTCCGTAAAACCCAGGCCGGCTGGGCAATAAAAATCCTTAAGAAGACACCCCCTACTGAAAGTTCACCTTCTGCTTCACCATATACCACAGCAAAGTCTTCAGGCAGCTGCAGAATTGTAACACAAATAATTATTACCTGGCAAGGAATATTTGCGAAATCAGTTTCTACAACATCACACTTCTCCGCAGACAAGAATTCTGAACCAACTACAATGGAAGCTCCATTGGTACAAGACCAACAGATATCTAATTTTTTTTTTTTTTTTATAAATGTGAAAAAAATGGTGATATGAAATAAAAATACAGGTAGTATTACCCACAATGGACTTTCCTTGCAAAGAATCCAAGTAGCTGGCTGTGCAGCTAGATCAGTGCTGAGCAAATTCAGAGAAGCAATATTAGTTGTGTGGCTGATCAGTCAGCCCTTTCCATTCTTCCTTTCACCATCCAACCCAGGGAAGTTTCTAGCTTGTACTCTCATCAACATAGTTTTCTTGTATCTGTTTAAAGCTTATTCGGAGTCTTGGCTGTTGTTTTTATAGATACTGGGTAATGCTAGGGAGCAAAACATCTCTCACTGATTGAGCTGACACTACGGAACAGCTTGGGAGAGTCACTTGCACTGCAGTTCAGTGGCTCAGTGGTGTTGCTGAACACCCACCAAGARCACAGTTACTACAGCGTGCAGCAAGCAACCTGCTCTCCCCAGGAAGCCAGTGTTCTCCTTAGTTGCCAACTTTTGAGAAGCTTTAGAAGGGCCTGAGCTTTTTATAAAATTCAGAATATTTAGAACCTGCCCTTCCAACAACAGCAAATAAAGTAACCCTGATTTTAAAGTATAAAAGCATCAATTCAATGCTAAAATACTATGTTAGCATAGTGTCAAGTTTTCTTGGCACTTATCAATACAAGAACAAGGAAACCATATGAGTTGCTACATGTGTATACATTTCATCAGCTTTCCTGCAGTCTCCCTGAGGGCACCCAAAGCAGAGATGTTCCACTCTTACCTTCCAATTAGTATCAGGGTTGTCCCTCTGAAGTTTAAAGTGCCTTTGAAAGAAAAAAAAAAAAAAAAAAAAAAGGTTTAATGATTAGTAGAAGCATCAGTCTGTCCCTCTTTGCTTGTTCTTAGTCTCTCCCTCCATCATTCATGAATTTGGCTCCAGTTTCTAGACCCCACATTCTCTCCTTCCAGAATCTGGTCACAACGAGCAGTTACCTGCAGCGTGCACAGACTGCACGTGGCCCCTCACCAGTTGCATACACAATATACAGCAGTAAACAAGCTTTTTACTATAAAGTCTAGATTGTAAAGAACCTCCTATCTAGAGGGTTCAGTTTGACTGGTTTTCCATAGCAGCCCAAGCTCACTAATGTTAAGAGCAGTGTCAGCTAAGACCATATACTTAGGCAGCAGGTCTCCACATACTCTAGCATCATTTCTCGAACTGTTGTTGATACTTTCTCCCTGGAGTTGTCATTCCAAATTAATTCGGGATTTTCATGAGTTCCCTCAAAGATGTGAACAGCAGCTTCAGGGTTATCTCTCATGGCATCCATGAAGACTCCAGGCAGAAATTTCATTAGTGTAATTCTAACCTAGAAAGGAGAAACCACATAGTTAGTACARTATAAGACTGAGCTGTAGTCAATAGTTATGGTCAATAACAGGTCTGAAGGCTGAATATCTAATGATGAAGTCATATTACACATGGAAACCAAACTGCTTATACTAGTTACAAGCAAGAAAATGGCTTCTAAAAATCTGCTTGTGCATTCATCATGAGGAAGTCAGTTTGCTCTTCACAGGAATGTTTGTCATRAAAGAGCTGTTGCCATGCAGTCTTGAGAGAGAGGGTGCTAATGCCAAGATTACAGTTTCCACAGGCAGTGATTCTTACCTTTGGACCCACCAGCTTATCTGCAGTCATTTTGGCAAAAAGCTCTGCTGTCTGGGCTCTGACTTGGGGATGAGTTGAGTTACAAAACATATCTAATAAGTAGATTAAAGCACCTGTAGAAGATCATAAGAAAATCTGAATGTTTAAGTCATACAAAATTAGCTTCCATGCTGTTTTAAAAATGAGACCACTAACCAGTACTGTGGAAAAAAATGTAGCTTCTGATTTATTACTATACCTTTTGCCATAGCTTCTTTAATTATTTTTGTGCTAGATGTTAAAGCATATAAAGTTTCAAGAACAAGTTGCCGACCTGTCAAAATAAACAGGAGAAACCTTAAGAATTATATCTGCCRTATACATGATTAATCAAAGACAAACTAAACCAATCATTTTAACAGAACACTGCACCAAAAGAATAAAGTTTAAGAAGGTCTGGTCAGAAGTGCATACACTAAGAATCAGCAGCTTAAGGATTTCTGGCTAAGATAGGTTAGGCAGGTTAAAGAACATCCAATCATACAATCTAGTTACACATTGCTTGTTTAGAGGATTTAGGCAGTCAATATTCAATAAGCAATCAGTGATCTGCTGAGCAAATTTTCCCAACTCCACCTTTTCAGCTCATACCTAAGACTATGAATTGGTCACATAGAATAGCTTCCCAACGATCCCCACTAAAACCCTTTCACACAAAAATTAGCCAGTAAGCTCAGTCAGCCGCATTCTAGCCAGTTCTGTGAGCTGAAACCGGTTGCCWTGCAAGACTCAGAAAAACTACATGGGACATACTTGAAGGAAGGGAATGCAGGAGGGCCAGCAAGTTGGCAAGAACCATTGCCTCCGCAATGTTGTTTACACATTCTTGATTACTGGTTACTATGTTCACTACCTGCAAGAGATGAGAAGCAAGAGTTAACTGCCTTRTAACTTTACACCTCCATCACGACAGCATAGTATGCAGTGAAGCAAGCAGTCTTGTCAGTCAAGGGTAACTGCACTTATCTTTATTCCTGCCACAAAGCTAACTTTTATTCCTTTATCTGCCTGACAGGACAAAAGACACAGGCATGGGGCTATTGTTTTATTCCTCAGGGAGAAGTTGCCTGACACCCTGAAACCTCAATTTTGGCTGTTTGTAGGTGCCACTTTACAGTTACACAGTTACACTGTGAGTACCAAATCCGTGATGCTTTTTCTTTTACCTCCAGAGCCAACTGCTGCACCAGGCCAGCTCCATGAACACGCAGAAGGGAAAATATCAACTTAAAGTGCCCTATGCATTCACATTCAGAACCTGCAAAAGACCAAATAAGTTATTCTCAAATTAGCAAAAACATCTGCTGAAGGTCATTCCAAGCCCACATCTGGCTGCATAGGAGGTGCCAGAGATGTCTGTACACAGCCTGGCACAGCAATTGCAACAGCTCCCACAACAGAGAGTTAGAAGATTAAATTCTGTGTAGAAACTAGACTAAGAGGCACTCTCAAGGCAATAATATTTCAGGATTTCTTCCTTTCTCCAAGGCAATTAAGCAAGCCAATTGTTCATTAGCAGTTTTTGTTTTTCCAAGGTAACTACAAGTCTGAATATCTAACATTAGCCACCAGAACCGCTCGTCGCTGGAGACACTTCCCCCTTTTCCAATTCTCAGTTCAGAGGCATGCTACGATCTACACCTTATCTGCTCATGGGTCTCTGCACTCTTAAGCGCATCTCCTCCTTTCTTGAGATTCTGATGAAAGTATTTACTAGTGTACAGTTGAAGGGGCTTCCTTCATGCAAGCAAGCTCAAAAAAAAAAAAATCAACTAAAGATAATTGGAAATAATGGAGGATCAGGTTTGATTCAAGATGTGTACAGCTTTTTGGCAACTGGCTTGCTAGAATTGTTTCAGGGAAGGAAAATGGACAAGGCCTAGACTTCACACAGAAGCAAGGTGTTTACTGGGAATGTTCTCCAGGAGAGAAAGCAAGCCTATCTATAGCCTATTAGCAATACTAAGGCCTGAGAGTCAGCAAAAAGGCTTCCTTCTATATAGGAGCTAAAAACATAAAACTCTAAGTCTTATTAATGTGGTCCAAAGGAAAGTTTACTAGCACAGTTCACGTTAAGCCTACCTGGATTGTGTTTTATGACATTTCTCAGAGCCTCCAGAGCCATTTCAACCCTTCGCAGGCGATCTCCATGCTGATGGGACTCTACTTTGCCAGTCTGCGTTATTGCCATCAGCGTGTGCAGATACTGAGCTTGGGAGCCAATATAATCCAAGAGGCTTGCTGCAAATGCTTTCGGAAGCTTTATGTTAAATACAAGAGAAGAGCATTTTTAGCCATGTGATGAAGCAGTATTCACATTAGAGGATAGTATGACTGACTAGCTCCTTCTGATATACCAGCTTCTTCCATACACAAAAAAAAATCCAGTATAACAACTGCACGTACAGACTATACTAACACATTATGTCTAAATACACACTTAGAAAGTTATTACCCTTCTTTCAACAGCATTTAAGCTATGTGTATTATCTGCACATGCAAACAATGCTATTGGATAGAATAAACAACAACTAAATTTACTGCATCAACCTCAGCATCTGCCTTGCAAGCAGAAGGAGGAAAGGCACTGAAGCATTTGAAGCCGCAGTCTTACCCTGACAGACTCACAGTTCTTCTTATTGCATCTTGCTGCAACAGAGAGGCATCTCAGAACATGACACTYACATTGAGGCATTTTGTCCACTCTAGGTCTTATGGAAGTAGCATCAAGTACTAGTTAGAGATTTAACAAAGTTTTTAGCTAAATCTCACCTCTAGTTGAAAGGTAGGAACCTCATTGTAGACTCTAACAAAGATCTCTCCCACAATAAGTTCCTTTGCATGGTCACTAAAGACAAAGTCAGATCCATAGCTTTTGTCACAGTCTCCCTTTAAGCAAACAGATGAGTAGCATAAGCTCAGATGCACAGAAAACTTGTATAAAGCAGTAATTTGAATAATATAGTATAGCAATACTTGAAAAAAAATGTAACGTCGGTATATTTATCAAATTGCCCAAGACAACTGGAAACACTAGAAACCCCATCAAGATATTTATTAAATAATATATTAAATCATTTATTAAATAATTAAATCTATCTTTAAGAACATCTTACTCTCTTCATCATGCTTTCTTGCTGAGATTCCAAGAATTCAAGTAGTTCAGCTCTTGTCCTGTTGTTCCAAATCAAGTAGGGGTTCTCTGTGTTACTGTTAAGCATCTTCAAAATCTAAAAAGGAATAAGGAATTCTGTAATTTAGCAAGTGTGAAAAACGCTAATTGAGGATCACTATGCACAGTACCCAAAAGGTTTTCATGATACAAGTTTGATCTAGCTTGACTCACAGATAGACTGATTCCATAGGTTTAAACTGTAAACCTCTCCATATTTTCAGAAAAAAAAAACAGTATGTGGAAGCTATTTGGTACAGGAAAAAATTCTTTATATTTCTTCCAACTTCACTCTGCTTCTCAGACTCCTCTACTTTTGATAGCAGGCAGCAACCATCTACAGAGTCTCATTTTGAGATTTCCTTGGCACCACTTTGAGAAGAGTTGAACCTTTGATGTCTACTATCATCACAGCCTCCAGTCTGCACAATTTAACTCCTATTTCGTCCCATATGTGTTTTGGGAGTGTTATTCTCCAAGCTATTGTTCATGCCGAGTCTGACTGTTTAAAGGACATTTCCCTTGCAATCAGTAACTTCAGCTGCAGTTGCACTGCTGTTCTCCGAAACCACGTTTTCCTAAAAGGAGCTGTGCTAAAAGTGAACAGTTACTTCCTCTGTGAATCACTGAAGAGTTTTAGGCAACCACAGCTTACCTCAGTAAGTCTGGTCACAGCAAGTTTCCTTGCAATATAGGGTGTCAACATCCCAGCCAAGCTTTTCCTGATAGCTGGATTTTCAGGGGTAGCCTGTTCTTCAGAGAGGTACCCTCCAAGACGACTCAAGGCCAGAAGACTGAGTTTAGCAAGGCTATTTGCTACCTCCTGAAAAATGAGAGACACGAGCAAGCGAGAGCTAACTGAYTGTATATCAGAAAAGCTAAAGAGTTCTCCAATACTTGCACACCAAAATGAGCAGAACAGGGTCCTCTGTTTATCTGCATCACTGCTAATACAGGAACCTCTCATAAGACATTAGGTGCTGCAAATCACCGTGTTGTGAGCTTAGTAGGTTTAGTTAGATATGATCGTTAAGTGGGAAACCGAGTAACTGAGATGAGCTGAAGGCTACAGAATCTGTTTAGCTTAATACTTCTGACAGAGTAATGGTTCTTGTAAGCACAGTAATCAAGCATCAGTACAAGCCTCTGACAGTGCTCCAAGAGCTGAACTTTGAGCCATCTGTTGTAGGTATCAACCTGTCCAGGAGCAGAGAAAAATAGAACAGCACCACTTAAGGAGGGCATTTAAGTAGAATGAACCTGAAGGCACTTCCAGTCACAAGGCAAAAAGAAAACAGCCATAAGGTGGACATTTGAAATAAGTTCATGACATTGTTTCTATACTATCTTTTCAGTTGAGTTTCAAGAAAGTTTTTTTCTTCTAAAGGAAGAAATCTTATTTTTAACTCATGAACAACAGGTTATAATWCCTCACTTCACTATCCATTTCAGAAGACGTTTAGTCTATGTGCAACCCGTTTTGCAGCATTAGCATTTGAACAAGACACGAACTACTTAGGCTTCTTCTAAAAGTTGGATTTACACTTGTGTCAAGCACCACTTTGGAACAGGTTCAAAATACATGAACAGTGTTAATTGTTCTAAGCAAGCATCAGAACATTTTTTGTTGTTGTTAATTTGAGAAGGCAGGCAACGTCCAGGGCTGTCTAAAAGGCAGGCCCGTTGTTAGCATTACCTGATGATTGGAATCCTCACTTTTCTGAATGCCACTTTCTTCTAGCGTGTAGTCATAGTTGAAGAGATATCCCAGTAGGTACCAGAGAACTCCAGCTTGGAACAGGTGGGTCTGCAGCCAGTAGTCTAAGGCAAAGGAGCTAACGCACTCGACTCCCAAGGAAGCCACTCGTGGGATGTTCTGGAAGGGCACGAGGGGAGACAGAAGCAATTGATTTCAGCACTTGTGACCAAAACCAGGCAGCTGATTACCTTAACAAGCAAAGATTTAAACCTTCTTGCTAATTCTGGAACATTGCTTAAGCTATATGGAGGCAGAAGTCAAAGTGTTGTGCCAGAACTAAGGAAGTGACAAGTACCTACAGTGAAGCAGTACAGCCAGGCTGGTGCTTCTGTTTCACGTTTCCCCTGTAAAGGTCCAAGATAAGATTCCCATTCTTAATTTAGAAAGAAAATTCAGTATTTACATAACACAAGGCAAGTTCCCAAGAACTAATGGCAACAAGAATTCTTGAAGGCTGTTCCCAGAGACTGGGTTAATTTATTAGTTTATCTGCTTGCACAAGATCTGGCTCAGGAATTTACATCTGTGATTCGGTGCATTCAGCCAAGCAGCTAGACAAAATTCAGTTACGAGGCACAAGCTGGCGAGTTTTTGAAGTGACTGAATTAAGTTCAATAAATGGATGCAACTACAAGCATTAAGAACAATACAACAGAGCTCTGCACACCATATTGTCCAGCTAGGACCTTACAGGTGTTTGATCAGTTTTCTCTAATTGCCCAGTTTCCACTGAGAGGAAGATACTTATGTATATATATGAGTAATCCCACTCCCCTAAACATTTAGGTGTAAGGGAGTAAGTAAAGGCAGTAAGTATATGTTTAAGCAGTGCAGGAGAACTCTTACCTTGCCATAATAAAGTAATCTACAGAGGTCCTTAATGATGTTGGGCATTTCTGTAATCTTCTCTCTGCAGTCTTCAAACTGAGCGGCCACGCTGTAACACTTACTTACATAGCCACATACCTATAAAAACAATACCTGATGAGTTCCAAATGAAGGGAAGAATATTTATAAAGCTTATTAGATATACACATAGAGTCTCAAAAGACTGATACAAATGAGTTATAGTTGCTGCAACTTACCTGTACAGACATATCATCTGGTTTACTAGAACGGGTCAAGACTGCCACACAACGATTAAATGCTTCTTGCAACACCTGCAAGGATTGGTTGATGCATAAGTCGTCACAACAGAAAAAGAATGAAATAAAGTACTAATTTGTCAGTATCTTGAAAGGAAACATTTCATAGGACAAAGCAATCTGTTGCTGGCAAAAGTGCTCTTTACAGGGCAAAAGTTCCTTGGAAGAGCCAGTATTAGCACACCATGAGAGTTAACAGCATTCCCACATGTGTGCTTCTGTGTGCAATGAAATTCTGCCTGCAAAGCAACTTGTTTCCTTTCCTCTATTCTTTCACAAAAGGAGAAAAGAGAAGACCTCAGAGTTTTGTAAAGAAAGAGAGAGCAACATATGTAATTTGCTAATCCACATTTTAGTAGACAAGCCTAGGTCCAGAAAGGAGTATGTTCTGCAAAAGGCTTCTCTTTGTTGGATACAGTAGAGACAGAAGTGGACAACTGTTTTGACAAGATCAGAAGTGATTCACAAATGCAGTGAATATGCATTTGGGGAGGGGTGGGAGAAGAGAAAAAAAAAAAATCAAGGATCTGCAGCTTTAACTATATTAAACCAAAAATCCACTTTAAGTTTCAGTCTACCTCAATTCCATTTTCTCTTCTCAGTTCTTCTGCATTTAGCGCTGAACAATTGACAGTGTGGAAAGCAAGTTCTGTAGCAGCAGGCAACAGAGGAGATTCTTTGGAAAACAAAAGGTCATCTGATGTTTCAATGGTAATAGTCTTTATCAGCATAGGATAGCCTGCATACTTGTAAGGTYTCAACTCTGAAAGCAAGAGAAAAGCCTCTGTGTTCATAAATATGCAGAGTTTAGGCCATTTTAAATCAGCATATAATCAGCTGCCATATATTGTAACTACTTAATGCTATGGCAAGTTGGAAACCAAATCAACAGGACACTAAGAAAATGACCATCAAAGTCTGCACTATCGTGCCTACCTTCCTTATGCCTGTTGAAGAGGATGCTCTGAGTTTTCAGGATCAAGATGATATTTTCTGGATCTGGCCCATCTACCACCTTGGCAGATTTTGTGCAGAGAAACTCATATGCTTTATTCACTTTTTCAAACATATCCTGCAGATAAAGAGGAATCAGTCTTTAGCACTTCTAAACACCTCTTAAATCACTACAACTCTGCAGTATCAGCTTAACCACAACCAGAATTAGAGTATTAGATGTCACAGTACTTGGAACATTTTCTGAAATAAGTAATAGTAATGCAACAACATAAGTAACTGGTTCAAAACACAGTTTTAGGGTTATTTCCCATGCTTCACCACAACAGAGGAACTAAAACAATATATTGACTCCTCTGTGGAGAAGGAGTAGGTAAAGCTTTGATGGGCAGAGGAGGCACTCCGAGGAGCAGCACTGTTTTATTCAAGTAGTGGGTAACGGTTCAGACCAGACACTTCCTGGCGTGATTAGATCTTACCACACTTCTGAGCTTACTGTAGAAATGCTCAAAGTCCTTGAGTAGCACTACTTTGTATCCCAAGATTCATTTAGGGTATAACTTTTACAAGAAAAAAAAAATATTCACAGAAAACTTTCAAAACAGGGATCTCAAATCTTACTGACATTGGCCAATGTCCTCCCCTCAACCTCACACCACAGGTTTGGGTTGTACATACCCGGCCTTCGGGATTCTTGTCTGGGTGGTATTTTTGTGCCAACCTGAAATAAGCCTTCCTGATCTTGCTCTCATCATGCCTGGAACAAGACAAGTCCTGTTACACTGAGTAACATGAAAAGAAGCCTAGATTTTGACACCATCATTAACAATAGTAATTGTAATTAAATGAAGACTACAAAGTTTCCATTTGATCCATTTTAAATTTGTTTCAAGTTGAACACTGAACGGAGCAATCTGGCCTGAGAATAGAAAGATTTTTTTGTGTATCCCTCACTCAGTTTCTAGAACCAGAAGGAGCTCAAAGTCACTGAACCTTCTGAAAGAAAAGGTTAAGGGAGCTGCCAGTGACGAATGACATTTTTGTTAGTGATCTGTTAAGAAAAAAAAAAAGAAAAAGAAAAAGGCAACTTACCGTGTTTACACTAAGCAAGTTTTTGAAATATTGAGTGTTGTTAGTTCACTTCTAAAGGCCTAAAGTGAGAAGCCAGGAGCAAAACAGGAGGGAAACGCAACATCCTTAGGGTGTTGCTACTCAGAAAAGATGACAGTTGGGAAGGGAAAGGAGAGGAGGAGTTTCACTTTGAACACAGTCAAGTTCAGCTCATTAGGGCTGCATCTAATGTTTTTGTCCAGTAGATTAGCCTAGTGAATGCTTTGAAGAACAGCTCAGACTTTTTTTTTTCCAGTTTTAATTAATCTGGATGCAATTCTCTCTCAAAAAAAACCCAAAGTAGGGAGATGTTTTTTCAGGCTTTGTTTCTTCCTAAAGCAAGCAACATTCTCTTGTGAAGAGAAACAGGTGCTAGACATAACTGAACTGGTACCAATAACTGGTTGCAAGATAAGCAGAAGTTTGCCTGCTCTACCAGATTATATAAACATAACAATCATTCACTGCTTTAATTGCTGGAAATAACTTACTGTCCTTGTCCTTTGGGAAGGTTAAGGACTTCATAAGCGTCATCTATTGACATGGTAGGTGGCTTCTTCTCTACCTCCTTCTTCCAAGCTTCTAGCGTATCTTTCAACAGTTTAACCTGAATAATTAAAATGCATTAGTGTTTAATTTATGCAGACTGAAGTGTCCCCTTTTGCTTTACAGTGCTGCAACAGGAAAGTGCTGCTTTAAGGAATTCTTATCACCCACCACACTGAGCTCAAGGATGTTTTATCTAACCCTCTCACCTTCAGTAATCACAGCTCCCCCTCCAGTGAATTCAAGGTTAAGACTTGCCTTCACTGCAATGGTATGTATTTTATTCATTATTAAGAACAGATGAGATAAGAGTATCTATTTAAGAATTGTATTAGAAGAGGCAGAACCACTTCACCGAACTCCCATCTCCATACTAGACAACCTGCAACAAAACTGCAGGAATAAGTGAAGCTGACTAGACTGATCTAGGCCACAAAGTAGTACTGCAAGTAACACCAGTTTAGTTATGTACTAGTATGAAGCCAACTCAGTTTCATCTCCAGCATGGTAAGAAACCAAAAAAGTTGATTTTTTCCTCCACTTCAGGTTAATTTAAACACTATCTAGAGCTTGTCAGAGGCATTACTGTTCTCACTGACTCACTCTATTGCAAGCAACAAAGAATATTCTACCTAAACAACATTTGCTATCTTTGAGACATCAATCCCGACTTTCAGTTCATAAGCAAAAAATCACCTACTTGTAACAAATCTAACATTTAGTATCTGTAGTATTTGCTTTCAGACTCCTGAAAGTATCCATGGCAAGAACTAAAACAATCCCTAAAAATCTTTCTTACTGGATCTTTAATTGGCCAGTCTGGAAAACGGAGTGTATCACATAGATGCTTGAGGTAATATATGTTACAGAACAGTTCATTTTCCAGTTGTGGATAGTTGATAACTGGAATAGGGCAGTATTGGTAGAGTGCTCTCGTATTGCTTTGAAGACGAGGGGTGAAGTCAGCAAGATGAGCAGCAATCTTCTCGATCATAAGACGCCTGAAAGTCAGAAAGTTGGGCTTGACACTTGCTAAGCATAGCCAGAGAATCACAGAATCATTATGGTTGGAAAAGACCTTCCAGATCGAGTCCACAAGCCCATGCCCACCAACCCTGCTAAACCAAGTCCTTAAGCATCTCATCTACACATTCCTTGAACACTGCCAGAGACAGTGACCCCATCACTTCCCTGGGCAGCCTCTTCCAACATGACTTTAAGTTCAATTGTTTCCTACAAAAGCTTTACCATTTCAGTAGGGATTATGGTCTTATACTGTCATGAAATTATTTCTATAAAAATTGAAATACAATGACAAGATTCTAGTGCTCTTTAAATATTTTTAAATAGTTTAAATGACATTTGAAACAGTCCCCATCCTGCATTGCTTCAAGACCCCCTAAAAGTATACAGTTGTCTTAGGAGCCTATTTACTAGAGATGCAAGTAGTCAATGAATATACTAAGTACAAAGGAGTCTGCTTAAAAAGTTTCCTTTCTTGAAGGAAACAGTGAAGGATGACACAGGCAGACAAAGCATGCGCTCAGGTGTGCAAGGAAGTAGTCCCCTTCCTTCTGCTAATTTCACCCGAGTTGTTCTTTATTGGAGACAAATGGGGCCTAGAATTCAGTTACTTCTGATGTTCTACAGAAATGCCAAAGATCTTTCCTTCTCACAGAAATGTTTACCTCATTTCATTGCTCCAAATTGCTTCTGGAGTGTCAAATTCTCCAAGGAATATCTCAGAAAACTTTTCTGGCTCGTAGTTCTCTAAATAACACACCATTGCTTCTGGAAGAATATGTCCAAGTATACTTCTTTGAACTATATCTTGACCTTTAGTCTAAAGAAAGGATCACACAGTCATCTCAGAGGTTAGTCTGAATTCAGTCTTCCTAATTAAAGATATAAAAGCACCTTCCCCTTACAAGTGTTAAATTCTAATTCTTGAAAACTTGGAAAAGGAACAAACGATGCTATTAAAGCAGTTAGTCTGGCAAGCCACCTCTATCTGGGAAGTTCTTTATAGTCTACTTACTTCTTCAGACTTGAAAGCTTGTTTGGCATGTGTATATTTCAGAAACCTGAAAGAAAAACAGCAGATAGTGAGTGATACTTAAGCTACAGTTACCAGATAAGTGTCCTCTGGTTCAAGAGTTCTCATTTACTTTGAAATGAGAACACAACTACCACCAAATGCATCTGTAAACAGAGCTTGTCAAATTCTTGAGAACCCCACCAGGCCAAAGCCAGAAGGCTCATCACGTGGAAACGCTTATATGTTTATCATGTTGGTTTGAAAGTTCTGCTCTTGAAAGCCTGTTTTTCTCACACCAGAAAGGAAAGCTAATAAGGAGGCAGCACCTTCCTACAAATGTTTCCCTACATTCTCAGACCATCCTTACAGAAAAGGAAGCGAGGTGGCTTTAGACTTGGCTTAAGGACCCTTGTTACAATGGAGTCCTCACTTTAACATGCAATTATTTCCCAATCCATTTRGATGAAGAAATGGTCTAGACTGAATAACAGCGTCTTATGAGCCATTGCATTTAGGAAAAGAGAATTGGAATAACCTACTATAGTCATTTGCATGTGAGGTACAGCTTACATTTGGCAAAAACGGTTGAACCCTTTGAAAAAAAGGGTTGATTGAGCTGTTCAAAGCCTCAATTCTAAAATGGAAYATAGGATTTTCCAATCTCAATAGCTGGGTACTATTCAAAAACTAGATTAACTCATCAGTAATCTGCATTAATACTTTGSTGCCTCTGGTGAAATTTAGTTTTGTGGTTAGCAGTGTAGCTAGACTTGGCTTTATGTATATGTACAGTCAGACACACCTTTTTCTCCCCCAAGCGAATAACCTCTAGAAAAARTTACATCCACACAACTAAGCCAACCACTTCTTCACCTATGGCTCCTAGAGATCACATTCCTGGAAGCATTTAGAATAGCAGCCCGCTTAGCACAGTCAAAAGACATGAAGCATTCTCCTTCTCACTTTGCAATAGGAAGCACATTGGAACCCGTATACATCATGATAAAGAAGAACACTCCGCTCAGGTAGAAACGAGGTAACTGGGGGTTATCTTGCATGACGTGAAACAGCAGTATAGCAACCTTCTCCACAAGGATAGGATCAAAAGTCAACAGCAGCTGAAAGCAAAGAAAATAAGCACTTGTATTAGCCACTGGAGTTGTGCAAGTTAGCTAGTCAAAAGTTCAATTTTTCGTTAACTCAGCATTGGGACAAATGGCCAACTTATTAGAATACTTCAGTTAAAGAATTTCAACTTGAAAATAACAAACTCAAAGTCAGCTTTAATGCTTGTTTAGAGGAGAGAGGAAAGAAAAAAATGGAGACACTTACTTGAATGATATGAGGAAGACAAGTACTATCTGATAGCAGCCTTTTCACTCTAGGTAGAGGTCTTATAATAGCATTGTCTTGATCCCTTAAAAATAAATAAATGAAGTGGTACAACAGTAAGCAGATACATGCACTTTCTTTCAAGAAGGGGCATCTTCATTAACCCATAAGTACCAGGCCCTCAAGATCATATTCAGTGTCACCATTCACTTTGTTACACCTCACTGGATAGATGTGCTAAGCATAGTTTAATACTTTTATTAAAGTAGCTTTATTTTTATCAAAAAAAAAAAAAAAAAAGGACTGCCTAGTGCATTATGAACATAGCTTGTTCATAAATTAATATTTAGAAACTTTATATYTGCACTCAGGATTTAAGACTTGGTCCTACAGTGGAAGGAGTTCTTTAATATAGAACATGTATACACTACTTGGATTCCAAGAAAAGCTTCAAGGTAGAAGAATGTACATATAGGCTAAAGGCAGTTAACCATTTCCACTGAGCCAATAACATTTACCTGCTGGGAAAGTATCCACACATGGTTATCAGCATGTTGAGTACGAGCGTGGCAAGGTCCGTCTCATTCAACACAGCCTGGCCACTGGCCAACAAGCACCACTTCAGCTGGGGGATGACCTGCAGCGGTCGCCACCCGTCCATGCCCTGAGCCCAGCAACGTGTCTTTGAGGTCAGCTTCCCACTGTCCCACAGCTCCTGCATCTATCACAAGATTAGAGATGAATTAGTTGATTAAAGCATCCAGCTAATCTTTGTTCCTAAAAGTTCAGGATCACAAGCTTGTTGCAGCTATGAGACAGCCTTCTACAGTGGCTGCATGAAACCCCCACATTCATAACTGCCAATAAATATGGAGTGGACTTGTTTATTTCCAGTCCTCACCTTCAACTGCTTTCCTCAGGTACAGAGGGCATGGAAGGGCAGGCAGCCTTACCGAAAAGGCAGTACTTGTTGCAATTAACTTCTCAGCTGCTGGGAGAAAGAGCTGCTGAGGTGTTAGGGGGGCTGCTATTTTAACAGCAATAGCCTTTTCTCAAATACCATCTCTACCCCTTTTCCTACTTCCACTCTCTCAGGGCACCTGTATATGACAGAAGAATGACTTAAGACTTCTAAATTAGAGAAACCAAACTGATAAAAATAGTGCATGGCAACCGAGATGTCATGAAGAAATTTCAGATTATGGTAAACAGACAAATTGAAGTCTTTATGTCAGAAGTTGTGAGCTCTTTTTGCGAGGCCATCGTTTAATAACTGTTATAAGAATTTCTTTCAGAATTAGGTCTTTGGTACTGTCCCTCTATGCCTTTGAGGGATGGATTTTTGGCACAACAAATCAAATCATTCACATACATTTAGAAGAACGGTTCTCTAGCTTTAATCCTTAAGTAGTTAACTATGAGTACTGCTTTGTATTACTTAGTTTTCTATCACAACTTTGAAAATCACTCTGTCAAAATGAAAATATTTAACAAGCTTGAAAGTCAGAAGCAGAGGTACCTCTTGAAAGCTGTAAGGACCACTCCTTTCTTTGTCAGCATTGCCAAAGTACCATTCCTTCTCACTCTCCCTCTTCATATCAGGTGCTGCCTCAATCACATTGCTCTACAAGTTGATGTTTGTATGATTAGTTACCAAAAACAAAACAAACAAAAAAATCACTTCTTTAGTATTTGCCTTTGAGTTTGCTTTAGAGGAAAAAAAAGATATAGAAGAGTAAAATAAAACCACACACCTGCAGTGGGACTGTAGCCCTGCTTGTGTGAAGATGTGCCAGAGTAAGCAGATCCACAAGAATCCTAATGCCATTTGAATCCATGAGGTCTTTCACATTTTTCTGGAAATTAAGGTATTGGAATTAACAGGAGCATATTTTAAATGGGGGCTTTCACAAATACAGTTTTGACCAGGTCAGTGAACAGTTTCATCCAAATAAAAAGCTCACATGAGTGAAGTGAGAGCAGCCTCTGAGTTACCTTACACAAGGTACTATCAAAGGCTCCACGCTTTCTTCAGCTTTCCCCAGCGGTTACCCTAGTGGCTGCCATAGGCAAGAACACTGCACCAAGCACTCACATTTTAAAGACCTGACCACTGGGCAACAAGACTTAAGCTTTTGCTGAAGTTAACCTTGAAAGGCTAGTTCAGTAAGCAGGAATTTTATTAAGYCAAAAGATCCATGAACTAAATACAAGAGATGCCTCTTACCTTGTTAAGGATCAGCTTGTTGAGAAACAGTATCAGTCTGTCCCGTTCGAGCCTATCAGTGCACTGTTGCAACAGAMGAACAAAAACATTTGATAGCATGTATTGTCAGAAGTTACCTTCAAGAATCAATACAGTGGTGCCTGCAAAGGTCTGTTTCTTTTCTCTTCATGCCTGGAATAAACTGTCAATGGCTACAGTTTATGGCTACGGTTAATGGCTACAAAGGGTACAGTTTTAAGCACAGCTAATGATACTAACAGCTCTCTGCCACTGAAGCAAGAAACTCCTGTTCCTGTCCACCATTCAATTTGTTCCTTTGGATCTGAGGCGTAGGCCCCCTTTTCTGCCAACCAGCCTTCTGCTGCATACAGGAGGAGTCCTCAGACTTCCCAGGCAGCCCAACCAAGGCAAGGTGAGCTCTTCTCTGCCAGCACACAGAGGTCTTTGCTGTTACTCCCTAGTGAGACTATCAAAGGTTCGAGGTACAACAAGAAACTACTGGTCCAGTTTAAATTACAACAAAACTAAAGTCTCATACTAGAGCTAGCCAAGAGCCCTGTTAAACTACATAGGAATGCATATTTACAAGCTGTATCAGTTGTCAGGCATGATTTACACAAACACTTTCAATGGCTAAAGTGGCTACCACTAGAGACTGGTATATTATGGGCATGTCCATCTAAAGCTACCCTTTTATTAGTCTGGCATTGTGGCTACTGCTCATCAAGTCAGTCTCTCCTTTACATTCCACCTCTATACAGGCTATAACATAAGGTCAAGTCAGAAGCTGCATATATGAATAAACTATTTTGGAATATCTTTGTGAWCAGCAGTTTGCTAATGAAACTTCAGTTTAGTTATATGAAGGTATTAGGAACACTTAGCAATATAATAAAAAAAGGCTCTCACATTTACTTGTATCCATACTCTTACCAAGATTAATAAGCTCCTCCTAGCAGAAGGAAAATTGAAATCCTCTGTAAATTTGGTGTTGAGATAAAACCATCTAAGACATCATGCTGAAAAACCAAAGCTCATGTTTCAGAGCAACTTGCACGGYCTGAACACCACTGCACTAGCTATGTAGTACTACAAGTCACTTAAAGTAATTCTTACCCTTTCTAACATCCCAACGATGTATTTGGTATCAGAAAATGGGCCTATTTCTTCGTGACATCTTCCGTAAACAATGGCCAGTGCTTGCAGACATAAACACTTCATGTTCACTTTTGGGGTGAGCAAGAAGCGATGGTAGAGCTCATTGAAGAACTCATACCTAAGAGAAGAGACAAGATTTTAGACAAGAAAACAGAGTGCTTCAGAATGAGAGAAGATTTTAGTAATGGCTCACGATTTTTTGATTGCTCCACTCTCYTCAGTTTCATCTTCTTCGAGCAGCAATCTTAGGTAATAATCCCCTATTTTTATTTCTTCAGAAAGGCACTCGTATTTTACCTATAACATGAAAATAAATGAAGATGGTTTTCCCTYACTTCTTTACTTGCATAATACTGTATTTACTTGTAGCCATACCCTCATCAAGACTAATAAGCTAATAGGAGGAAGATCAAGTCCTTTGTAAATCTGTTGTTGAAGAATACAAGTCTACAGCATTGCACTGTAAGCTTTTACTGCTCCCTAGAAACAAAGTTCTCATCTTAGCAAAATCCTGCCTTCCAGTCTCYAACGTACCTTTTTTCCCCGTCAGATTTGTTTCAGTAACTAAGTTTGGATAATACACGATCAATTCAGTGACTCAAGCTTTAATAGGTAGCTTTCTCACTGTACAGTATTGTAAGTGTTACACAAGGATGAAACAAACATCACATAATTACTGGTCGTACTAGCTAGTGCACTAGGTAATTAAAGCCTAGAGGCATCACTATGTACAGCAAGAACCTAAAATGAAATTGCACAATGAAAACCATCATTAAGTTCACAGTAACTACATTAAACATTTAAAGCCCTCTCGTTAGCTTTAACAGCTTTAAATATTTGGCCCAGCACTTCAGGAGGTGCCTCTAATACCACAAAAGCCACTCTACTGTAGCTGTTCTTTACTGTGGTCCACAAGTCCCTTGTTATTAAGTAACTTATGGATCTGACTGCAGCACACGATGAAGAGGTCCCAACTGGCACCCTTCCAAAGCTCTCCTGAGCAGGAGGCAAGTGTCGCATTCTGGTTTGCAGAGAAGTCTTTGGTCAGAGTTRGAGTTGGATCAAAACACCCAACACCTAACCTAACAAAAGTCTTCATTTTAACAAAGCCAGCCTGAGACAGCAGTTCTGCTCTAACCTTGCCTTACAGAAGGCCCTCGAGCAAGTCCCCAAGCCTTCTCAACTGTAACTGCAGAAGCTGCTCCAATACTGCTCCAATCAGCATCCACAAAGGACAGATTGTGTTTTATGCACACCAACACCTTGTAGTGTTGGAAAAGCAACATTTTTCAAGGACAAAGGCCAGAATAAGAGATTACTTCTTCCTACTACCTAGCACTGTCAAGGAAAAGCAGGCAGGCTAGGGTGCCTACAAGTGCTTTGGTTGATCAATATCTGAAGAAAGTTTGCAGAACTGAMTATCAGTGCAGAGGCATTGCTTCGAATTTAGCTAGATACTGCATAAGGGCCACAAGGAGTCTGCAGCTGTGCAGTCTGCAGCTGTGCAACAGCAAGCAGAGAGCAGACATATGCTGGTGGTGCTTCTTGGAAGAATTACATTGTCTCACACTTGTCAGAGTAGTTGTTAATGTGACATCTGCAGATTTCTCAAGAGCAGCAGTTTTTTAACTAATACTCCTCTGCTCAGATTGTAACCAGAAGGACAACAAGAGAGACTGTAACCTTGTGTGACAAGGCTGGCACTCAGGGGGCCCAGGAATACTTTACTGTTGAAGTCTTGTTTTGCTTTGGCATTACAGGCCAAAGGCACAAACAGCTATGTGAAAAATGTAGCAGTGTGAGACAAGAGGAAGTTACAGGAAATGTTTACACACGATACTGGAAAACCTCGTGAAAGTTGTTTCCCAACGTCTCCACCCTCCCCAAAATAATTAGAATGGTATCAACTGCTTTGCAGAAGCCGGCACTAGTTTGACTTTAGCACTACCATTGCTAGAACAAAGACAGGCTCTTTAATGCTGCAGAGCAGCATGCTTTTAGCCCCATAACCCATGCACAACTTGGCAGCCCAGGATTAACAGCCTCAGAATAACTGAGGCACAGAATTAGCAGCCAGGGAGCTTGCCACCAGGAAATGACTTATGAAGCAGCCTAAAATAAGTTCTTTAACATGCTCCCTCAAGCATGTCTCTATATCTCTGTAAAGTCAGTTTAACTCTTTCCCTCTTATACAAGTGTTAAGGCACTAACTGGAACCCCCGATTCCACAAGGCCATATCAGGATGAAGTGATTCCAGCCTTAGAAAGTGACACTGGTGAGTGGTGTCTGCCTCAAGGTCGACATATTAGCCCCTTACTCCATCACTCTCAAGAGAATTTCATCTTCCATGTACAGACTGTTAACACAAGACTCACTGAGGCAGCTAGGCAGAAAAGTGACATTTCAGGTATCTGTACTGTACATATGCAGGCTCTCCTACAAGTCACTTACCTCAAACTCCTGATGGTTCCATGAGATGACACTAGCACTGCCAAGTTCTCTGTCAATATTAAAAGCTCTCATCTCAGATTCAAGAGTATCTCTCAGTTCTTCCCGTGTTTTGAAGTTCCATATCAGGTTTGATCTAGCATGATCCTGAAGAAATCTAGGACAGAAGTTACAGTTTAAGCCCTTCAAACATTATCTAAAACCACAAGCAATGCTCAACAGGCAACCTGAAGACGATGAACACCAGCAAACCTTACATAGAAGGCTCTGAGTAGTTGCTTCTAGTTTGTTAAGTAAGACTGTTCATATAGAGTCACAGTCCTACAGGTTGGCATAAATTAAAATGCTTTTTGTCACCTTTTGGCTCACTTAGTTGCATAACTACTTTATACACTGGAAAGATCTTGCCATCTGAACTGTGTTTGCCAGTAAAAGCTGGAAGGGAACAGTACCTTAAGGCAGCAGATAGACACGTCTAACATCAATGTTGTACAAGAGCAGCTCACATAGCAAAACTGAAGTTGATGGCCAAGCATCACGATGCAGCCGGCGTTAGGGGCAACTACAAAGCGGCATTTATGTCCAGAGACCGAGCACAGTAATCTCTATTCCAGGCTTAGGAGAATACTCAAGTCTTCCTCTTTCATAGTGCAGCCCTGTGTAAGTACTCTCTGCCCTTTAGAAATACTAAGTACTGGATCAAACTGAGCTCACTGGATTTCCTCAAATCTTACCTAAGTTTGATGAATGATTTACCTTTATTGGTGCATTTGGTATAAACATTCCTAGCTAGATCAAGGTGATACTCCCCCTTGCAAATGGGAGTCTCCTCTGCTGTAAATTTTGGGGTTTCTAAACTAAAAACCTCAAGACAGGTAAGCAAGTCACACTTCAGATTTGTGACACTACCTGCATTCTAATATCCAGGCTGTCTGTTGGGCTGCCTTATGTGTTTTAATTTCTATTCCAAAGGGAAAAAGTAGCTTACAAGTCAAAGCACCAGCTCCCTACTAGAGCTTTCAGGGATACTTTGCTTAGGCTGAATCTGCACGTGCAGCCTGCATGATCACAGCTGAGAAACTCTTTGAGTCCCTCCCTTCCTTAAAGGCTAGCTAAATCCCTGCGTATTTTTGCATCTCATTTTTYAAGAGGATCCCATTCCAAAACACCAACAGCACTTCAAGGCAAACAGTAAATGGAAACAAAACACAGCAACTCAGTAGAAATTAACCAAAATATCCAGCTAAATAACCACCTGTACTACCATATTGCTATTAAGCTTTTACCTGTAATAGAAGAGATCCCAGTTTGCTTCTATTTTTATTCTTTGCCTTCGTTTCCTTAGTATTACTGGCTTTTGAATGATGTTCTACAAAAGAGTCAAGTTTAAGAGATTGATAGCAACAGATACTCTCCCCTTTTAGAATAAAATTAGTATTCATTCAGAAAAGTTACACCACACCTTAACTGAGGTAATAAGYGCTCCTTTCCTAGTAAACAGCAGCAGACTTTCACAAGTGTTATTTACACCAAATTAAGTATATTTATGCCAGGGAAACTTTCAGCTGTTAGACAAGTCATTTGTTTAAAAGCGAGTTCTCTCTCATTGAGAAAAGCTTATTTCCCACCACCGTTAGCACACTGAGGGGTGCCAAGACAACTGACAGTTTAAGCCAGTCTGTTTCAGTGTTCTGTATTTCATGCATACATCCTCCATGCAACAGGACAGTACTCTCAGCACTAAGCTGGACCAGAGGCAAAGCTCAGCCTCTCTCTCAAGGCAGTAAGAGCAGCAGCTCCGAAGCAGATGGAAGGGAACTCCCACACCAGGGCTGCTCTGCACTCTTGCAAGGAGAATGAAGGAAAAACAAGTCACAAACCTGACTCAGCCACTGAAAGGTTCCCTAGTTTGAYCAAGCATGAAACCAGTACAGTATTCTAGATGAGGCATCACATGCAGGCAGAAGGCAGAGCAACATAATCCACACAAGTAGCAGAGATACAGACTCACCATATTGTTTCTGTCCTGATTGTGATTGGAAAGTTGGAAGAAAAAGAAAAGGAACATTTAACAAGCCACAGCCATTGAATCCTTCCTAGTGGTCATGTCAAACTTGCTACAACCCTTTCCAAATTGCACATGCATGAAACCTTAGCGTCAAATTCAGTAGCTTGGAACTCCAGAGAGGAAAAAGCAACTGCTTCAACCCACTATCTACATAGGATATTAAGAGATGCTACCACCATATATACTACAAAACACCCTGCATTGCCCTGCAGAAATCAGGTTGCCTTGGACAATTCACACCTTGGCAATTTTTGTCTGCTAATCCTCATTTTCAACTTATTTCACTACAATTCCAGAGTCGTTACCTGTCCATACCAGTCTACTTGAAACTTAAATTACATTTTGCCAAGTTACTCTTCCTAACTTCAAGTGTATAGTTACATGAGAGCAAGTGCAATAGGGATGGGCACATTCAGTACACTGCAACCCACTGCACTTTTCATCCTTCCTTATGTACAGGGAGTTCTTCGTTTCCAGAATGCATGAAATCCAACCTTGGTCAGGGGACTACAGAAAATAAGGGAACCTCATGGTTCCAAATTTGTCATCATCATTGTCACGTTAAGTATGAAAGTGGACCAATAATAAGAATTCAAGTGATCCCCTAGGCATTCCAACTGCCTCAGATCAGGACAGACTTTTCAATTTGATTTTAGCCAAGGTTTTAMATGCAGTTTTATGCCGAGATACCCAACACCCGCTTCTAACAATCTCAAATGAATTATGGCTATGATTAAGAAATTCTATTGTTGAAAATCTAAGGCAAATCTGAGTTTCTTCAAGAGGCTCTGTAACTAAAATACCATTAGGATACAAAGTGAGTATTTTGGATACAAAAAACATACAGTTTCTTCTAAATATAATTTAGAGGCCATTTTTGGAAAATTTCAAGAAATTTTCCTGTGCAGCAATCTTGAAAGAGATGCACACAGAGCAAAAATCAACAGTAAGCAGAACTGTTCAGTCCCACAAGTCCCCAAAGTCCCCATACTGACTTTGAGTGGTAGGAGAAGTAACTAACCACTCTCCTGCTTCTCTGCATTTAAGTGTCAAATTGCTGTAAGCAAAGAGCTTAAAAAAAACCAACAACAACAAAAAACCACACCCACAACCAACCACACTTTTACCTCTTTCTGAGCTATGCCCATTCTATCCCTCCAGTGCATCAAGACTAGATCCACCTTCTCTTTGGCAAATTTTTCAACTTCCTTCGCAGCTTTCCCAGCTAATCTCTGCCATTCTGGTACTTTATTAAATTTGCCATACTGATCCTGCAGAAAAAAAGAGAGGGAAAAAAACATCCACAAAGCTGCATTTCTAGAGCGTTTGATGCAGACTAATTCAACACTTAAGCAGCCATATTAAACAAGTTTTAAGGCTATACATCTAGCAGACAGAGAAGACAACTACATTTACTTACAGTTGCAATTTTTAAGTTATCTCTAACATGCATCCTATCAGCATCCTTCTCAGGAACAGGATCAGCACTGTCAAGGTAGGCCAGCAAACCTGGGGGCTTAAAAATTTGAAAGCAGTATAAACACCAGTGGTTTGTAGAACAGAAACCATCAAAACAGGCAATGTCAAATACTTAGAACTATTCTCTTTTGAAAATGAGCAATTTTGAAGAAAGGATGTAGAGATACAGCAGCTTTGTTTTTTATAACTAAACCACTTTTTGTTCTATCTAAACCAACAGGCTCACCTCAGTAAGTGCACAAAATTAGCTTCAGTGCAGTAGAACTCTTGCCCATCTATGCTGTTTTTTTTAAAGGCATGCCTGATGAAACTAAGCACTGCTGATCCTACAGCAATACTGTGGATAAATCCCCAAAAACACTAGAATTCACACATATCTTCTCATACAGATTGAATGCTGTATGCAACATAATGGATAAGATGGCCTAATTTGACTAAGCCTTCAAGACAGTGACAAGCATCAGACCAACCTGCACTGCCATAAAGGCAAGAATTACTCTTTTGAATCCCAAACTGGCATGCAGCCTGCCCCCARTTTAGGCATTCCTAGCCTCACTGAAGCAACTTAAGGCAGAACTTTTCTGAAAGCTGTAAGAGTGGAAAGCCAGAAATATGGGCTTGCACCTATGTTTAATAGTTATAAGCAGCTGAAGCTGTATAGGCATGAAAGGATACACAGAACAGCTGCCTTCATTTCTCAACAGCACTAAACATTAAGACTTTTATCATGTTTCCTCAATCATATTTTTCCTTCCAATGGAAAGAAAAGGGCCAGATGTGACATTCYGATTGCACCAGGCACCGTTTTAAAATTGTGAGAGGGAGCAATAGAATAACAATCTCAGAGGTCTGAGAAATAGGTAGCCAACAATATCCTTCAAATAGCGGGGAGCTCAGCAACCCAGCACCATGTTGAGCTTCCCCCTCAAAGAACAGAGGGGAGGTTGCTACCACACAGCCTATTCCAAGGCCTGCAGCATTACAGCCTGTCAGATTTTTATCCTTTCCCCACTTCATACCCCACTTACTCACCAAAATACGTTTCAACAAGTTCATAGCAGTTTTGTTCTCAGCTGTCCAGAGGCCAACCAAATGTCTACTTAACTGCCTGAAAAAGCCATTAAAATGAACAAACTGCCAGTTAATATTTTTAGCAATGCTTTACTCACTAAACTCCTACTCTTACCATGCTGACAGAATGAAGATGGCTACTCAAGTGAGCAATGGCACAAAGCATTAGATGGTTCCAGTTCAAATATATGCTTGCATGCTTTGAAGTGTTGCCTTTAAGAAGTTCTAGTGAAGTTAGTGGAACATTAGCAGCACATGCTTTTTCATCTAGACCTCAAGAGAACACTTGAGCAATAGAGCAAGAACTAAACATCTAATGACCAAGTGTAAATTCATCCAGTCCATATTAAAAGRCAGTTAAGATTAGAAGTTTAAAAGCTATTAGAACTGTTAATTACTCCTTTTGGAGATTGGTTATTGGCTAGAAAGCCTTTTACGGGATCGTGCCTTCTACGCCAGCTAATACTTGTGAACACTGTCAYGAGGGTTCTAATACCAGAACTTCAAAGAACCACTTACAAACCAGTCGTAAGTAGGTCCAGACCAAACTAGCGTGAAGTCTGAAGTCAGACTAGCTCTCCTCAGAACGCCACACCGTGGCAGGAAGCTTCCCATATCACTACATCGCTTATTAGCTTTGTTTCTAGCTCTTCATAGAAGCTTTAGCTGTACACTCCTAGTCTTGCATTTTGAAAAATTAATTGAATCATCACTCCCATATGCTTTTCAGCATCACCTCAGACCCAGAGTCACGGCCCAAATTCTGCTCACTGAAGTTTATGAAATGCTTTGCCTAAGAGGAGACTTTTCACTCAGAGGACATGAGTGGACCCTAYCTGCATGCAAAATGACTGTGGTGTGGTATAACTTTTGAGATTTTGGACAACCTGACATTCTACAGGCTTTTCTGCTCTGAATATATTCAAAGAATTAAGACAACTTAAGACCCTTTAGCACATAACTGAARTCCCATTTGGAGAGACAGAGAAAAAAAACAAACAAAAAACAAACAAACCACACACCACAAAAGTTTAAGCAGCTGTAGTCTCAAGGGAAGCTTACTCAGTTTAAGGACACTAATTCCTGAAGAATGGMAGTTTCTTCCTGAGCTCCCAGTTTCTTAGCATAGCTGCCCATCACTTGAGACTTTTAAAGCATAACATATCAAGTGAGACTGACATACCTATTCGTAAGCATCCTCTGATCTGTGCTTATTGTAAACATAGCAGTGTGCAAATGACGAGGTAAGGCACCTTCACTGAGGGCAAGGTCTTGCATTTTGGTAGCAATCTCTTTGTCTCCTTCCTTTGGAAACAGGGCAAGATGATTACTAGAGAAAGAATCTTTGTTAGGTTGCTTTTATCTTAATCTACAGTTCTGAAGCCTTCTTGACCACCAACTACGTCAGCAAACAGCCAGGGCTACAGAGTGAGGAACTTTGTCTAGGAGGTTCTCAAATGCAACTGATCAAAGCTGCAGGAAAACCACAGACCACAATAATGGCAATTATGCCCGTGAGGACAATAACTGGGTAGGATAAGATGCATGAAGTGTCTTTCGGCACAGGTTAGGAAATCAGTGCTACATTTACGAGGGTTGCTTCCAATTGCAAGTTAAACAAAGAGTACAATCAAGTAATTGCTTGCTACTTGACTTGCAATAAAATGTGAATGCAATAGATTACACAGCGTTTTTTTACTTGCCCGTGTCCAACACTAGTTGGAGTGACAGAGCTACAGCCCTGACAGAAGCAGTAACAAACAGCACAGCATCTTTGAGCTAAGAGTAGCTGGCATACCAATGGAAACCTGCAGGTTTCTAGCATCTCTATTTCAAGTGTTCATTCGCTTCCATGCCAGGAAAGTACTAGATGCAGTTCAGATGCGTAAGCCAGTGTGACGCGCTGAGGCAGAAACTTAAGCCCTGAATTTCAACACAGGAAGTGTCGAGAGCCAGACAGCAAGGTGGCTCCACAGCAGTCACGAGCTGCCTGTGACACTGGGCTCGGCCCGTACGTCACGGTGCAGCTCTGCTATGGGGGTTAACAAAGCCAAATCCTTGGTTGAAGCGGGAAGTGCAACAACAGAGGCTGACATCATTAGCCTGCTCTGGGCACAAGATCTCACAGAATACGGCCTGTCTTCTTTGAGCCCTCCAACATGCAGAAGTCTGCTGGCTCTGAGGCACGTCGCTGAGCTACATACCATTAAACAGCCAAACCTGGACTACGGTATGAAAACATGCAAGGCACTACCCTAACAGCCCAACTCACATGCCTGCCACCCCCTCAAGTATTATAAAGCAAGTTGCTATATTTAAACTCTCAATTAAGCAGGTTGTTCTCTTCCTTCCTTCCTCTCCTCAGCAGCTACCATAAGCAGCTACTATTTTGGTAAAACATTACTGCAGTTTTGCCTTTGAAACAAGCAACAGTTTATTATGTTGTCCCAGGTAACATCTAGGAAGCGTCTCACCTCTATTATTGCCTTCATTACCAAACCTGCTCCTTTCACAATTGCCATGGAAGGATGCTACAAGAGAAAGTTCATAAAGTTAAAGTTATTCAAGTTCAGAATATGAATGCTTGATGATAGCTCCTCAGTTTCCTCAACTCACCTAGACTGTTTTACTTCCTGCATAGAGCTGGAGAGCGAGTCCCCCAGTCCCAGAAGAGTCCCTAGCACATATCTTCAAACAAAAACCTGCTATGCAGCCAGCACCTGGATTTCTGGGCAATGAAGAGTGGACTATCAAGGATGCTGCAATAGTGCTGGGGGAGCCTCACTTATAGTGCCACCTTATATCAGACAGTATATTCACTATAGAATAACCACCCAAACTGATACCTAATGCTAAAATAGGCACCCAAAGCTCACCAAGGTAGAAAAAAATCAAGGTAAAAAAGGGTTTGGGGACACTAAACAGTTTGCACTCAACAGAAGGCGCACTCAGTTTCAGGAGAAGAGCACAACAGTTCAGATTCACTGACTGACTGCTTAAAGTGTCCAATGACACCGTTCACATGCCAAATGAGTAACACTAGTGTCTCCTCTACCCAAGAAATTCACTCTATTTCTAAGAAGCATCAGGAATTAAATCATTCTTATCTCACAAAGCATAAGTGAATTCTCACCTGAAATAACTTAAATAGTGTTCGCCCATTGGATGCTACCATTTCCAACAGCATGTCAAACTGCTGCCCTTCAGTAGTCTCACTGTATGGAGCACACAGGGCAAATGTCAGGAAGTCCAAAAGTGAACTAATGACTAGGGCACCTGTCCCATGATCCTGAAATTCAGAGAGAGACAAGTAATACATGGAACTTACTGTGCAAAAGGACRTTCATGCAAGCTGTATTCAGGAATCACAATTTCAAAAGGACTCTTCCCTTACCTACCAAAATACTATCTGAAAACAGAAATTGCAAGTTCAGCATAGCAGGGAATTGCCATACTCTGTGGTAACAAAAGAYCAACTCCAAGAGCAAGCTAGAGACTCACAAGATCTATATAGTGCAAGTTACTTTGTGACCAAATTACGTGTGCACTATCCTTTCAGTTAGCAGAATTTAATAGGAATAGCCACTTTCAAAATTGAACATGAGAATGTTGCTGCAGTGGGTGTCCTAAAGTTGTGCAGCAGAGCTTGATTTTAACTTGTCTAGATGGAGCCCTAAGATAGGGCTCTTTTTCAGAGCCCAACATCACTGCATTTCCTATACTTTAATTTTAGGCAGCAAGATGTTCAAAGGTGTGTTCCATTATGATATAGGTATTTTCATATCARTGAAAAAAAACTTTAAGAAGCTATTTCAAAGTTTGACTTACCACATGGGAATTGAATTTTTCTAACAAGTTTTCTAGAAACTTCTTTGAAGAAAGGAGAGAAGCTTTGTTCAGCTGCTCCTGTCTCAAGTCATAGTCATCATGCATGGGCTATATTAAAAACCAAAAACAATCAAAAAAATGTGYGTGTGTRTRTRTAWRTATATATATATATTTATTTATTCACAGTGTAGTCACACTTCAACACTCAATTCTTAACAGCTGTAGTCCCGCAAAGCTTTAACAAACAGTGAACACAAAGTTGGGGGCACCACATCTTCTTTCAAGCTGGTCGGGAAACCRCTATATCACAGGTTATTTCATGCCTGAGCACATGGCAAATTAACTTGAAGTCCCTACTTCTTTTTTCATCAGTCTGAAGTTCACACATTCCAGAGTGAGATACTGAATTTAATACTTACACACATAAGAGCACACAGCATATCTATAGAGGCATGGGTTACTCCATCATTGTTCCTCTTGAGAGCTTTTACAACCTTCACTCCTAAACGCTCCCGAAATCTTTTCAAAGGGGTGGGAGAAGGGGAAGCAGAAATAGCAGTTAGATTAAAAAGAAGTCTTAAAGTTGAGACAAAACCCTGCCTGCATGGTTTTTAGCAAGCCAGAACTCAGAAGTTCACATTAGTCTGAGATTCTTTGGTAGGAACACCAACATAGACTTCAGTTAACAATATGCTGACAGCACTTCCATTAGGATCATTTGTGTAATTAGCAATTTAGCTCAAGACACTAATGACACCTACACTGTGTAGCTTCTAAAGATCTCAGACTTAAATCTGTTACTCTTCACAGCATTCAGCTGGGCCATAACTTTAAAAAAGGAAGTCTGTTCTTACAACAAGAGGAAAATTTCATGTTAGAAAAAGTATACATCTTAATTACAACTGATGATTGCATAAACTTCAAGAATAAAAAAGTGTCTATTTCAAGGAAGACCGAAAGTTTTTTAGAAAGTCTTCTAAAAAAGACTTTAGTGTTCCAATTAAAAAGCCAATGGTAGAGAATTAGCTCCAGCTGGTCACTTGTGACTCTCAATTCTCAGAGCATGTTAGCCTCATAGTGGTGAAATTRGTATGTGCAGAGCCTTCCAGCCCTTTGCAGAAGAAATCCTTAATTCAAGTGCGCAGCTTGAAAGATCACACATTAAAAGCTCCCAAACCTCAAGTTWCCTCCTGCTTCCAAGCTTAGGAGACTTCTCACTTACTTTGGAAGCTGAGTAAAGGCAAGGAAGCCTGCTTTCGAAGCCACTAGTCKTCTTACTGCTTGGAATTGGCTTTCGAGCTCTGCATTAGATGCTGCAACATCTCCCTCTTGAGAGAGTAATGCTGTTATGGCATTATTAATCAGTTTCTCCTTATTTTCAGAGAAGAGACCCTGTTTAAAAAAAGGAAAAAAAGTTAATCCCTTTATACGTTAACAACATCATAAGAGGATGGGCAGAGGAGTTATTCTTACATCTTGTGTTACTGCATGCAGTACCCCACTATAGGAAATGTTAGCATTGAACCTGAACACAGCATCTGCAAAGTTGCCATCTGCAGGAAGACACAACAAAAGAGCTGAGTAAACAGTATCCAACTAAGAGTTACTGGAATTTTGAAGTGGACTGTAAAATGATGAAGTAAGTGCTAGCTTACTTGGGGGAGCAGCCAAAAACCTCAGATGAAGGCTCTCTACTTCCTCATCTACAGGCATACTGAGTAATCCCCAGCGCTGGCCTTTGTGCGTGGAGGTCATTTTCACACAGACATCTCTATTACCCGAAGCTCTCACTCCATCCAGCAGGCTGGCCAAGAGAGAATCTCTGTGTTGGGACAAGATAACAAAGTTTACATCCCTTATATCAGAAAAAGCCAGAAGAACAGAAAAAGTAGGCAGTGAATGGCAGAAATCCTTAATATCATTTACCCAGAGCAAAGAGGCTGCTAACTTTCAGCATTGCTTTGCTCACCCTGTGAGCAAAGCTGTCTCGTACCAAATATAGCCAGCTGCTGCCTTCCACTAAAGRAGATCAGCTGTAGATTAGCTGTCAATGAGTTACAGGTTGTGAATCCATCTCTGTACCTTCTACAGAACCTCACTTAGCCGGATTAGACTGCATTACAACCACATGTGCATTCAGACTATTCTGCTGGTTGTCCTAAATAGAATCAAAGACGACTAAGCTGTGCAGACAGCTCACAGGATTTACAGCCCTCACATTTCCCTGCTAATTACTCTTTCTTCTCAAATACAGTGCCTAACCAAGAACAATAAATACAGAGCCACCTTGCCTAAGAGAGACAAGCTGCACCTAACACCCTTACATGGCAATTAGAAGCTTTCTAAACATTTAAAGAGGAGATGATTTGTTCCCAGATCTAAATCCCTCCCTCTACTTTCAAGACCTGTAAGAGACAGACCACTAGGATAGCAAGGCTTTGAGTTAACACTGTCAAGCCTCAGAATTTAAGGAGGTTGAGATATTAAGATTGGAAAAACAACACCCATTTGAGTTTAACCCACATGAGCCCCTGTTACCGTTCAGTTGAAGAATACTTCCGGATTTGTCCTTTGATAAATTCAATGGTAAAAAGCTGTGGATTTTCACAGTCACATACTATTGCAAATACCTAGAAGAATCCATAAGAGATCATGTTTACGAAGAGGCACTATTTCTACTCTGCAGATTAAGGCCATTCTATGTAAAACAAATTTTTATCTTCATCTTTTAGAATCTCAGATTGTTTCAAGTAGTATTCAAGTCTTCTCTTACCTCTCCTAGAGGTTTCAAAGTTGCGATGTTATAGGTAGCTGGATCCCTCTCAACTAAACAAGTTTCTGTAAGAGCTAGTACTCTTTTCACAGGTTCCTTAAAGAAAGGACACGTTAGAAGAAGGAACACTTGCACTTAGCAGCAACCACATATTGATTTATGCTCTTACCAAGTGTCTAGGTGTTATTTTTTGAACAACAAACTCTGCTAAAGATGTTATGGATTCATCATTGCTGTATTTCCCAAAGCGAAGATTCAAGTATTGTTCAAATTCCAGAGACTCCTTCCTTATCCGCAGAGAGATGCCTATGAAGTTGCCAGCATGCTCTATTGCACTCTTGATAATTTCTTCCCTTTGCTCAGATGCAAACAGGTGCTGCAGATTGACAGGAAGCAACAGGTGAAAAAATATGCTGTATCRAGAAAACAGGCTGTGAAGTATCACATGTCTAAGTCCTCCAACCACTACTTTCCCACTGATGACCAGTRACTTTCACAAGCAACACACTTCCCTCCTCCACTAGATATTTGCCTAATTAGATATTGCTGCTTCAAAAGTGTACAGCAGCTCTTCCTGAAGGACACTCCGTGGCACGGTAGCCTGCTTTAATGCAAAGGACTGCAGGTCTGAGCACCCTTGGCAACATGCTCCAAGAGCCTGGTAAGAGGGTGTCACACTGACAGGCCCAGCAGTTACCCACAGGGCTGCTAACCAGCCTTGCTGGGCAAGGTTAGGGATGCTCTGTAACATTTATCATGTGCGATTTGTTATTCAGAGAAAAACATATCACAGTACTGCAGAAATTCATTCTAGAATTCATTCACTGGTAAAACACCAGTAGCGAATAGTTATATTTAAACTACTAATTTTGAATTCCTACAGATCTATTTCAATTGCTTACACTGTAGTACACTGAAATCCATTTTTTTTTATTCTGCCATTATGCTGCAGCAAGTACTTCCTCAAATCATGCTGCTGTAYCTCAGATGACACACCTAAGAAGTTAGCTCAATCAGTTAACTTCATAATGTTGCCTGCCACTTTGGTAACTTAGATAATTAACAGCAAACCCACCCCACTCTGTGTGCAGCCTGCAATCACGTTTGGTACCCAAATATAGATAACTATATTCTCTGCTGTGATTTTGAAACAGTTAAGGTAATCATGCTTGAGAAAAACGAGCAGCTTTTGCTTTAACTGATTTCCTGTTGCTGTGGTAATAAGTGTTTAAAAACCACGAGCTAGGACCAACCACCGGGTTCCACAGATACAARTACTAGTATTTTCAAGTCACGTTTCAGCTTCATTACTGAACACAAAGCTATACATTTCAACAGCCGCRCCAAGATTGTGTTTTTCAGTACTCACCAATCTACTAAATCCTCCATAGAGGATACAGAAACCTCCCTGATAGCCACCAATATCAACAAAGCCTTCAATATTTCTGTAGTCGTAGGAGCACAGGACTTTATTTGTTGCAGGATCAATTTGGTCAATACCTCCAGGGGTCACTTCCAGAACCACAGCTTTCCTTGTATCACTCCAGTGATGTTTATAGCAGTTGTACCTCTGCAAAGACAGCACCTTTCAGACTTATCCACATACACAATTCTCCATTACAGAGCAAAGATTTTTCTTTTTAATTCTAATAAGAAACATGAGTATAAAGGTCAAAGAGTCATACACAAAGCGCTGAGGTAAGTGCACTAAGAAGATTATGAATCAAAGGAAAATAGCCATGTACTGACAAGAAAGTCATAGCAGTCAAAGTTTAAACAATATCTTCTTTTGAAAGAAAGAGTAATAATTTCAAGACAGCCAACTCGGAGGACGTAACTTTCTCCTGCTGCAGAAGCAGGTCTAGGGTCATAGCATATGCACATCTGATTAATCAGAAATCACTTATTGCACAAGGTGCTGCTTTTCAGCTAATAAAAAACACAGTGCAAGATTATTTTTTCCCCTCCTTTCACAGTCATGTTCATTATGAGTAACACAGGCTCACTGAAGTCAGAAAACTTAATGGATTGTGCTAGACCGAAGAAAGACAAACAAGTGCCTATGTCCCAGCAAGTGTTCCTATGCTCATGACTGCAGACTTACTCTGCACAAGGCTTTAAGCCATTGCATGCCCTAGCATATGTGATCAGCCGGTCAGGAGGCTTTTGGTATCATAGCTGAAGTCCATAAGACACAAACCCACAAGCACAAGTCACAGCTCTGTATATTACCTTTCTTATTTCCAAAGTAATAAGATTCAGAAAATAACCATTTTGTCCTGACCGGACACAAAAATCTCTGCTAGGAAACAGTGTTTTTGTATCAGGAGTTATGTTAAGCAGAAAGCTTCAGTCAGAAAGTAAAGTACTGAAAATACTAACAATTAAGTAGTGATTAATACTTCTTTCCTCCAAGTAACAAACCACATACCAAAGCCTTTTATTTCAAAGATAACATTCAGTCTTTATAGGCACTGGAGGGAAGCTCAGGCCAACTGAAGGCCTCAAGGACTCAAACATTCAGTTAGAAAAGTTTCTTCTCCTTTTGAATGAGCTCTTAAATTCCTCAGAGAAGAGGCTTCTCTTCAGACCCAAGCTTATGAGATGAGATCTATTTTAGGTAGTGCATATAGCACGGGCACAGCTCATAAAAACTTCACTGTGGAAATTTAAATCTTGAGATCAGTTTATTAAACAGCACATGATTCAGACAAGCCAACTTACAAGCCAACTTACCCGTCCTGTGATTTTTCCTTCTGAGAAGTCTGTCCTGAATCTCTGTTTTTTAAAAAGAGTTAGCCAGGAATTAATACACAAGTTACAGCCAATCTACCCAAAAAGTCTAAGTTGAAGCTGACACTGTTTTAAATGACTTGGACTAAACCTTATTACTCTTTGTGTAAAATAATAAATTCCTAAATATCAAGTAAAGCTATAAATGCTGAATTGCACACAAGTTACTGCAGCTCACACTAGATCAATCACATTAGCATAACTGCTCAATACACCTTGGTTTCTTACTTTCTTTTATGTAGGGAAAGCACATTAAACTCTCTCAGCTTGTAAAGGCTTCTAAGTATCCATTGCTCACTCGACGACACCAAGCAGAGTCTTACCAATGCTTCTGTAAGAAGTTCTGTTCTGTGCTCTGTGGAAAACTTAAGAGTTTCAGACTTCTTTCCACTTCCTTTCCGAAAWGTGAGGCTAAATTCTGTTCCTTGTCCTTTTCCAACAGGAGAAATACTACAGATATCTCCATAAGGCCACTAGATAAAGTAATGAGGTTAAACCATTAGAAGCTTTAAATTTCAAGCTGCATGTTTTTCACTCAAAACACCAGAATACCTAAAACTAATTTGATATGAGACAACAGCTAACTATCACACAAGGAAGCTTCAGAACAAGCCACCTGCTTGACACATTGCAAAGTAAGCCCCAAGTCCCATCTAGAAATGCAGTTCACGCAAGATAGGATGAACAACAAATTATTTATTGGCCAACACAGACAAGCTGTCTGAAAGCACAAAAACCTGCTGGATATCTGTAGCAGTAAGGAAGAAAAATAAATAAATAAATTTTTAAAAAATTTTTTAAAAAAAGAGGGTAAAGAAAAACACCACAGTTTTCTGTTATATATATATTTTTTTGCAGCAGTTGCTATCCTTGGTTTTCACAGAGATCTCAGTACCCTCCAAAAACAGAATGTCACCACGTTCTCTGGTTAGCGAACAGAAGTCAAAATAAACTCAGAATAGCTTTGAACTCTGTTCAGAGAAGATAGTTACCTGATTTGTAACTTCTAGTGTGTTGGGATTGTATGTGGTGACAGCATGGGTTCCAACTGAAAAGACCCTCTTATACCTGGAAGAGGTAAGAGTGTGTTAGTTTCAGAACTCAAGATAAAACCTTGTTGAGCTACAAAGGCTGTCAGGATATTATAGTTTAGCGATTGTTAGGRAAAAAAAATCCGTAATCATTTCCCAAATTGTTACTTTGGTTTTCAACAGTTCTGCTATATTCAGGCTGTTACAGTTCTTTGAATGCAAGAAAAGACTTCTCGGACTGATTGTTCCTCCTCTTTCTGCACAATTTAAGTAGGCATTTTGCCCTTTACTTGCTTTGCAAAAAAGTCTATGCTGTTCTAAAGAATTTACTGCAATAAGCCCAAAGCGCTGCTTAAGACTTAATTTATTGACTTAGTATACTGAAGAACTTCAGTCTTTTGTAGTTTAAAAGGACTGTGCAGTGACAGCAGCACCATGTCTTCTACCTTACATATACAGCACTAGTATTTCAAAATATAGGAAAAATTTATTATCCAGCATTCCAACATTCTTAACATGACCCAGTGAGGAACATAAGATTAAAAAAAGCAGATTTGCCGAGTTCATTCCCTTTATCCTCTCCCTAGACAAATTCAGGAGAGTCATTTTGTTGTGAGAAATGAAGAGACTGACAACTCTTGACCAGATCTTCCACCTTTAAACATAAAAAGCAGACGTATCTGCAGGCTTCTACGATTTTACCATGGATTATACTATGTGTACTATGGAGTAGCTTGAGACATACTGCTAGGCTGTTTTAAGAATAAATTCAGAGCAAATGCCCTCTCTTCCCATTAAGGGAGCTATTACCTACTCACTAGTTCCTTATAAGCACTGCAGAAGTCAGACATTCYGATTCAGGCTCATCTTGATTAAAACTGCTAGATTTTTTCTCTCTCCCCATACTGCCACACTTAAGGGAATACAACAGTGTTAATTAATTTTACAAAACTACAGATCTATGCTGTGCCTCACTTGCACTACTCTGAGGTAGCTGAACTGCCTTGCATACAGCCTGCATCCCACCAAGTGCTAATTCACATGACAAGTCAAAGCAGATTCAGGCTCATTTAGCCCTCCACATTTGGATACTGGGATTTTTGCATAGTATCTATAGATGATACTGAAAACTTATGTATAGCAGCAAAATTTCCTCAGAAATTATGTTCAGAGAAATGACTGAAAAGATTCATGTTATGAGAACTGTCCGGAGGTGAGATTTAAGCTACAGACAAGCAACACTACTGTTCTATGCACAGAGTGAACTTTAACACTCAAATACAAACCTTGTAAAAAGTCATAAGCTTTTTTATGCATTGCAGGAAAAGGCAACTACTTACTGGGTTAAGTAGAAATAAAGAATAATGAAAAATTTAAAGAAACCCTCAGTTTAACACTTAGTCTTGTTACAACAACGCTACCAAACTTTAAAATAATCTTATTCTATCTACTAGCCTACATAATACAGGAACAAGCTCTTTAAAGGGGAATACTGGACAAGAGAACTAAGTGGAGTACTGTGTATTTTACTGCAGCAAATAGCTCCATTTTAACTCTATACTTTAGGTCCACCACATTTAGAGGTCTGCCACAGAGGCGCCACAGGGAAGGACAACACATGTTCTACTGGCAGGAGGAGTTAAAGAGGGAGAAATTATTCTAATATTCCCCCTCAAAACAGTATTGCCTTACTAAATGACACAGTTTCCACATCTGTCCACACAAATCTAGATGTGTGGATCATAACTCCATTATACTTGGATAATGAAGTCCTCAGTTAGAATTCTAACAGAGCAAACTAAGGTTTTCCAAGTCAACTCTTTCCCAAGTCCATTGTGACTCCTGAAATGGTGTTCTATCCTTGGAAGGAACAGCTGCTCAGTCCATTGCGGACTCTGAACTACCCAAGGCCTTAGTTACTGTTGATCTTTAAAACTTAAGAGCTCTCTGGTTATAGGCTGAAGCAAGTTCACGGTTCCTGAAAGCAGAGGTTGAGAAAGATTTATAGCTGCTGCACCTTACACAATCATGTCCTCCTGCATCCATCCATCCATCCAATATTCATGGATTCCAGCAAGCATCAGTAGACAGTGACAAGGCCAGGTTCAACTTGCCAACCAMAATTCAGAGAGCCAGACACAACCTTTCCATATAGGTGTTAGACTACAGCAGTTACTTGCACTGTTAAAGTTCAGACAAAATGTTTTCTTTGTTCTGCTGATGTTTAGGTAGCAAGAAAAAGTTCCACAGTACTGTCATAGATAGAGGAAGCACACAGGGCAAGGACACCAAATTGGTAGAAAATTCTAAGTGAAGTAAATGCCTACGATTAGATATCAAGCTTCAAGAAGTACACAACAGCTGACTTGTAACTGGTATCTGCTATGTGTTTCAAGAGTTTAGTGGATAGTCTTACTTAGAAATTCCCTGCCTTTTGCAGGCAGAAGTACTGCTGAAGACTTGTATAAGCATTTGCCTGACTTGTATTGCTAGAAACAGTCTCACCAGTTTAATAGATAATCTATAATACATGTTAAGTATATGCCTGGACTAATGACCCTCATCTATTCAAGGGCACAAGACTTCCAAATAACCTTTTCCAGGATAAAGCCTATCCACTTGAATGCTTCATGTTGCAAGATCAACAGAATCCCAAACTGCATAATCCAARGGATTTATTCCAGTTATACCAAAAGTGTAGTCACATATGCACAGAGGATAAGGCACTGTTTTATCTCCAAACTGATGCTAGGAAGGACACAATCAGTTCACAGACTGAGCAGCAGAAGTTTTTAGGTCAGTTTTAGCTTGAAATACAGGAAGTAGGCAGTTAAACTCAGGAACAGAGGAGAAATTTCACACTAAACATTTAAGAAAAACTTAAAGTACTTACTTTCCCCTCCATGAATGTTTTGTCGTGTAGAAACAAGCAAGATCTCTGTTTTCCCTAATTATATTCATTTTGTGCCAAGACCTGAAAGTAAGAGAGACACTGTTAATATTCATTTTTATTTAAGACCAAAGCCTATTCAATCATTCATCAATATCCTTCAAGAGCAAGGCTTGATTTTTATCTTTGCATAGAACTGACAATTAAAGCAGTGACTGAATATACCAGGAATATTCCCGTTTAGCAGACAGAATAGATGGATTAACTGCCTGAGGAAAGACAAATTATCAGTTTCTCATTTATTGGTCTACCAATTACTCTTCCAGTATTACGTTACTTGCCACATTGTAATCATTACTACATTCTTTTCACCTTTGATTTTTCTTAATATCAAAATGATTCCAATAGAGAGGCTATGCCCATAACCCTAGCTAAGCCAGATTCCTACRGCTGTTTTGAATAAACAGCAATGAGAAAGCTGACTGGACAGAACAGCTCACTTTTCCATCTGAAACAGAATCGAGAACCCAATTCATCAGCCAAATGTTACGATTTACAATTTTTAAAAAGCCAAGTACCCTTTCTGTACTGTAGAAGCTAATACAATTCCCCCACTGACATCCTGACACACTTAGTTCAAACAAGAACTAAATACACACAGGAATGTACTTAAACTTGCCCAAAACTGCTTGACTTGATCTTTGCTCCAGGAGCTGCTAAATTCTGAGGAATCCTTCTGAGCCCTAACATTGTCTTCTGCAATTGCTCAACGCCGAGTATTTCAGAATTAAACTTCCATTTTGCTTCACTTTGCTTTTATTACCTATAAAAGGCATTTAAGTGGAGATAGCCAGATTCAGTTGCAAGGCTAGCAATTACCGCTCTGAGTTTATTGCTACAGCACTTGTTTTATTTCTTGGTGTGTCAAAACAAGCTTCTCTGTTCTCAATTACTCTGCTACTATTCTTAAGTTCATGCTATTAATGTATCTGTGTAACCAAAATATGAAGCTTAAGAAAACAGTCTGCAAGAACCCCTACTTGGAGCTTGGTAAAGCAACACTGGAGTAACCCAACCCCACTCTCAGTACCCCACTAAGAACAGTTAAGCTGCAGCCCCAGTTATCTTAGTGTTCATTCTCTCCCAGTTATTCTGGAAAATGTTATCTCATTGTTAACTTCCACCCCCAGAACTTAAGTCTATTTACTTCCCAAGCAAAYGCTGTGGCAGTTATCTAATCATGAACCTGAAGAATGCATAACCTGACCAAAATGAAGAACTCCTGTTCTCAAGGTGGAGAGTGAGCAGAGTCATCACTTCCTAGTGAAGAGTTTTGTGTAATGTCTCTGGAAAGAGATATTTATACATTTCAGTAACTTAAATTTGACTCCAGAGTTAACACCCTTCCGTCATGAAGAAATTCCCCCCTATGCAACTTTGGGAGCAGAGTTTCATAGCAAATAAGATGTTCAACAGCATTGTTCAAGTTCTCTGTTTGCCTCCGCACTTAAGAATGGTGTTTTATTACTAAACCAATTCATGTGCAAGTATCAAAACATTGCAAATTACAGAGCGTTCTGTGAACTTTCATTCGTTTTTGTGATTTAATGCTATCTTTCAGAAGAAACTGCAAGTTACTCTCTCCATATCTTTTTTTTTTTAAAAAAAAGAACAGTTTGGACGCTCTTATGACTCACATAAGTGGAATAATAAGCTTATAACAAGACTTGTTCCACTAAGTCTTGGATCTGACCAGCTCTGTTAAGTCTTCCAGACCCAAATACCACCTGCTATATAGAATATTTAAAGCAAGGTGTCCTTATGCTTGCAGAAACAGTGTCTAGCATCCAGTCTCAACAATACAGCTCAGAGAAACATTGCTATGAACACATACTCACAGACCCCAATAATTTTTCCCAGCATATCACCAGATTCAGGATACAGCTGCATGAAACAGTGCATACAGTCGAAAAGACACAATCTGCTTTGGTATATTTGGATTTATTCACACTAAAACTATTAAAGTCTTTAAGGTTGGAGGCTTTACAAACCATTGTGCTGCTACATGTGCAATCACTGATTGTAACTCTCTTGCTCACCAAAAATATTATCAAAGAGGCAGAACATGCTGAAAGTTAGCAACAATTCTTGCACACATTTTCCTACAATTTAACAAGAAATTTAGCCAACAATAGCCTAGTGCTCCAAGCAGCTATGTGGAAGTTCAGCACTCATTTTCATTGCCTCACGGCAGAGCAAGATGAAAGAGTTTAGTTCATGCCATTAAACAAAGACATTTCAGAAAAARGAAACAAAGTTATCTTCCTTTACTCATTCTTGTAAAACAGCATGTGGCAGGGCTCATGTTGTAATATCTAGTCACATATACTTCTTGTRCATCTGAAATAGCATGTCCATTGATTTATTAGAGCACACACTAGGATTTAACTTGCTAGAGCACATGTTAAATTTTAGGCTTCAGTTCAGCCATACTGTCAGTGATTATAGTAGCTTGCTTAATGATAGTCACGTTCAGTTTACAAAATAAGATAACATTCTTATGCTTATATATATGCTTACATGCTTCTTATACTTATTAAGCAAAATATAGGCAAAAATATTCCATAGTTTCTACAGACAAAATATTGTCCATAATCTAATTTTGAGTGCCTACCTAAATCAGTTCTTKATCTTCTGGATAATTTAACTGTTCAAAGCAGAAGTTCAGCAGTATCTTTCTACTCTTTTTCCTAGTACTGCAAGTAGCAGTGGAACAACTTTGGAGGAAGAGCTAAAGTTGCACCTGCCTGCACTGCATAGACCAAAAACAGCAGTCCTTAAAATTTAAGTATACTGAACTGCTAGAGTTTTAGATATATGAATTACCTGCACACAAGCTGTGTGCAGAATTGAAATCACATGTTTTCCTGGATACTATCAGACATCTTCCTATGCTAGYAGACATTTTCCATAACTTTTTTTTAGGTTAAGGAGGCATTTCAGAACCCCAAGCAACATTATTCTACACCACTCATGCTTGACTCATTTTTTGTGTTTGTGCGGCAATAACTTTTTAGCAAGATTGTATTTCAAGCTGAGATGTGGTTTTTCGTCCCAAGAGAAAGCAGTTACACATACATAGTAAAGTAGGGAAGAACTAAAAAGCAGCAAGAACAGGGCACTTAATAAAAAGTGTTTTTTGTTTTTCCTACACACATTTTCTAGCACGAAGAACTAGAATTGATTTCTAATCATCAGCTATAGCATTTAAAAGCCTTAGTCATTACTTAAACTGAAGTTTTGTTTTGTTTTTCCTGACATGTTGGAACTGGCTCAGTTTGATCTACCTCTTTCACAGTTGTGCCTGTTAGTTGACAGAATTTTGCACCTTTACAGATAGCCTTTTTTTTTTAAAAATTTAATTTAAATTTAAGTCCCATTAAACTTTCCCTTCTTCCCCAGACAGTACTCTACTCTCAAAGCACTGTAGCCTAATTAGTTTTGGAAAGAAGCTTCTGAAGTTTCTTCAGCTCTTGTGCAGGCACTCAACAGCCCTTTCGGAGGGGAGCCAGACGAAGCCTACTCAGCTCTTTAAAACAGTGCCAGGCATCTCAGAGACGGCAGCACCGCTGCGCTCAGAGCTTCAGGTTGCAGATCAAGGAGACGCACTGGGAATCCAGACCTTGCTACTACCAGAAGTGATGGAGATGATAGTATCTGTTCTTCAGCTCTTCCTGCCATTCCCTTGCTAAGGGTCAACACTGAGGATCACCAACTCATCTATATTCAGATTCCTTTTCATGTGCGTTACTTTTCTTCTGGATCAATGAACCAAAATGACTCACTAGCTCGTCCGGCAAAGAGGGTTATTTGCTGAAGGGAAGAACAAGCTTTCTTTCAGGAACAATATAACCATCTTCCTGTGTGTGTATGTATGTATATGCATATACATATGTATATATATATATACACACACACACACACAACTGCATTGTTCAATTTTAAGTATTAGTTGTGGAAAATAATTGCATTTTTCTTTTTGGACAAAATAGATTTTTTGGAGGCAAACCGAGGGATAAAACAGTTGAAGGAGTCATACAGCTCAATGTTAGCTGGAGAGTTATTTTAAGTCAGAAGGCTTCATTTACCAGCTTCAAACGTAATCTAAAATCACTTGCTCATTGCACTGCAACATACTAGTCTGGCCATTAGAAGCATTACTCCCTTGAGGGCCACTTAAAAGAAGAAATCCGGAAACATCCAGTGATTCAATCCCTCAAGACAAATAAGTATTTGGAAAATATGATGAATACCACATGTCATCAGAAGACCAGTTATACATACAAGATAACTTAGGATTCTAAGTAAGTMATTTCCAAAAGCCTAAAAGGTCAGGTAGATCTCCTGGAAAGCCGATGCTACAGAGGAACTTGGTTTTGACTCTCCAAACACTTGGAAATTTATTAAAGGTGGGAAAAGCCAGCAGCAATAGTAGTAGAGAGAAGTCAGGAGTATTTTGGTGCAAGTGCTGTGGCATTTGGCTGCCTACCGCAGGCAGCAGTCAGACCAAGATGCCTATCTGTATGCTCAAGGATGTGTGCCAAGCACAGTTTGAGTGTAACACTGAATGTGTTTGTGCAGTAGCTTCCTAACCCAATTCAAAGATGAAACTAGAGTAGCTAGCAAGCCCTGTGACAGGTTTCCTCCCTTTCTATATACAAGCAGCCTATTGCTGGGGAGACAATCTTGTCATTAGCAAGAGGCAGAAGTTTAGATATCAAGCAGCTCAAGTTCTAAAGCTAGCAGTGTTTTCCAAAATGCAGTTTTATTTCATCAGTAGTAAGCACCAGGAAGCAAAGTAGCTATCTACTCAACTTCTCAGAYTCACTACTATAAATTTGATTTGCATGAAAGTGCACAAAAGGACAGGGAAAAACATTCCCAAATACATTAGCTTTAAAAGCAGCTACAGAGCAGAAGATCAAAGTGCATTAATAGGTATAATATAATAACTATAAACGTATCTCCCCACATTTCCCCCCATTAGCATGCCCACGCCCCTCTGTSAGCTCAAAGGCAGCAAGCTCCTTGGCAGGGGGGAAGGACGGTCCCTTACACGACATCTTCACACCCTAGATCTTGTCCCTGTGGGAAAGTGCAGCTACRGAGACACGAGCTCCACACCACAGGGCAGGAGACTCTACCTCCAAAGCTGTCAGYGCTTCACTGCAGCCTCAAAGCCACTCAGCGCGCCCGCCTGCTCTGGCTTCCAGAAGGAAAGAAGCAGGGAAAAATTAAAGACCCCTTGGCAGAAAGGAAAGAGAAAAAAAGAAATATTCAGTGGGGATCTTCTCAAAGATGCATTTAGTTCTTCACCTTCTCTTCAGGCTCTTATCACTGATAAAGTTGGTCTTGCACAAACCTTCACCTACAAGCTCCCATTCTTCATAAATTACCTCCCCAAAGCACCCCATGATGGCTCTGTTTTGATCTGAGGCCAGGAGCAGAAAAAAAAAAAAATAAACGAAATAAAGCATCCTTTCTTAACGGMCACGCAGGGACTCCCGCGGGGAAGGAGCCGGATGCCACCCGGCAGCTACAGAAACGCGCCCGCGCAGCGCGGCGCCTCCGAGCCGAGGCCGGGCAGAGCGCGCCGCGCAGCTCCCCTCCTCCCGGGGCGCAGCGGCCGGGGGCGCCGCTTTCACCCCCGCCATCGCACCTTGTGCCCCGGGCAGGGAGGGCTGCGCCCGCGGAGGCGACGGCGACAGCCCCGGCCGYGCTCTCCCCCTCCCCCCGGCCCCAACGGCCGCCGCCAACGGCCGGCGTGCGCCCCGCCCCCCCACCGCGCTGCCCATCGGCTCCGCCCGGGGCTGCGGGAGAGCGGCCGCCGCCTCCTCGCTTCCCCCGCCGCTAGGATTTACCTGGCCGAGGAGCCCGCGCTGCCCGGGCCTGCCCCACCACGAGCGCCAGCAACGCACGTGCCGCCGGCGGCGGCGATGAGGGCCGCAGAGCGGAGCGCTGAGCCCCCCGCGCAGGCGGCAGCCGCGGCGCCTCTCCAGCCCCCTCAGAGGCTGCCTCTGGAGGCCGCCATCTTAGCTCCGGCAGCGAGACCGCCCAGCCGACGCAGACACCGTCAGGCCCGGGGCCGTCACGGGACGCGGTCAGCTGATATAGGCGCTGCCTCCCCGCCGCCCTCCGCCGCCCTGGTCCCGCCCGCCACGCCGCCTCCTTCGGCCGGCCGACCGACCGACCGCCCTCCGGCCGCTCCTTCCCCGGCCGGAGCGGAGCAAAGTCTCCTTGCCCCGTCACCTCAGCGCGGGGCGGGGAGGGAGAGGAGCCGCTGGGGATGCGGGGGTAGCCGTTAAGTGGGGGAGGGAGGAACCGTTGGGCATGGGGGAGCCGTTGGGCAAGGGGGGGAAGCCATTAGGTGTTGTGGGGGGAAGGAAGGAAGCCATTAGAGATGGGAGAGGATGGAGGAGGCGTGTGTCCTGAATGGCTTTACCGGTTTTTTTTTGCTCCCTCTGGTGTTTTAGCGACAACTCATGGGTGAAATTGGTAACGTCCTCAGTGCCCAGCTCCTGGAGGCTCGTGGTTACACAGCTTTTGTGAGCAAGTATTTTCTTAGTCGGAAGGATGGTGGCCTGAGGGCATATGAGTCCTCAAGGCTGCAGCGGTGGTGGTGGCAGCTGGCTGCCATTTTGGTCATGCCTGTTGGAAGGCCGCAGTCCCACAGACTTCAGCCCCCTCTCATCATCTTGGAGAACTTTCCTCCAGGTGTGTTAGCAGGTCTCTGAGGTAGCTCACAGGTTTGCCCTCAGATGGAAAAAAAATGGGTGTGTTGCCAGTTTTTGATGCCTTCTGCACCCATGTAGCAATTTTGAGGCCTGCTTGTGGCAAAAGCACGTCATAAGAGTGGTACCTCGTTGGTATGGAAAATGTACCCAACTTGTGGCTTCCTTTTTTGAGCATAGACATCACTGAGCCGTGCAAAGCACGCTGCACAGTCAACAAACCAAGTACACTTAGTTGTGTGTTGCTTGTGTGGCTGTACAAATATCATGAAGTTCCACGTTAATAGTGGTGAAACACTGGTTTATATGGTTGTCTAACCAGCCTTGGAAATTATTACAGTGTGTTATGCTCTTCCTTTCATCTGTTTCCCATATTCTGTACAAGATACACAAGATTTCCCAACATGCTGTAAACTACAGCAGTGTTATGACAATTTGAGGCAGTCTCCTAAAATGCCTGAAGATTGGGGTAAATATTTTGAAATATGCCTCAAACTGAGACACTTGGTCCCACCCTGCCTTTCTGTGAAAGGGTGTTCTTAAAAAGTGAACAGCTGAGGAACATRTAACTGTTATGTATTACAGTAGGCTTTAGATATATTAGAACAAGTATCATAGAGAACAGATTAAAATTATAAGMTGTGTATTGCTTTTTAATATCCTTTGGTACCATATAATATATTTTTATGTCTTATATTTTGCAGAAAATATTTACAAGATTACAAGGTCCTTTTCGTAATTGYAGTCATCTGAGTGTGAGGCATCGAGGCAGAATAGTGCTAATGGCAAAAGGGCATTACATCCGGGGGGAACTGATAAATTACTTTTAGTCACAGAAGTTTGGGAAAAGAAAGAATGTTTTATTAGGAACTGCTGRAAACTGCCTTCGAAGAAAAGTGGTGAGGTTCAGAGGAATTTCTTTAGCTGAGGGCGTGGAAACTTTTGGAGTAGTTGAGCGAAAATTTCCTGTTCTGTTATATTGTCTTGAATGGTTGGTTTGTTTTGGGGATGGGAGGATTATCTTTTATCTTAGTACTTTGTGTTGTTAGGTAGGTAAAAGCATAGTAGCTGCATAGTCACCTTGATAGGTGCTTTACTGGATACCAAAAAAGAACATTTGTATCATGCAATTGGTGTGCAAAACTAGGAATTAGTATTTTTAGGTAAATTTTAACCTAAACACATAGATTATGTTTCAGCATATTTATTCAGTTCAAATTAATATTTCAATAATAAACTTTGTGGTTATCTGTCTGCTTTTCTTTTAAAGACTACCTGTACTTTTGGATGAGCTTTGGTGTATGCAGTGATGCTCTCTTTGGTCCTAAGGAATAAAAGCAGAGATATGATAACAGGAAAGGAGGACACAGATTAGAAATGAGATACTATGAGAGAAAGAGGAACTGACAGAGAAGAAATGATGATTCAGGGAAAAAGTGAATGAGACAGGTATGAGTAGCAATKGAGAGAAAAAAATATAGGTGCTGCATTGTACAAAATGTTAAAATATCTGGAATTAAATTAGGATTTCATGACTGATTAAAGCATCTGTAAAATTTACAATTTACTTTTAAAAATCAAATAGTAAGCAAAATCATCACTCCGTTGACAATTTTATTACTACCTATGAGAGAGACAGTGTTGCAGCTCTGTGTTTTCCCAATCACTTAACAGAGTCAGGAGCCRTATAATAATGAGCATTCTAATTATTAAAGGAAGAATAACAAAGCAGTGTCTTCTTGGATGTCTTCCTRTAAGATAACATGTTTGGGTGCTTCAGTCCATCTTGAAAACGAGCACCCATCTTCGTTACTTCTAGAACTTTCATCTGAAGAATTACTGCATGTGTCTGTCTGACCTTGCCAGTTTAAATGTTGTCGTTTGCAAGACTTAAGGCCGCCTGCAGTCTAGTGAGCAAGGTCTGTCCTTRTGATCCAGTTATTGAAATCCGGAAGGAATGAAGAGTTCCAGTCCACTACTAAATAATTAACACTCCACTGGACTATTTTGGTTATAGCATCTAATCTGAAAGAATGTGGTTCTGGATGGCTGAATTCAAGTGCACTATAGTACAGAGCCAGTTCTGGGGTTCTCTGCAGTAGCAACGAAGATGGTGTTTATAAATACAACCTATAATAGCAAGTCTTTTGCCATTTTTGAAACATCTATAATGTGTTTTATAGAAATAACAAAAGACCCAGACTGTACACAGTGAGCAAAGGACAAAACAACTCCCTGTCCCGGTCCTGTCTATAAAGATGGAGCAGAGTGTCAGCTTTCTGGAGAAGCAGGAGAAGCCYCCTCCAACCTTCCTTGTCTTACAAGGAAATAAGTTCATAGCAGAGCTGGGAAGAGCTGCTCCACYCCCCTACTCATAACCAGTTCCCTGTGTAGTGCGTGATTACCCACTCTGAGACAGGGCGCTGCTATTCTGCRTACACTGGCTGGACTCTCTCCAGTCTTAGTATGGGATGATCTATATGGTGTACACCAGCTTCCTGTTAGCTTTGGTAGGATAATTAATCACAGGGAGGGCTGTGCTTAGTAACTGTTTCTTTTTTTTATCAGCGGTTAACAGTAACAACAGTGCTCTGAAGCACTGCAGTGTGATTTTAATCATAGAGGATTATAGGAAGTTTTTCAAAGACACAATGCCAAGGTAATAGCCAAACCTCACTGGAAACCAGGAAAGTAAGATCCCTTTGAAAAACCTCTCCTAAGTTTTATACTTTTTACTCCTAACGTATAGCAGATGCCACAATATGGGTTGCTCAGAGAACTTCCCAGGATCAGATCCATGGTGCTTTATCCATTTTTGTTCCACTCTTTGCTAAGCTAAAGGTGCACAGAGGCTATGCTGTCAATKTGCCAGCAGTTCAAAACTTACATAATTTTTTAATGTATCTGGACATATTTTATGTCCAAAAATAAATGCAGATAACTGATATTTTATCATTTCTGTGAGATTAATTACAAGGTAACTTTTGGATGTTCCCTTTTAACAATTCTATCTTTCTAGACAGACTTATTAAATGATAGCTTCTTTGTTTGCTAGTATCTTGAGAATAACTGTAGCCTAAGCTAACTAGGATCACRATACTATTATTGAATTTTACCGAATGATTAATAAAGAATATCTTCAATATATTGAATTATGCTGAATATTATTCATATTCAGACAATTTGTTTTGGCTGTGATAAGCCTCTCTCTTCTGATTGGCTAATGCTCTCATTTTGACATCCAAATAGATGTGGTAAATATTACCATCTTACCTTTTGATTTCCTTGCTTTTTGGTGACTATTCTGAAGATAATTCGTAGATTATCTTTTTTAAAAAAATTTTGTTTAACCTTCTAAAAGATAGATTCTCCTAATGATATGGTAGAATGACACAAAGAAGAAGGAGAATGAAAAAGAGGCAAGGGGTCTAGGAGCAAGCGGAGCCCAGGAAAGGAATATTGGGTCTGGGGATTAGGACATATATACAGGAAAAGGATCAGTTATTGCATGTAGAAATCTGTAGGAGGGTTAAAGATCATGGAACAGCTGAGGGGAAGTCAGGGAAGTGACAGATTAATTTAAACAGACTAGATCTGAGATCTAGGAAGATGGGGAGTTTTGTGAGGTTATGACTTAGACAAATTTAAAAAAAAGTAGGCTATGATCAGAAGAAATGCTTATATAAGGGTAAGGGACTTTTTCTCAGGGAGGCTGGTACAGAGAAGCTGCACAATAAGGTTCTTGCAGGTAGTATCTGCAAGATTMTGCAGCTAGTATCTGTTAGCTCTCACATCAGTGATTCGTTATGCAGATCTAAATGTGATATGTCACAAAATCCAACATCATAATTTTGTGGGTTTTTATAAACCTAGGGATTTATACACCTACTCACATAAGCAGCTATACAGTATTGACAAGACTTGTCAAAAGATAGAAAATACCAGAAAAATAGAACTGTCTTGCAAATAGTTTCATGTTTACGATCATTTACTTTTCCATGAGATGTGTGCCTTATTCATTGCACAAGATGAAAGGACGGATTGAATGAATATGTATCAAATACTGTGCTCTGTCTTGCTCAGTTTGCTGGCCTACAATTTATTTACTATGGGTTATACAATCTCTATTCTTCAGGTCCCAGATTTATTTATTTCTATATTGGCATTTCTGTGACATTCTTCAGTACACTATCTGAGTGCTTCAGGAGCATGAATGGATCTATTTCATAGTGTCCTTGCAATATTTGAGTGACATTAATGTTTCTTTTTCAGTAGATTCATGTCTGTAATTTCCGAATATCCTAGAAAAAGGTTTAAAAAYGATTTCTCTCTTAGCAAAAGCACACTCCTGGGAAAAAGAAAAATAGCTATTTTATTCTATCACTCTCTCTTTTTATGGAAAATAGAACAAAAAATAGAGAATAGAACCAAAACAGAAGATAATGCACATTCCAGGCTTATTCAGTGTATTGATCCATTAGCTGTCTGTACTTGTGTTCCTACAGAGAATACCATGTGCCCTGCAAGGGCTGCTCAGAGACATACRAAAATGAAGACGCATGAAAAATGAGGATTTTAGGCAAAAAAAAGAAAAAAAAAACTTTCAATGTACAGTTATTTCTGTTCTGAAATCRTGATCTTTTTGTAATATTGAAGAAAGCACTCAATTTTATCACATCAATTCCATATTTATTCCATAGTTTTCCAAATTTCTGTATTAGCTCTGTTACTGTACTGTTTACTTAACATTTGTAATATTCATGAAGTTTCTGTCTCCCCACTTACAATTTGCTTTCCATCTAAAAGGCCACTGTCTTCAGTTCACTGTTTGGCTCTAAGTTTGAACTGTGCTTCGGAATTTCCCACAGACCCCTCTGGAAAATCTGCTGGAAACTTTATTATTCTGTAATATACTGTATTATTTTTATAGTCCTAATGGATATGATCCTACTAGCAAAGAACTAGCCAGCTCCTAGCTGAGTAGAGAGATTAACTTCTCTAATAGAAGATAGAGCAGTCCTTCCAGGAGCAGAAATGGTAAGCATTTGCAAGAGAAAATAAAAATACGATTGCTCAAACTTTGCTTATTGTTTAAGAAATTTACTTTTGGAGCCACTGTCATGGCATCTGGCACCTGCTAAGGCTATTAGCTTTCCCAATTAGATGAGAATTTTCAGTGTAATGCAAGCCTTTAAACTTTATTGAGCTGTGGCTTGGTATTATTAAGTTATTTAGACCTTGGCTGTGCAGCTGGCCTGTTTGCTGCATGAAACTCTGCAGATCTCCTTACAAAGACTGATGGACAGTGTCTTTGCAGTTTGTTGGAGTAGTAATTCTTCCTTCAGGCAGTCTCACTGCCTCGGGTTTGCATTCAGCCTAGGTCAACAAGGGGGACATACAGATATTTGACCTGTCTTGGCTATTTGTAAGAGATGTGTTGGGGCTTTTGGAAAATCCTTAAACGCAAGCTAGGCAGCCAGGAGCCTCGTGAGTCACTGGGTGCAGGGGGCGGGTCTAATTCAGCAGAAAAAGAGCGAGAAAGAAGAGGAAGCAACAGCTTTTTGCTATACAGGATCAAGCCAGTTCGTTTGCAAAAGCAAAGAAGAGATAAAACTAACTTTAGGGTTATTTAATCCATATAATTAAAAGCTATAAAAGCCTCTGAGAAATTTTGTTTTGAAGAAGATGCATGGAACCCTTTCATTTGCTTTCCATGTGACTAAATTTCTGACTATTTTTCCTTGCTAAATAGTCTTTGCTAATTTATCCAAGATAAGTCAATATTCAGGATTTGGGATTAGTATTGTAAACTGCATGGAATATGTTTTTTTTTTTTTTTTTTTGATTCAAGAAGAGTCAAAATAAGCATAAAATAGCAGTCTGGGCAGTTGCTTCTTGAATCTGAATGATAAACTAACCAAAATAATCTAGCTTCAAATTACATTCTATGCTTTTGGTTTTCTCCAATGTCATACTTTATTAAATTTCCAACCATACTTGGGTTTATATACACTTATATGTAATTTTCCTTCATTACACAAAAGGCCCAGCAGAACAGCCTAGCTATGGTAGGAATTTACACTTAAAGTAAATATGCAGCATCATTATTACTAGGTAGCGGAAGAATATTCTAATAATAGAGTTATTTACACTAATGGACTATATTTTGCAATAAAAGGTGTGTTTAGCAGTAGACAACAGTAATGCGAAACTCTTGCACTGTTAGCTGCCAACATAGAAAAGTTAGTAGTTTCCCTTACCCCTGTTATTTAATGACTTCTGCAGTATAAGAATGACCAACACAGTGAGTCATAAAAAGAACATCAGTCAGCAAAATTTTCAGCCTTTTTGCCTCTTTCTATAATAAGCAGAAGCAGGGCTTCTAAGTTTCTGTTTTCTTTCAGGTTTTTGCAGAACAGATTTTTTTCCCTAGGCCTTCAGAATTTCACCTTGGTTTTATTCATGCTGTTTCTGCTTGCAGTTCTCTCATTTCCCTACAAGTCTTTCAGTGTTGTAGAGGTACCAGCATTTCAAAGTGTTACTTCTGATGACAAAGAACAGTTCTCACCTTTAATAACTGTAGATGGTTGGCAATCATATGACTAGGACACTTGCCCAAATTTATGGWAATAGCAGTATATGAATCTCAGCATAAACAAGGCAGAACTTCACACTGTAAGTTAACACCACTTCTGTCATCTATTTCAGGCAGTATATTATCTATATTATCTTCCCACTCGTTTTGCTTTGCTTTGACACAGATCGTGACCGTCAAATGGTGTGTAAGGTACATGCTGTTGTTTTTAAGCATAACCATATGGATACTTATATAATCTTATTTATTCCCTTACTGTAATGATACTATTAATGCTTAACTTTTGGCGACATTTCCCTGAAGGTTCTGCTGTCCCATTTTTAATGTAAGGCAGACAGGTTGTTAAGAAACTTGAATATATGCCTATTTATACTTAATTTCTGGTAAAAACATTCAACTATTAACATTTTATACTAGTAAAATGTATTTGGATTATATGAATATGTTATTTGATAAATTAGAGTGGAGGTTAGACTGAGTTATTTTAATTGCTTGAACTTTATCCCTATCCAGATGATGCTCTTCTTTCCAGCAGGCATGAAAGGAAATATATTCTGTAATGCAGTACACTGCAACTAATAATTTTGATAATAAAAGAAGAATTTATTTCCTGTTCTTGTATAAAAATGACTAGCTATAATGTCTTTGAATASAACTTCTTTTTCTCTATGATCCACCATTAGAGATCTCCTGCACTCTCTTTTTTTCGTCCCTCTCTCAAAGAGCTGCATAGGAACACTAAGATAGGGTATTACAGCAGCCCAGAGTGGTAAGTCAGCACTTGGCAGATGAAAGGCAAACTCTTCAGTCATGGCCCTATATTTATTTCAGTTCAACCRCAAAACAGTTGTGAACTTTGCTGATCAAAAGCAAAACTAGAAAACCTGAAGCTGGACTCGGCAATGTTCCAGTTTGTAACAAGCTGATAACATGTGATCCTTCTTTCTTTCTTTCTTTCTTTCTGTCTGTCTGTCTGTCTGTCTGTCTGTCTTCTAGTATATTCAGCTCCTGATAGCTGTTGGCTTCAGACATCCCCATACAGATTATTACTATTTTGTTCTTTAGTTTCCTCTATCAAGTTCCTAAGTTGAGATATGCTTTATACCAGCTCCAAATTAGGGAGATTGTTTACTTCTTATAGGTTCTCTGTTCTTGTGCTGTTCTTGTGCTTTTACTGTCTAAAAGRGCCTAGTGAGGATGTGACTCTGCAAGTCCTTCACAGTCCCAAGCACTGTCAGGATGTTAAACTCGGTGGAAGTGTTTGCAGGTGAGATGACTCTTTGCCCAGATGAGGATTTTCAGGAGGGGTCTGCAAGTTCAATGCATACATTTTTGCCATATCTTTACATTCTGTTGGCTATATGCGGTCCATATATATGATCTTATGTTTCTTCCTCCTTTGTTTTCTAAAGGTATTTCAGTCAGCRTTGCTGTGTGCTTCAAAAGCTAACACTTTTAGCTTTAGAAACTGAGATAATGCTCAGTTTCTTATCATTAACTTCAACTGCCCCCAGAATGCCWTGGCACTGTTAAAAGCTGTATAAATTTGCAGGAATAGTTAGCTTTCTGTTAGTATTTTACCTTTTTCAGTAGTTGCGCTAACATAAGATCTCAAAGGGAAACCTTTGTAGCATTTCCTTGTCATGAGACAATTCTCAAACTACTATAGTTTTATCCATTAATGATTTGGTTTTATAGTTTTTTTTTAAATTTATTTTCTAGATTTTTTTTTTTTTTTCCGAAACAGGATAAGTAGAAAGTTTCAAACTTGCTACTCCTGAAAAAGCTCTTAGAACAAATGTGTCCTTCATTGACTTCTGATGGARAGCTTGCCTCTGCCAAAATCCCCGGTGTCAGATTGACTGGCCAGATATGGTGGGATGGGTTCATGACTGTAATCAGAAGAAGTGAGAAAATACTGTCGGAAAATCCCTGGTCAGCTTGGAAATTAAATGTAAAAAACCTGAGCCTGTAACCAGCAGCTATGCTGTGAGCAAAGATATTTCTCTTCATGTTCTTCCATTTAGGATTCCGCACATTAGCTGGCTACAGGAATTAAGTGGTCTGACATAAGATACTCTCCTTCCTTACTGTCATCAGTAATTTTGTGGAAAATGAACTTCAAAACCTTCAAGTTGTTACTTAAAAGGCTCCTGTCAATGGCTTTCAGTCACGCTGAAGTCATTAAACATTAACTGCATCCCGTGCTACTGATTTCAAGCAAATGCTATGGGACTAGCACTTAGCATGTTACTTGTCTGATAATAWTAATACATAGCTAAAAGAGCAAAACAAAACGAAATTGTGACATGAACATAGCTTCTCAGATAAAGTAACCTAAGAATTCATACACTACTTTAGTAGAGTAGAAGATGCCACAAAAATASTGCATAGAACCAATACTGAACCTGGAATACTGATCTGTAAAGCAGAACTGTTCCTTCCCACTGTATAGCACAGGCAATGATGGACTYTCAGAACAAAATTAATTATCCCATAAAGTTGAAGATGACTGAATAGAATTTTCATTTGTGAAAAACAAATACTGATTAAGCCAAGTATGCAGGAAAGTGTTCTAAGAGATGGAAAGATTTATTTATTTGTTTGCTACTAATCTGTAGCATATAAACTTTCTGCATATAAAATTTAGAGGAAAATAGTTAATCTGTTTTCTAGAAAAGAAAACAGATTAGAAAAGAAGCTACCTCTGGGAAGGCACAACTGCTCTTATAACATCCAGGAGAAATTTGTCTCCAAATTCTGTATTGTGGAAGTGAGCTATATCACATTTAAAACAAGTGGGCTTTTTACAAGCTGGGTGGAGAGCTGCAGCACAGAGAGCTGGTGTAGTCAGTAGATGGCAGACTCCTCCCAGTAATCCGCAGGAAAGGGTGAGTCAAGCCCACGGGATTTCAGGTAAAGGTGATGGGAAGATTTACTAGTTTCTAACCTTTGTGTTTGAGAAGTTGTTGCAGGCCTGGGGAGATTCCTTGCTTCCATAAGGTGTGCCAGGGTAAGTCCTTGCTGYGGTGAGGAGTGGCAAGAGGAGACACTGCTCCCAGGCACCCAGTGTTATCAGCGTAACTGCAGCAGCTGAGCCAGGGTGACCCTGGTCTTGTTTTGTTGGGTTTGCTCCTSTTGATAGCAAGTGCTAGTGCTGTGATGGCTTTGGCACCTCCAGAGAGCAGTATGCCCACAGCTGGGTTTTGAGCCAAAACAGAGCTTTACAGATGGATTATTACAGCTGAGGCTGTGTGCAGGTAAACCAAGACCTTCACTCCTTGTTACACACGTGTGACATCAGTGTTGTGTCTAATGTCCCCTTCTGCTAGTGATTTATTTAACTGCAGAAATATCTGTCCCTTAGCTTCACTTTCATCTGTTTCATTGTAATGGAGGCTTGTGATGTTACCCCAGCTCATTTAAGTTTTCATCCTGCCCTTTTTCTGGTTGGCAAAGGCCCTGTCTAAGTTATTCTCAGATATTCACCACTGGCCAACTTGGGTCACCCACCTAGGACTGAATTCCTGTGTCACAGTGGGCACTGCCTGAGGGCTGCTGCAAAGCGGGTGACTGACACACGGGGGAGCTGCCCATCCGCTCCAGCTCCGCTCTCCCTGTGGAGTGCTGTGGTGAGCAGCTGGCGGCTTGTCCGGGGCCACTTTTGCCACCAGACAAGATTGAGAGGCGAAAGGATCTTTCCACCTAAACCATAGATTTGCAGTAGTGGAAAAGAATTATGTAAGATTATAAAACAACAACAAGCCCCCAAACATTGTGAGGATTATATTTTATATATATTATTCTGTTATTAAAATTATTGCTTCTTAACTACTTCTATACTTAATACAGCTTCTGGGACTGACCCTTTAGGCTTGTAATGGCCATTATATTCTATTAATGGTTACTAGGGCATCCATGAAGAAACTTAGTTCTTTTCTTTTTGCTTTCCTTTTATTGTTTGTTTAACATTTCCACTGCGTGCTTCAGTTAGACTGCAATTTTACCATCGCCCTTGAAATGCTTTCTCCTGCTTTTATCTTCCTTAAAATACGATGGAATAACTTTGCAAATTGTACATGACAGAAAATTTAGATTGTCCAAGACCACAACAGGATTTGCGATGTTAGCTTGCTATCAGGATTGGTAGGTATACAAATAAAAATYGGTTTTGAGGATGAGGGAGCGGATGTGCCCAGCTTTCCTTCTCCCTTCCTTTTGTCACTGCAGCATTTACTAGGTGATTGATCACACGATTAAGCGCATAGTGGAAAATAAAAACTCCTTTTTGGACAACAGAAGGAGTACCTTCAGGATCATGCCAATCAATTTCTGACAGAAGAGTTGATTTTCAAAAATTTTAGATTTTATTGTTAAGACACTCCAAAAAATCATTCTTTTGCATGGTTGTTGCTATAGTGTTTGCAGTTCTGTTGGAATTTCTTTTGAGCCAGGAAAAGTCTGTGAGAACTTTCTGCCTCAGCAATGCAGTACTTCCACAGTTCATCATTTCAGGATATTTGGTGTCTGCCTTGCATAGTTAAGACCCCTCGTCACTGAGAGCCCTGTGTAAGTCTTTGTGTTTTCTTTGTTACTAAATATACTTTGGACTACATCTAAAATATGCTTTGGACTACATCTAAATATGCTTTGGACCACATCTAAAAAACCTGTTTCTATAAACAGTTGTTCGTAGAAAGATATGCCATTAAAAATGACATACTCGAGAAGAGTCAGAGTGATGTTATATTATTTCAAGTGGCAGTTACTTCATTCTAGTATAGTAGAAAGTTTGTTTATAGCCCTTAAGCTGCTTCTGATAATGTATGCTGTGGTTATGAGAATCTCCTGGCATTTGGTTCAGAGATGCTTTTCTGAAGCATTAGGTACATAATTACTAAATAATTGTACTCACTGTATACTTGCCTGAGATTCTGCACAAAATGGAATTCCTCTTGAGGCTGAAGTGAGACAGTCATTAATGGCAACAGCATTTAGTGACGGAGAATGTGGATTCCTTGCAGAGAACTGCTATTCGAAGYATAACATAACATCAACCAGACTAAAAAGAGAATGGAGGATATGCACTTGCCTGTTTGGGCCTTAAGCTACTTTTTTTTTTTTTTCTCTAGTCCTTTTAATTCCTATCTTAGCAGAGCAAAGACTTTATAATCACCCTGTGTCTTAGAACTTTTCTTTCTGTACTTTAGAGGATAGATGAGCTGGCAGAATTGGTGTGTCTAGTGTCTATTGAAAGGGCTCCCCATAGGAAGAGGATGAAAGCTTTAGCTGTCATAACGAGGAAACTGATGACTTTTTTTTTGACATAACTCCTACTAAATAYAGAAAATGAGAACTGGAGCCAGGACCATTTTCTTTCGCCGCTGTTTTGAACTTTCTGTATATTGACAGTATCTTTCCTGTCCCCATGGACTTTTTAAAAAGAGCACTGGAATCTCAGTCTGCAGGAGGAATGAATCTGACAGGGTACTGTGAGTATCAGCAGAGGAAGCAGTGGCATTGCTCTGCACTGGGAGAAATTTCAGAAAGTCGCACAACTGGACTATGGATATGTCTTTTTAAATGTCTTTTGAAATCATATTTGATGTCATATCAGCTCATATCAGCTGTTATCTTGCAGGCCCTGTTAATGTTAAAGTCCCTTTGGAAGCAAAGCTGCCTAGTCATAGAAGAGACCTTGTGATATAATTGTTCAAAGTACTTGCTGTTATTTCAGCAGCAACTTATCTATATTTATTTGAGTRTTAATACTTGGCAACTTATGATGAAGAAGTATCATAGCATAAATCAATAGAGCCAGCCCTCTGTGGGTAGATGTCTAGCTTCTCCATCTTTACTGACAAGAAATGTTTTGAAAAGAAGAGCGTTTTCAGGCATTTCATGCCTGGAATACAGTGCTTTGTAATATTACTGAGATCAGCTCTACATGAATTCCTAAAAGCCAAGATGATACATGTCTGGGCATAAACCATCATCTAGCCTTATTAGCAATCTCAGATTCTATCACTGTCAATATTTCTGTATAGAGAAGAATTCCTAGCCTTTTTTTTTTTTTTTTTTTTTTTTTTTAATGAGGAAAAACAGAAACAAAACCTTACCTTTTGGAGTATAACCCAAACTCAAGATTTTTGGACTGATATATATATATATATATTTTTAATAGAGTGTATTTGCAATGCTTTTTGGTGTATATTATGACACCTGACAAAGCAGTGTCATTTGGATCAACTGTACACACATTGGCAGGTACAGATGAACCTGAGAGCTCCAGAGTAAGCCACTAATATCCTAGAAGTCAGGTGGCTGTGCTTGCTGGGTTGGTGATTTTAGCTTAGACTTAAATAGCATAAACCACAAAAGACGTCTCAAAATCACAACATATTTTACTTTCTGTGGGAGTACTTTTTTTAAGAAACGAACTTGGAAAAACACACCCCATTCTGGATCTTGTGTAGTGCCACTAACTGATGGTTTAATTTCTCAGAAACAGTTCTTCTTGCTAAATATTATCAGTCAATGATACATCTTCATTTGTCAAGCATCTGATTGCCTCTAACAAAAACATATCCAGTCTAGGTTTAAGTGAATACCAGCAGCAGTGTGAAAGGGAGCTCAGCATGAGGTATCCATTGAATATATGTATATAGGGTCTAGATTCAGTTTTGCTGTTTGTGCTGAGCTGTGTGAGTGTACTGCTAACAGGAAGCCATTCAGTCCAGGCTTGTTTGCTAGAGCTCCTGTAACACTTTTGGCTGTAGTTAAAACTTTCAAGTCTTTGCACACAGGATCAGAACTACTAGTTGCAATTTGTGAAGCTGGGGCAGCCAAAACGTCAGATTTAAGGATAGTCTTTCATCTTTTTGACAGCTTTGCCTGAAGCTATTATACAATAAAACATCCTCTCCATGGAGGGATCAAACCTATTATTTGATTATGACATTTCCCAAAATAGACATAATGGATACGTCAGGGATACTAGAAAGAGTTTGTTACTGGAGTGGGACACATTGCTTCAAAAGCTAAGGTCCTTAGTGGCTGAAGCAGGCAATGATGCTTGGAAAGATGCTTGCTATATTCCCACAAGTCTTTGCTATTCCATTTGATTTATGCTCTTTGGTATCCATGCATTTAATTACATCACATTTATATGCATCCAAGGCTATAACATCTGTGTGCTTCACTGATACTTCCATGTGCTGTGTGGAAATTTCAGTTCTGTGAAGTCATCTGGGTCTGTGGAAGAGACAGGAGAGTGTGTTGTGTAGTGATGGTGCAACGGTAATACAGGATTGCAGTCCTTGGGTGTGTTCAGATAATGGTGGGTCCTGTTTATTCCTGTGTGGTTGTGCTCTGAAACAGGAGACAGATCAGATCTCTCCATTCAAACAGAAGTGCTAATGAAGTTACTGCAGTGGTGAGAAGGGGCAGAAATCTGCCTTCTGAGAGAGCATTTCCATGGCAATTACAAGARCTGTAAATGGAGGAGCACTTGCAGAGATTGAGGACAGGGCTACAGGTCTCGGTAGATGAGAGCTCGCTGATCCAGGCTCCTGTGCTCCAAACTGCAAGCCCAAGATGTGAGCCAAAGTCAGCCCAGAAGCAGGGTATCCACAGTGATGCTGTGTCTGAGCTAAACAGCTCCATCTCTCAGCTTTCCTTGGATTTCTGTACATCAGCAGGACTCTCTGTAGCACCTCTCCGTGTAGAGATCTTGATTTAAAAAAGGCTTCTCTACAGAAGTCTTATGTAGTTCTCAGTATCCTCCACAGGACCACAGGATAAAGGTCTAGCACTCCTTGAAGCCTTGATAATAAACGGTATTTTGTACCATAYGGTAATTTATGATAATGGTTTATGATACTAGATACTAGCATGGAAACAAATTCCCTTTCCTTAGGAGTTTACAGTCTAAAGAAACAAAATACGATTCGCAGAAGAAATCAACATAGAAAAAGCAGAATCACTGTTGTCTTGCTTTCAGTGCATGTCTTGCATGTGAGCCCTGCTGAGCAGAGCAAGGAGATATTGTAAGTTGAAATGAAAAGCGAGGAGCAGAGCCATGGGTGAAAGAATCATTCAAGCAGTGGCTCAAAGCAGTTGAGGTTATAGGAGGGAGCTGAAGCAGGGCAGGTACTCATGGAATCAGAAGACAGATGCAGTGCAAAGGATTATTCATGACTGAAGGTTCAGATTAACAGGAAAGAAATATAGCAACAGAAAATGGATTTAAATGTATTTCCTTGTATCCATGTTATTGACACTCTGGGCCCTGTCCAAGATCCTGGTGTGCTAAGCTCCTTGCTTGACACCTGAGTATGTGACAGAGCAGCCCAGTTTCTGCTGACCTCAGGGAGGGCTGCGGTAGCACAGGTCCATGGGAAACACGCTGACAGCTTTTGTGAGCTGGAGGGGAAGGTCAGAACCCCTGCATAGATCTGCATGATTAAATGTAGAAACTGTATATCCAAGTATTGGTCCAAATCTTTTTCACAGTCATTGCCACTTTGGCTTGCTGAAAACATGTCCCTGCACATCAACAAAATAATCATTTGTAAGAAGCTGAAAAAAYCCATTGCAGACTGATTTCCAAAAAGGGCTCTGAGCAGGGCAAGAGAGAGGCAGAAGGATAAACAGTTACAGGCAATTGCAAAAATACACAAGTAAGAGTCTCCTCTGTCCCCTCTGACTGACTTGGTAATGCTTAATAATAGTGGAAAACATAAAGATAGTAATTGGAGTAGTTCATCTACCTACTGAAGAAAATTCTCAACAGTAACTTATTGCAATGGTATTTCTTACTACATATGTTTAGTCTTTTAGAGACAGGCCGCAGATACTTCTCAGGTTTATTGCATATGCTTTGGAGATTCATTTGGCAAGAGGTAACTGATGAGTAAAAACCAGAGAAGCCTAATATCTAGCTGCTCTCTTTTTTGTTCTTTTTCCTCTCCTTTAGAGGTCTTGATAGTTATTTCTGCGCCTGCAGCGTCCRTAGTGGTAAAGAAGATAGAGCAACACAAGGTCAACAATGAACAACAAGCCAACAGCAACATCAAATCCTATAAACATATCTGTGAAGAAAACACAGTAAAGAAGTATGTTAAGGAAAGGTGTAAATGTACAAGATCTTAGATAACAATCTAATGACAAACATATACATGGCAATACTTTTATGGTTGAAGTTTGCTTTGCATTTTCTGACCTATGAAACAGAAGTATAAATATATATATTTTGGTCGTAGGAATATTTGCATAGCTTCCTGTCCTGGGTGTTCTCAGAGCAAGAATGACATCTCAAGTGTAGTTAATGCAAAGCAGGAGTTTTATGAGGGATCAGCAGAACCCTAAGTATCTGTAGAAACAGGGAAAGACCAGGACTATCAGAAAAGAGCATGTATTCCCTTGCTTCTCACCTCCTTCCTGGAAATAGTATTCAGGCAGGAGAAGGAGCATTTGGCCAAGCTTAGCATCTGCTTTTGGCAGTCCAAGGCAACTAACTGCTGTATCTGTGTGGATCAGCTTCACTGGTGATGTGTAGTGGAGACTAAGGTATCCTCAGTGTATATAGCACACATGCCAGAAGTCCAGCTGCATCAAGCTACAGATGTGTGAAAGTCATTCATACTTTGTATCTATAGCAGCTCTGATGCATCCACTGTGAGCTGGACTCCTTCCACTACGCCCGCACCTGTATATCTGTCTGACACTTTCAGTGACAGGAGATGTAGTTTTGGCCACGTCCTTATGTCACTCCTTAAGTGATGCTGCCAGTAGGATCACTGGTTGGCAAGCCCACCCTTTGTATTCAGAGAGAAATTTAAATCTGCCTTCCCTGTTAGTGGTAAAGCTGATCCAAATCCCTTAAAGGGAGGTCAGTCCATTACATGAAAGGTACAAAATTGTATCCATTAATACAACTTCTGTTTACATGCCTTATATAGAAACTAAACAGCTGTTACACTACCTTTCACTTTATCCTTCTTTCCACATTCTTTAGACCAGTTTTCTGCAATCATAGGAGAAACGAGTTCGGCAAACTTCTCAAGTGGACAAGAAGAGGTGCATCCTGGCAGAGTGAGGAGGTAAGGATCCTTTGAGGTATCATTCCGATAATACATTTCAATGCTATACCGCCTGATTGAAAAAGAAAGAAGTTCTTAAATAGCAAATTTCCTACTCAGAGACACCGGAATGTTTCAAATAGCCCCTCTCACACGATACTAGAACCTGCTCTTCGTGAAGGGAGGCTTTGTGAAAGATGTCTGCAGATCCCAATTTTCCAGAGCCAGTTGTGTTACTATACAGGTCACTGGTCACAGGACAGTGTTGCCCTCAAGTGGCAACAGCATCAGACTCTCATAAACTAAATGTTTTGCCTTGGAATTTCTGAGACATCTTGGAAATCATGTTGCTATTATGTGAGGAAGCAGGAAAGTTTATCTTCCTACTCACTTCCAACTGATAAGGCCTGTTTTTGTCATCTTATTGTCTTTCAAAGTGCACAGATACATACACATACAGCAACCATGATTTTTACAGTTGATTATGTAATATTATGCCTGGGAGCTGCTCAGTGAAGTATCAGTTTATAATAAATTTCTGTCTTACAATATTTGAGGGAAAGCCAATTCCCTGAGAGGGAAAGATGGAACAAAATAACAAATACTCCCTGCTTTTGCATATATGCAAAGATACTTGCCCACTGCTTTCTTGATAAAGCTCAAAAAACTGGCAAGCAGCATATGGTGGCAGCTTTCCATTGAAAATATTGAGAGCAATCTGGAGGGCCCCAACTGTGGTGTCGTGCTATTGGGGAGGAAAAAACATCCTTTAAAATTCAGTAAACTGAATTCCCGTTTATCCAACGTAAAGAGAAAACATCGACAAAAGGTAGCAGGCAAGTTTTAAGATATCGAACAGTTTTTATAAAGGGAATGTTAAATAAGTTAGGACTCTTGGAAAAGAAAAGAGGAAAGAGACATGGCAAAAAATAATAAATTCATGAGTGACACAGAAAGAGTGAAWAAAGAATGACTGTTCTCCATTTTTCTTAACACATTTGCTAGGAAGGAACTAAACCAGTATTAAGTTTCAAAACCAAACAAGCCAACAAACAAAAGAAGAAAATACTTATTTCTTTTAACAAATAAACCTTAGAAGTCATTGCCACAAGATGTTGTAGCGGCCAAAGTACAAATACATTAAAAACGTAATCAGAAAAATTGCTGGAAGAAAGGCTGTCAAGGACTATGGAAGCCCAGGAAGTCCCTAAACTGCAGATTGCTKGAAGACTGTATTGGGGAAGCATCACTCTGCTGGCTCTTTCCTTACACTCCTCCCTGCTGATGGCCATCACCAGAGACAGGATAATAAATGAGTTAAGTAGATCTTGGTTTTATACTAGTATACTGCTAGTATACTACTATACTTTTTTGGCCCTGTTCATCCACTAAAATGAAGAAAAAAAAATCCTTAGTTGCACCATTCCTTCCTTCCAAGCAGAAGATGGATTTGTATGCAAGGTTGAAGTTCTGCCATGTGTCAGCTCTAGGCTAGGAGTACTCAAGGAAAGTTGCAACATAAAGAAACCACATCAGGATGCTGCAGAAAGAAAATGTATGCTAAAATACCTACATGTCTTTACACAAGAACGTTTCAACTGAAATTGAGGCACAGCCCATGGTCATACTATATTCTTATATTGTTTGTATTCAGCTTGTTGCTGAATTGAACTGAATAATCTTCTTCTATTTAATTTACAGGATCAAACATATTACTCGCTTTTGGGGTCTTTTACTAGTAACGTAACCTTTGTCAAAGATGAAGATACTTACTGCAGAATAGACCTCCATTTTTCTTTCTCTTGAAGAATTAGCAGCCTGTTTCATAGTTTTTAAAATAGTATTCACAAGTACACCTTGAAAAGATGGAAGGGGAGAAAAGGAAGAAAGTAAAGAAAGAGCATTTACATAGAAGGTCAAAAAYGCAAAAGATTTGGGGTGTCAAACAGGGAACCTCTACTCAGGCCTYTTACTCATTTTTAGCTTAACACAAATTCATACCTATAGATATTGTTGTACAAGTGAAATACATCATTCATGTCAACTGAAGTTACAGGACTTAGAGAAATCAGGCAGAACTACCTTAAGAATGACACTAATGACACTTCCAGTTATGTTATGCTAAGACCTCTGGTCCATCTTTTTTTTTTTTTTGTCTATTTGGAGTTTGGTAATAGTGAGAGCTGTGCTGACTTCCTCTCCAGATTTGGAAGGAATGTTTTTACCAGTTTACTTGCAACAAGTCACTCAGTACACAGTAAATTTTGTCAAGCTCTTTCATGCTCCTTCTCTGGTCCAGACATATCTTAAAGGCAAAGGGACAAGGGCAGCAGAGATGCATGTTATACAATTTGAGGGAAAGTGGACATAACTGATAATGTCCCTCTATACTAAAAAATAAMTCCTGGTCACATGATGTGGCCAGCTACCAGCTGGTGGGCATTAGAGACTGCAGTTACTGTATGTTGCTTGATCCAGTGATGCTTATGCCTAGGTGCTGAGAATGCTAGTAGTTCTTCAGCTAGGTCATCACTGCAGGATAGGTGCATTAAAGAGCCAGTCTCAAATAGCCCAGACTGTGGCCTTTCAAGCTCACTTGTCTGAGCTGCCTTCCTAGGGCTGCTTAGAGGTGCTGTGATGAATGTCCTGGTCGTGTCCAGTGCCCTTGGAACACAGAAATGATCCCAGCTCTTGCAGTATAGATTGGATCTCTTGTCTTGCATTCTCATCAGGCTGGTTTTGGAACTGCTTTACATCAGGTTCTCAGAGAGCTAATAATGTGTTGCCAAAGTTWTGGCACAGTATATTACTAGTATATCAGAGGGAAAACAATATTCAGGAAAATTGGAACATGTTTTGAATAAATGGATCTTAAGTTCAATCTATGCTGACATCAGACAAATAACCCTTGGCTTGTTTTTCCTTGGATTTCTTTAAGTCTTAATCTATTTGAGTATCTATTTGAGTGTCTTTAGTTATCTTCAGGACACCTCAGGTACCTTGAGGTACCTCTTTTCAATATCTCACCCATGCAAATGCTAGTGTCCAACACATATTTTCATGCTTAGTGTGATATCTAATGCTCTTAGTCACAAATTGGGGTTCTACATGAGTATTTTTACATGCATGGCTGACAGAATGCTGGGCATTATCGTAAGCTTTGCATCCTCCTTTCTGGAAACTGTGTGTTCTTGCCTTACCTCCCTGGAGTCGTGACTTCTCTTCTGTTTTATAAACCCCAAATAATGATAGTAAGGACAATTCTGCCAGCTTTTTCATCTTTTCCATGACATCTTTGGTAGCCCAGACAGGGAGACTGTAATTGTGAATACCCTGGTGATAAATGAAAGTAAGATTATATTTTTTCTTCCACTGATTTCCATCCCACGATCCCCCCACCTCATTACTACTTGGGATTCTCTAAGGCAGCCTGTAATTCTGTGCCAGTGAAATACCTTTTGTGGAAATGGGGATTAGCCTGAGAGGGGTGATCTGGATGAGGGGAAATACCCATGTGAAGGGGATCCCTCGCAGACATAATATGTCCTTGCTGTAGGGATACTTCTTTCTGGTTTTGTAAGCATGAAGCTCTGCAGACACACATTCTCTTTCCTTCCTCTAACACTGGGTTGTCAGCGTATAACCTAGCTCCAGCTTGTCCTGCCTTTTCCATGCACTGGATGAGGCTCATCAGGATCTACCATATCCATCACAGGCATTTACAGAAGAGTGTCACTCTCCAGTCAATAACAGATATAACAGTAGCCTCTGAAAGTGTGTAAGTGCATCAGTGAGAGGGGGGAATGTTCCACAGCTGCTCAGGTTTGTGTGCTGCTGTTAATGACTGGTTGGTGGTGGGTGGAATCATCCCATGCATGGGAGCAATCTAGTTGCACTCATGGGGAGCAATCATCTCCTAACTTTCTAAACAATAGATCGCTATCTGTCTTCTCATTTTCAACACCTATCTAAAGGTTTTTATGTTTGCTCTTTGCAAATTTAAAGCAAATACTTTCCTTTTCTTGTTAAAGCCCATAAATACATCCTAGCCAACTACCTGAAATAATTCTACAGCAACATACTTGGAAGAAATATAAGGGAGCAAAGGGAATGGATCAGCCCTTCATTAGGGCTTTAGGGTTAAAACACCAAAAAGCAACAGCTGAACTGCAATTTTCTAGTAGTCCATACTTCTGGGGTATCTTTAATCAATGCTCTAAAGTAGGACTCRGATTCAAATTGCAGAAAGGCAGGAAAGAAAGCCAGTCATTCCTGTGAAACCAAATTGCCACAGTCTAGTTGAAGAACATCTTAGGAATTATTTCCTCCCCTAGTCCCCATCACTGTTCTTACCTCACAATATAGCGTGTCATATGTATTCCAGAGATTGAAATTGTCCAGCATTTGAAGATTGTTTAGTTCAAGTCCTGTGTTAACTGCCATTGTTTSTAAAAAATCCTGTGGGGAAAAAAAAAAAGAATACACCCCAATACTCACCACCTGTGGAATGAATACAGATTCATTAAGCATCAAAACTGGCAGCACTCCAGTGTTTTATTTTAAACAGATGAACCCACTGTAAGGGAGGATTTGGTTGCAATTCTCATTCTTTAGCCATTTAAAGATGCTGATCTCTGTTTCAGCCACTGTTTAATAGTTAGTCCTGACAATGGTTAAATTTGGTGCTCGCTCTGTTCTGTTCTTCTCTCCTTCAGACTGCTCCAGGAGAGCCCCTCAGTTACCTGACACCTTCAGAAGTAAGGAAGAGGAAAGGCACTAAGGGAAAAGAAAGGCAGGAGAAAGTGTGATGATGAAACAGAAAATTGACGTKGAGGTGAATAACTTAGGAAGAGAAAAAGAAGAAATTAAAGAAGAAACTAGTTCTTGCTTCTCCCCTTACAAATGGACTGAGTAAGTATCAAAACAATTCCCATAGAAATCTTTGATGACAGGGACAGAATTGCTTTGAAGTGGTGATTCCCCTCTTCCTCTCTCTCTCCCTTACAGCAGTCCCCAAGCTGTAACTACTCTGGACAGCCTCTGAACAGTGAGACTGTCCAGAGTTGTTGAGCTGGTAAAGAGTTAGAAAGAAACGCAAAAAAAAAAAAAAAAAAAAAAAAAAAAAAAAAAAAAATTTGGCTTAGGCCAACCCGTGCAGGTGCAGTCGGGCAGTGAGGTGGTGCCTTTGCTGAGTGGATCATGGGCTGACTCGAGAGCAGCAGTAACTGTTGTGCAGAGACATTATTGTCCTCAATAGCCCGGTCACTTGGGACGGACATGCCCACGATGTGCCACATCCCAGTGCAGTACCGCAGGGAGGAGTTTGGGATCACTAACTGCAAAAATGTGGGCCAGGGCCAAAGCAGAAACATTCCTTCTGGTGGATCCAAGATGCCTCACCGAGTGAGAGTGTGTAAATGTGTGTTATTCATCAATACTGCAGTAATATGTTCATTATTCAGAGTGTTTGTCAGGCTGGGATTGCTTTAGTTCTCTCTTGCAGTATTTCCTTTAGAAGGTCACAGTAGGAAGACTGAGATTTTCCTGGGTTTCAGGATATTTATCACATTTTTAGAACTGGCTTTGTGCTCCCCTATAAAACTGGAAATTGCAGCACCTGAGCTATTTTGTCTGTTGGTTCATTGAAATTTAATTACATACAGCTCTRAATAGCATAAGAAAATCATTGTTAAATTCAGATTTTAAAAGAAAATRTAGACAAACTTGAGAAATGTATATCAAACATACTTTCTGATGACTGGCCTAAATTTCTATGTATAAGAGAGTCCTCAGGACTCTAGGTATTTTAGCAAAACCCATCAATACAGTTGCATAACTTGTACCTGTTACATCCTTTCATTTTTCTTAAATTTTGTCTCCTTTTGATTTGGTCTTACCATGTATGGTTGTATTCTACTTTGAAATTCACTGGATGTTTGGGTTTCATTCTGCAGTTCGTCAAATCGGGGACAGTCGTTCAGGGGAAAATGCAGCCTCTGAAATCAGAGAAGGGAAAATTAGGACAGTTCTGGGACTAATCAGCACATCTCTACTTTTTAATTGCTGAAGTATTTTATGTTTGTGAGAGAGATTCATRGCCCTGCTACGGCTACTCTGGGACAGTTTGTTTGGACACCATGTTCATGAATTTGGTGAGCATAAGAAATKGTCTATGGTGGCCTGACTTTGCATTGGTAATTTGGGGCTGTAATAGCTTAATTTCCGTCAATTTAGCAAATCTTGGCTGGAAGCAGTTTTSTCAGGGGATTGCTTTGAGAAATGATTCAGTCTCCACGATCAAAAATTTGAAACAAGAATTCTAAAAAGCTGCCATTTCCCCCTTTCAGTTTCTGTACCCCGCTAGGTGCAGCTTGTCTCCACCTAGTTTGGAATCCAAACRGGTTCTCCTGCTTCCAGTGCTTCCGAGATTCAAGTGTAATATGGTGTGCATTATAAGTACAGTTTAATGGACAGAACTCCTATGTAAAAATGACTAAGTGTTTCTGAAATCTCAAAAATCTATGATGTAATAGCATCAGTCTTGCTTAAGTACACAAGTTTGCCTAAGTTCACGTTTMATAACTCCAAGTCTATGCATTTGGAGTTCACCTAACAGTATGTATTTGATCTGAATCATGCAAACTCACAACTCCATCAAACTCTGCTCTGGCAAAAATCCTGATGCCAGCTGTGGAAGGAAGGATGACATCTGAGCTAGTCTGAAGTCTGCCAATATGAAACTTAGGGTTTCCGAATTTTTGAGTGAGCAAAATAAACTTGCATTCATTTGTCACTTTGTCACATCACAGGGACTTTTTTGACCCAGTACTACTAACTTTATAGCACAAATCATGTAATGGAGGTGAGTTGATACACAATGGAGAAATTCAGTCTGTGTAGAGGCTTYTAAGAAGACCCACGTGTCATTTAACTTCTACATTTATGGCTTAAACAGGACTTAAATGGCAAGAAGGTCTGCTCTGCACTGGCTGAACATAGCAAAATGCACTGCCAGGGCCTTTTTGGTGTCTAATATATCAAAATGCATCCTGTATGAGGCTTACCACAGACACCAATAGATAGTAATATGTATGTTGTTTAATTACACAATAACAAATATTCCTCTTGCTGTGTGGTGTAATTATTCCCCTCTGGGTTATTAATAAAGCTCCTCCATTTTTGTCTTTTGGGTCTTCATAGGTCCCAGTGGCTGAAATATAAACTGATTTTTGTTTTATTTCCACAGGMTCATATTTGGTCTTGACTTCCTATTTTGTGTTATTCATGGCTCAAAAACACCCTCAAATATCTGAAATATCTGCTTGGTTTAATAAAGGAATGATAGYGTTGGTCTTTTTTTTTTTCCTTTTTTTTTTTTTTCCCAGATGGTTTGCATGTTGAACAGGCATTTTGGGTTGTTTCAGCGAGACCTCAGCACCCACTCCGGGGCAGTTACAGAAGCGATGGGTACTAGAGATTCTGCAGCTGAGCTTGCCTTCTCCAAACGGGTCACACCACTGTGYTGTGGTATCCCTGGGGATTTTGTGGTTTCTTTTGGCCAAAGAACTGACCACTTTAGTGTTTTTTTTTCATGTCTTCTGGTGTAAGAACTTCCCCTAGCATTTCACATTTAAATAACAGTGACGATCCTCCTTTTTGTTTAAGGAGAGAGGGAAGTTTCAAGCTGAATCCTGTCGTTCCTAACGCAGTTTGCCAAACCCTCTTCTGCCTGTTCCTGCTGGTAAGCACGGCTTTCCAATGGAGTAATGCCAAAGGGCGGGCAGGTGCAGCCACCTCTAATGACAGAGTCCCTCCTCTGATGTTGCAGACTGGACAGGCAGTTATTTAAGAGCTTTTGTATACACATTTCCTCAAAGTGACTTCTGCCCTCAAAAGCAGAACAAAATTAACCTTTCTGCCACACCACTCAATGCCTTTTGTCCTTGTTCAACCTTTTACTTAGTTCCCTGTAACAGCAGCCAAAGAAATGAAAATCTAAACCTGTTGGTCAGGGAGAACTGTGTACAGCAAAGCTTCTGTCAGACCTTTCATTTAGGTAGGTCTACTCTCATTATGAACCTGGAGGCAAGCASTACAGTTTTTTTATTTGTTTGCATGACATGGAGCATAATAGGATCCTTGTCTTTAATTGGGTTGCCTAAGTGCTACCTGAATAGGAAAGCAGTAATTGAGAGGCCATTACAGTGGCTGATGCAAACTTCATTCCTTGAATAAACTAAGAAATGAAGCTGCCAAGGTGGGCAGAAGARACAAACCTAAGCTCCATAAGCCTCGCTAGCTAATTGGTGCTCAGAAAAGCAGACGCTGACTGTAAAGGCTTAGGGCTTCCTTGGAATACTGTCCAAAAGTGCTCTTGCCAGGAGAAATGTTAGAGCTGGAGCTTGGAGAAAGGGATATCACAAGTTGGATGTTCAGCATTAGAGAGGGAGGATTTACAGTCAGCTATGAAAATTAACCTGTGACGTTCTTGCTGGCCAGGAACAAGAATTGATGTTTCCTATTAGACTGAACTCAAAGAGAATAGAAAATACTCCTTAGACCTTCTCTCTCTCTCTCTCTCTCTCTCTCTCTCTCTCTCTCTCTCTCTCTCTCTTTTTTTTTTCTTTTCCCCTCCCTCCTTCTTTCCCCTTCTGGAAGAGCTTGAGACATGACAGAAAGTGTCCAGGCACTACTCACCCGGTCGGATGATTTTGACACAATATGAACAGGGATGGGTTGCCAGGGCAGCTCAGGGTTCCAGATTTGGCTGCTAGTTGGTGGGAAGAGGCCAGAAAGGCATGACTGGGCACTCATAATGGTGCGGTCGTAGTCTGTGCTTTGGATATAAAACTGAAGATAAAAATGGCAGAGAGTTAGGGTTTAAAAGGGCAATATTAAAAAGAAGAGGGAAGCTTTATCCAGCTCATCAATCTTGCTTTCTCCTTTTCAATTTCTGTTTTTGCAAAAAATCAAAATGCTGAAATGAAAGCCAGCAGTGAACTTAGGCCGCAACTCAGCTTCCTATGGCCCTGCTTCATTCACGTACACAGACTTGCCCAAGTATTTTTCACTTTGGAGGCTAACCTTGAAACTGATCTGAGAAGAATAAAAAACTTGATTTGAAGGATTTGTGTCCTCTGAAATTCAGAGGTGCGTTGRTATGATCCACTCCCTGTACATCAGGGATGAAGGTCCTTATAACCTTGGTGGGTAGCAGAGCCTCTCGTGGAAACCTTGCAAAGCAGTTTTCTTCCTTGTCCTCACATCAGTGCCTGTGCTGACAAAAATGGTAGAAGTATCTTCCCCCTGATGCATCCCTGTCATATAACACACAAACACACCTCCAGCCATAGGTGAGACCTTTTTCTCACAGCATGAGGTGTGTGAGCGTGGTCCTTCACATGGCTGTGACTGTCCTTACCTGTAAACTGGGTAAAACAGTTTGGGGTCACTATGACAAATGGCCAAATCTTTTGATGGAGTGGAGCTGTTCAACTCTGGGAGAAAGGGCTGTAGAAGACCCAAGCTTCTACATGTATGGAGCATAAGAGGAGCATAATGTTAAACACTTCAGTCTGTTTTTACCATGACATATCCCCCTCTCTGCCTGATTTTCAGAAAAGCTGTTACCTTAATTTCTGTTTTAGTGAAAGGAATATGATGTGTTTTTATTTAGCACAAGTCCCTAGTGCTGCTGTGCTGTAGAAATGTCCTCYGGACAGTTCTGATACCCACCTCTTGCCGGTTGTATGTGCTGTTCAGAAAGCTGGAATATCTTTTCCTCATGTACTGCCCCAGTTCGTATAGCTGCTGCATTCCAGTCTGTAAAGGGAGCACACGCATGAACCTTAGATTAAGGAGACTGGAGACTCTTAATAGGCTTTTCTTCTTTCTTTTTTTTTTTTTTTTTTTGCATGTATTTGCAAGATTTATTTTTGTGATCGTTAACCATGTGTCTGGCATATTACCTAGGTGAGCTAGAATTTTTAACAGAAATACCATTTATGTCTATGAGAAAATATTTTCTGAAATTTCAAGACTCCAAGATGTGCAGCAGGAAGGGCAATGTGCCTCATTCTGTACAAATACTGTTTCCAGAGGGCTGTAGCTCTGTAGTTGCTTCTGGAGCTACCTAGGCTCAATCCTACAAGCATAGGTCAGTTAGTGAAAGTTGAGAAAGGGAGATTGATGCCCCAATATTCAGATGAATTTGTGGCTTACATTTCTATGCCCTCAGAAACATTCTTCTAGTTTTGGCTTGGGAGCCCTGCAGTTGTCTYAGACTGCACAGTCTTTTCTATTCAGTTTTTATTCACAGTCACTTCCAAGGCTATGAGTTAACTCTTTACTTTTAGCTGCCAGAGAAGTACATCCTTACTACTGCTGCCAAAAAGATAGAAAAAARAGCACTCAAAAAGCTGTTGTGAAGCAGAAAATCCTTTCCTTTATAGAAAATAAGCTACTTACAAGCTGTAGTAACTTGTGTTGTCTGAGTGTCTGAGTTTTAGTTTTTCAAGTGTCTCTTTGAACAATAAATGCTTGGTTGTCTCAGACTGACACGTCTCCATTGACATCCTGTTAGTGAACGGCCTCCCTTTGCTCCAGAGCTCCCTGTGCCAAGTGTAGCTAAAGAGCTAAAGCCTCGTGCTGAAATGCCCGAGCAAGAGTAAGCGCGTGTGGATGAAGCCCCAGGCTGAAAGCAGCCTTGTTAGAAGACTGTCCCCAGCAGTAGCCTTTTTCTGCAGATCTTCTCTTGTCTGGGGGTAGATGTTTGCCAGGCAAATGGTGAGATGTCAACTCATCATTTGACCTGGTGGGCAGGCGTCATTCCTCTACCCCGTCACTTAGTGCTGTGCCTAAGGGTCTCGACCATCAGAACTTCAGGAGTTTTATGAGTACTGACAGTGTTTAAATTTGTCACCTATTTGGATGCACACACAGCCCAGGAAGTTGTTGCTTGCAGGAAGGCCATCATATAGCCATGATGAACAAGAGTCCAGTGTAGAAGCAGCGGATGAATATTGCTATAAAAATGTTTGAATTATGGGGTAGTAYTAATACTAGGTATCACTAGCTGGGATTTACTCATGTTTTGCAAGACATATATCAAAAACGTGCACATTTCCTATGATAGTAGCGTTATTAAATCTTAGTAAGGAAGTCAGCATACCTTGGTAAGTTGTCCAAATCCCTGGGGCCATTCACTTTCTTTGTGTAGATCAGTTGGAAAGTTTACAACTGGTGTTCGGTCACCGTGCCGGAAAACCTGATAAAATTAATGTTAAAAAAAGAGTTAATTATCATTAGCTTTCCCTTCTCACCTGGTTTGAAGACAAAGATGCAACTTTAATTCCAGTGCCATTTTTCAAATAAATGAATTGAATAATCTRCAGAAGCTTAGTCAATGTGTCAATGAAGTACATTTTTAAAAACAAGAATAAATATCATTTCATAGGGATTTAATGATGACTCATCTGCCTAGAACTTAAAGTGAATCAGCCAAAATTTTAATGGTCAGATTAGATTCAGAACTAGGCATCTAGACAAGAGATCTGACTGAATTTTGGACACTCAGCATCTCTGACTATTAGACCAGTTGCTTATGTGCTATATGAGGATTTATTTACTTTGACACAAACATCTTAAATATTTTGCAAGTGTGGTTTTTTTTATAGCTGTCTTGTAGATGTATACGTACACGTTTATACTGTTAGCTTATTTAATCTTTCCTAATTTTTTTTTGCATATGTTTATGAAAATACTCATGAGARTAGGATTCTTTTTTCTATTAACTTGAGTGAAAGCAAAGAATTTGCTCGCTTTCTTATGCTGAACACTCTAGCATGGTGGATGTTAGTGGGGTATGAGCAGAAATGTGATTTGTGTATCAGAAACCTTAAATAAGCATTTTTTTATTTGTATGGCAGTGTACAAAACAGTACCTAGATTAAAGAGTCCGGAAAGAAATCTGATTTCTCCTTTCTAAGTTTGTCATGTGCAGGCTTAGAAAAAAAATGGAAGTTTTACATGAAGTGAAATCCTGGAATTCGCAGGRCTCCAGGCAGTCTTTGAAGATGCTGATCCAAACGTTACAGAAATTGCCTCTGCTCGTGTGCCTTTTCAAATAACCAACCTCGTGGCCTGGCTTTGCAGAAGAAAATGCCAGTGTGGAAGCATGGTATACCTGTTCATGAAGTGACATCTATTCCTTCATACCTCTCTGGTATAGAACATGATGATAATTAGTACTCTCTGTTGCCTCATTAGGCCACATCATTCTTCCCCAAACATCAGAGAGGTTGGTACACACTAGTTGGTTTGCCACTCCCGCTGGTGGGTGTTTCACGTTTATGTTTTCCCTAAGTAAACAAAACTGGTCTGGATTAATATTTTAATTATGATACACACCCTTTTTCAGCTGCTCTCTGTACYAGTGTGCACAAACTGGTGCTAGAGCAGGTATTTCACAGGTGGCAGTTACTGGCCTTGCAAGGCAAATCCAGTTGGATTTCTCCTTGTGTTCAGGGCTTCTAAAGTAGGCAACAAGCTATGCTAGAGTAGAAACCATGTAGAACAATATAGACAACTACTTTTTTTTGGCTGGTAATTAAACTCCTCTGAAAATGTGGTTGATCTTTTGTGAATGCTTTTTAAAAAAGCAAAGAATTTAGTCAAAAGCTTTAACTTTCAAGTTTTCCATCACATTGAAAATATTATCAAAAAATAAATGAAGTGAACTTTGAAGAAAGGAAGCATTAGTTCAAATTTTAAAGTTCCATTTCTAACTTACAAAGCACGATTTTCTTAGCTAAAACAGTTTACTGGAATCAATAAGATATTTGATCAATCTTAAATTATGTGAAGTCTGTGTTAAAAAGTTTAGCTTTTACTTCTGTAGACTTTTTTTTTCTGTCTGTGCCTTTTTTTTTAACTAATATCRTATTTTGGTCTTTTTTGATAATTCCTCAGTTTACCTCTAAAGAACATGAGTACAGCCAAGAGCTGCAATATCTGATGACTGATCCAGCTGGATACAAGGAAAATGACTGAGAGGAACTCTTGCACCATTGCTTATTTCTCTGGTGTTTAGGCATGCCGACGTGGCACAGCTCTCACGTGCGAGTGATGAGCTTTTCTGAACCAGCTGATGCTTCACTAAGGAATGAAGGCTGGATTCCCAGTTAAAACGTAGCTGGGTGCTTTCTTGCTAAATTTATCCAACTTCACAGAAAAGTGTTTTTATGAGTAATTGACAGTTGCTCAAACCAGTTGACGTGATGAAATGACTGTTTTTACATAATATGGAGTAACAGATTTAAGCTCCATTGAGCAAGTATGCCTTTTTATTTCTGTAAAGTTGGTAAAAACACATTCAATTTGAAATGCTAGTTTATAACTTTAATTCTGAATATGGAATATAACCGTAAGTGTATATTTCTCTGTCACAGTAGTTAACCTCTAAAAACGTTTGCTTAGCCACAACAGAGCAATAATTTACCTCAACAGAAGTGGGAGGGCAAAAAATAAAATAGATTCAAAAGTATTTGAATCTGAATGGGCACTGGAGATGTAAAAGAATAAGATTATTTTTGCACTTGTAACCTTAAGAAACAGAAGCAGTGGTGTCTGTTCTCTTCAGAAAAGCAGTGGGCTTTTTTAAGATCCACATGGAACAAAGTTGATTGTATTGGTTGTACTTGATTGTATTTTTACATCTGCACTGCACAGTGTAAAGTTAATACAATTCTGTAAAAATATTATGTTATATTAAAGTGGAAGAAGAGAGAAACAAGTGCCATTGAGAGCAGAAATCTGCCTATAGGAAATGAAGCACTGAGTTTCTTAGCTAGCTAATTTTTCCTCRTGCTCAAACCTCCTAGTTGCCTACTGCTTTTGAAAATGACTTTACTTGGAAATGGAATAATGACCCAATGAACGGTTATTTACCTAAAAGGATAACTCATCCAGTTGGTCAGCTATATTTCAAAGGATTTTTTTCTTTTTAGTTTCATTTCAAACTGCAAGAAAGGCTGTGTGTGTGAAAGTTCATCTTTTTATCCTACTATTAGGGGAAAAAAGTATATCCCTACAGAGCTTACATACTTGTTCATCAAGTGCGTATTTGTCAACACCCAGAGGATTTAATTTTGTTAAAATAGAGCTGATTCTTCAAATTCATTTTAAAGTATTCTGAAATACATTTAAGGTGTTTTCTGTGCTTCAGCATTTGATGCTCCTGGCATACAGGTTGCCTTCCTGACCTCTCAGGAGATACTGAAACTGCCAGAATGAGAGAGCTGAAGAACTTAAGAGGAAACATGGGAGGAGAGAAGACACTAGAAAACAAGAAGAAAGACAGGGCAGGGAGGGGATATAGAAAAAATAAATAAATATGAAACACACCTGTTAAGTGTGCTCTCTCTAGCATCTTTTGTCTGAAATATTTTACCTTGGGTAGTTCTTGAAAGCAAGGGATGGATAGTTGTCAAGCAGCCACTCCTTCGGTTTTGGTAGAGATGGAACCTGATTTGAGGCTCTCCTCTCTTTTCCTAACGTTGTGAGGGTGAGCACTATAGATCAAAAAGGCCATGTGACTCAAACTCTGGCCACAAATTGCTTCCTTTCCTGGCAGGTAAAAAATGTCATTGGGGAAAACAGGAGCAGGATAGAGGATGAACTGAGAATATGGCATGCACAGTGTATATATAACATCCTCATTCAGAAGTGCCATGAATTATAGTGAATTATGTGACCTGGAGGAATAGTGACTTGTATTGGTACTTATACGGACATACTCCACTTTAGCCAAAGTGTTTCTTCTTCTGGAACTAGCCATAGAAACGAAAGCAACAGGGCAGAGGAACAAGCCATGCAACCAACTCAGAGAAGCTATCAATGCAGGAGAAACAGGGACAAGTCTAGTCAAGGTTTCAAATGACTGGGCTGGTTAGAAAGATAGACATCATACCCTATCAGGGATCCTATCCTGAGGTGCAAGAAGAAAGACCTGATGAAACCACCCTCCTTCAGAAACCTCTCCCCTTTGTGTAGAGGACAGATGACAAAAGTGCCTATGTGGGAGTACAAGTTACAGGTCAGTGCTTCTCTATACAGACTCAATAAATCAGGATACCCAACGGTCCTAGATATTTCCCGTTTTCTTTTGTTACACTTAGTTTACATTCAATACACAGGAATCCCACTGAAGGTTAATGTTTACACTAAGAAGGAAAACCAGAAGAGGATTTTGAGAAAATTGTTTGAATTACAGTGCTTCAGCCAAAAGGACTTGTGGTCAATTATCAGAGCACACAAAATCAGTATGAAGGTGGAAATCGTGAGGAGAGAGCAAGGCACAGTACAAGAGCATAGCACTATCCTGGAAGTGAGCAAAAGGGAACACTTGTCTCTTTCCCCCCACATAGGTGTATTTTTATCCTGTACAGTTCTCCTAAGAAAGTTTTAAAAAGTCATTATGACCCATTTTCACAGTGCAATAATGTTCTCAGGTGAAAACAGCAATTTAGAGAGTAAAGCTGGAGAGCAGCATTGAATTATCTCAGAAATGAGTCTTCTAGACTTACCTTGCCTGTAATCTGACCCTTATTATATCCCATTGTATGAGTGAAATGTTACTACTTCTCCTGGTATATGCTGTCAATACTTTTCCCATGAAAATTCATTCAGTGAGTAGTTCAGGAAATAAAATTAACATACAGAAACCATGTTTTGATAAAAGGTTTRTATACTGATAACACTCTCTTGTAACCTTGTGGGCAGATTGCTCGATCTGAGGAAAGGTATCAGTGATATCAGTGATAATAGACTGTTTAAATAAGAATTTCGTAATTCATAATTATATAGTAAATCCTTCTATAAATAAGTCCTGTCTTTTTTTTTTTTTTTTTTTTAATAGGTGATGAGAAAGCTGGTTTTGTCAAGGAAGACTCTTTATTTCTGTGATGTCATTTCCTGCCACTTGTTCTGCAGAACCAGCATTTGACAGAGCACTGCAGTTCGATAGGAGCCGCATTCCCTTCAGAGAATTCATCCTCCAAGGCATCCTGACTGCCTGATATCACCTATATGTGCAGGCCTCTCTCTTACCATTGGAATAACATTTAAGGATACTGCCATAGAATGTTATGACTAGAACGAGTAGAGCTGAATTCCTGCATCATGTAGTATCTGGTCCAAGAGTGAGGCTAAGCAGGAGTAGGAACCAGTTTTTCCTGAGTGTGCTCGCGTCTCGCCAAGTGGCACATCTACCTAACGCAGCAACAGACAATTCAAAGTGAAATAGCTTCTCTGGGGCTAGCTCATAGAATCATTATAGTTGGAAAAGACCTTCAAGATCATCGAGTCCAACCGTAAAGCCATCCCCACCAAGTCCCCAAATGCCTCATCTGCATGATGCTTGAACACTGCCAGGGACAGTGACTCCATAGGTATATTTGGACACTTTTTAAAGTGAAAATATCACTTTAAATATTTTTATCAGTATTTTTTTTAATTAAAAAAAGAAATAAGGCTGAAAAGGGCTACCATACAACCTTCACCATCTAAATTGCTTCACTGAGTTAATCTCTCTCTTTTTTTTAACCTGAGATATTGGGAAAACTGATGCCAAAAAGATATCTAGTTGCTTTAAAACCAATAACAGTCCAAAGAGTATTACAGTCCAAACCCAAAAACACTATTACAGTCCAAACCCAAAAAACTGTTAACAGTCGGTTCTCAAATTAATTGTAGTAAACACAACATGTATCTCAATTCTCAAAATGCCATTTTCTGCTTTCCACTACGCTGCTTTGCCAATTCAGCTGTTCTGAAATGAAAATTATTGTCATAGCAACTTCTGTTTTGAAATCGCAGAACACCCTATACCAGGAATAAATTTGACTTCCAAGCACAAAGGTGGGCCAGAATCGCCAAATCTCAGGCTGTACAACTGAGTATCTGCTAACCTGGGCAGGAAGAGGTTAGCGAGACCTCAGATCTCATGACTCCACCACAAAGCTAAGAAGTTAAGTTATCTTGAAGTGATAACGGGAGGTTAGTAGATGAAAAATTCTGTAACTCCAGTCATTTTATGTTCTTTAAGAAGTCCTTAAATTCAGCAAGCAAGGGGGCAGAAGTAGATTTTCYTTCCAAGTCCACAGAGAGACAAAGCAGTTGCCTACCTTGTTCAACACGAGACCACCACCAACTTGCAGCATTCCCTGCAGTGAAACAGAAACCCCATCTACTTACTACGACCACAAACTTCAGTTCCCTTTCCGCGGCAGTCTGCTGAAACAGAGTGAGGAGGATCAGAAAAGCAAAACACAGCAGCCCAGATCGGTTGGGAGGCCATGTCACTCCCATCTTGGCAGCCGATGAAAAAAAGGCTYGGTAGCTCCAGCAGCTCCAGCAGCTGCTCCGGCTGAGCAGCCCAGGCACCAAGGTTGACTTTCCAAAGGGGTGGAACTGCCGCTGGTGAATTTTAAGTGCAGCAAGAATGTGCTGCGCTTACGCAAGGCGACTCATCCTCCTTTGTTTGCAAATTACTGTTTACATTCTGCTTAATGAAATCATAACTCAATTCTTCTTTCTCGGTGATATTTTTCACTTTTGCAGTGTCAGGGCGAGGGTTAAAATACAACGGAGTTGCAAGTTGTTCAGCCTACCTGCTCACTTTCTGCTCTCAGAGCTTGGACTCTTTCCAGATTGCATTRCAGCCAAGAGGCTGAACTTGGAGCCAAGAGACAGACAAACTGGCTTTCTCTTTTTCTCTTTGCCAGTCAGATAGTCTGTCTCCTCTCCTTCTTTTCAGCCTTCCTCCCCTTTATATCCCTTCTTTCCCATTCTATATTGCCTCCTCTTCCAAATCAGAACACTTTTTTTAAATGACACTTCATTTAGTTTAACATTACCTACTCCTCTGCTAAAGCAGTAGAGTTACCAGGACCTCAGATACAGCAGTTAAAAAACGCTGGTTGTTGGCATGTTCTTTAAGCTGCTTTCCGGGATATTTTGTGTGTGTTGCTTTTCTTTTCCATTGGAATATCCCTTTACTCTCCCTTTTGTAATGCTTTCTGTCAAGTTTCTTGCTTGACCTCATTTTGCTATGATATCCTAYGTGATCAGGCCCTGGAGTGCCTATTTTCGTTATTACTGATTAAGAACATTGATTCTGCCCCTGGCTGATTGTGTTTGAGCAAATTGGCCAGCTGGCCTACTCCAATTTCTTCTTTGTACAAAAGAATAAGAAGAATTCATAAAGGTTTTCCAGATGAAAATCCCCAAATATGCCTAGTTATTTTTTCAGCACTCATTTGAACTTCTTTCTTCCTTCACTGTTACTTCCTCATCCTCCTTTCTGTTCTTTCCTGACAGGATGGTGACTATGGAGATGATATAAGAGAGTCTTTCATGCTTTATAAATGTGTAATACTTCTGAAAAGAAATGTAAGTTTATCCTCTTCACCTAAAATCTAAGAGTATAAGAGTATACCTCCTTTATAACGTTTTAATATGCATCAAAAGTCAAGCAGGGATACCAGACTTGATCAGCCTGTGTAGATTTTTGGACCAGTGGTTCCCAAGCTTCTGGAATCAAGGAGTCTGTTGGCTCTAAGAATTTTTTTCTGCACCTTCCTGAGCCCTTACTATAAAACTCATAACCGATGAGTTAATGTAAGGTTTACTCTTTTGTTATGGCTCTGTGATGGGTGATCATGACTAATGAAGGCAGGCACACCGTAGTTTGGGAATTATTATGGTATTGCTATAGAACCTTCTTAGGAACCTTCACTTTAGACATAACTTTTTTTTGTTAAGGTGGACAGCATCCTTCAAGAGTTACACTTGCACTCATGTTTGAAATGACATGCATGAAATGACAAATGCATTTTATAGAAAAAAATGCTAACATCTTTAAAAACTGAAATTTCAACTCAACACTAAGCATATGATAAATAGTTTAAGTTTCTGTGGCGTCATGCTTCCCCTTTGGCACAGAGATCTTTTTAATGGCAAAAATTACTGAAGAACAGGTAATACAGTACATGGCAAAAATTACTGAAGAACAGGTAATAYAGTAATTAACATAAATCCCAGTGCATTCCATAATGGGAGAATGCCTCCATTCATGTGTCATGCCAGTTATAAGAGGATGCTGTAAGTAGCCTATAAGTGATCTGTAATTGCATTGCCTGCATGTGTTGTATTGAAAGGCTCCTACCTTCTTGGTCTTGCATGTTCATTCTAATCTGGGATATGAGCAGACTTCCATTTCTACTGTGCTTTTAGTAGCTAGAAATGTACCACACCACAACTATATTTAATTTCTTAAATACAAAACAATTTAAATAATTTTATGCTAATTTGGGTATGTTGTTATTTTTAAGGCTTTATGTGAGATTAGTTTAAATACAATTAGAGCCTCGATTTTTAGAGCCTCTATTTGGAAGGCTTGCTGAAGCATAGCTGATTTGGCTTGCAAGTGGACTAGTTGCAAAAAGCCATTCCCTAATCTACATAAAGTTTGTTCTAGCTAAGTGCCCGTGGTGGAGGGCGACCTACACCCCATGAAAGGATGGCAGCCGTGGCAGCCAAAGCAGCCGGAGATGGAACTGCTGCTGCACTCAGGGACCAGCTGCTCACAGCGGGAAAGAGTTCAGGTACTGCCAAGGACCACTTCTGTAATTCAGCACACCAACTGCTTTGGATTAATTTGCAGTCATTTTGTTCATTTTTTGAGCCTCCAGAAAGGGAAAATATACATATGTGTGTATGTATACATATATATAATGTATATATTAAAACCAAAATATATATATATATGTTTGGATTTGAACTTATGTCCACCACATCCTGGGTAAGTGCCTCGAGCACTGAATAAAAAGAAGAAACTACTACTTATATCAATCCTGTGGAACAAATCAAAATCATTCAATGAATTTGTCCCATATCTGTAAAAAAAGTTAGCAAAAATAACAGTTTTTCATTCTGAAACCTCATTTATTTATTTTTCTATTTAATGAATCAGTCAGCTCAGTAAATAACCCAAACCGAGAAGGAAGAGGAGAAAATAACAAAATCATAGTCTGGCCAAACATGTRCCACATGAACCGGGCAGCATCGAACTCCTGTTGTTGCTCATTCCCTATCTTGCTGAGATTGTTTCTACATATGATAGGTAAAACAGTGAACATATTATGAAGTACCTGTCACTTAAAATACAGCATTCATGACTGTTCAGATATAACATATACCTTTGTTAATATATGGCTCAACTGTCTATGCATTGTAAGTGAAAGAAGGGAGTTTTATTTTCATGTGATGCTGCCATTGAAATATAATATTAAAAAGCAATTTAAACAATTTCTCTCATTTTTGAAGTTTCCAGGATCTGTTTGTGTAAAATCTTTCATTATTTCTTGAATAAAATATAGTAGGAGGACAATGGAATGACTCCTGTCAATATAAAACTGCCTCCCTCACCAGTTCTGGAAGTTCTTATCTCATTCTTAAGTGGGTAAAATTCCCTCAGATATTTTCCATTTCTGCTGCAAAAGAAGGCTACAACTCTTGAAAAAAATATAACCAAAATTATGTTTTTGAACTAGCCCTGCCAAAGTCATGCTGAAATAAACAGAACTTGAAAAATTACTCTGGTTTCCTGTTGCACTTGGGTTTCAGCACTTGGTAAAATAAGGACAGCATTTGCAAAGGATAAGTCAGCACTCGGTATAGTTTTAATCTGTTGTACTGAGAAATGTTTTCTTCTGATAGAGATCGGGACGCTGCTGGTCATGCTGATGGAAGTTAATGAGAAAACAGGCTGCAGTCACATCTCGGTGTGGGAGGAATTGCTTCATAAAGCTGATCACCCTGAAGGTCTCAAGAGAATACCTAAAGGTAAGACACATAGAACAGTTCTTAGCACGTGGCTTTATTTATACTGGACTCCTACTGTAGAAGCAGGTCTGTAGAAGCAAAAACTCCCTAATTCCACACTTCTCCCTCTTCTAAGGCCATAAGCAATGCCCATGACCCATATGATTTTTGTGCTCTCAGTATTAATAATAGCAGTCATGAAGTGGTGCTGGACTCAACATAGGAGACTTGACTTCCATCTGACTTTGACTTCAGCAAGACTTGAGAATCRAAGCAATGTGTAGCCCTTGCCCTGAACCTGGAGGCTAAACAATTGGGCCTTCCTTAWTAGCAAATTTTGATTATAAGGTTGAGATTTTTGTTTGTTTGTTTACTTGGTTAGCTACATGGTTTCCTCTCCAAAGGAGGGAATCTAATATCTTTCTCTTTCTGATCACACCCTTCTGAAAAAGATTGTTACTTCAAATGATCCGCTGGCAGGAGAAGGTGTAATCCTGACTTTACTTTTGAGTACTTGTGCTCAAAGCATCTAACTTACCTCTTTTTATACCTTACTCCTACATTCTCTTGTCCAGTGCTGTACTAGGACTGGTGAGACCAGCTGGGTAAATCTGTCTAGTGGACAGCGGAATTTGCAGCCAGGCAGGGTGAGTGGGTGAGGATCTCTCAAAGAATTATTCCGATAGTACATTTCTATGGTGTATTGCCTGATTCAAAATACACAAASATATTAGAAAATACAGTTAGGCATGCAAAATCACCCATGACATATTTCTGTGTTGCAGTCATTGTACTTAGAGATGAGGCTTATTTGTCCTGCTGTTAATAGTAACATGAGTACACTGAAAATGTACATCTATTTTAACCAATAAGTCAATACCAGGTGCATACAGTTCATCATCTTGGATGCCAGTCATGAAGTAAAACAGATCAACAGTGGACAAAACCTCTCCTAACTGTACTGAAGCAATATATAAGGGATTTCAGGCTGTGGTGCTGTAATGCTGCTGCTTTCCGTAGATACTAAATTGACTCCAATATAATAATTAAAATTATCTATAATTTTTTTTTTTTTTGGTGCATCTGTGAACTGTGTGTATCCAGTTTAATTAGTCTGGGGCATCAGGAAGTTGCCTTTTAGAAAAAGTACATGGCTTTYTATGCTTTTCAATACAGACTTTTGCAGATACTTGCCCATTTTTTTCCTGGTAAAGTTCAAAAAAATGACAGGCACTGTAAGGAGGCAGTTTCCCATTGAAGACATTGAGTGCCATCTGTAAAGCCGCAATAGTGGCTGCATGCTGTAAATACAAGAAACCTTTCCATTAAAGGCATACTGAAAATGACTTCATATAGTTACTATTTAACATGTCCAGCACTTCATTTGTACACTAACTTGGCATTAATTCTTGCCCTGTGCTGCGTGAAATATTGACCAAATACTGTCCTTTTTGTATGTGCAAACTGAAATGGTGAATGAATAAAGCATATGTGTGTGGAAGAAGTTAAGAAGCCGTAGGCATGTGCAGTTCTTTTCAATGTCAGTAGGAGCTATGAAAACTTTTTTTAATAAGAGCCTGCAGTTTTGCATGTTAAGTAAACAGCCTCCAATATCACATCAGAAAACTCTTCGGCTGATATTCTGATACTACTTCTGATAATCTAACCGCAATTTAGACATGGGAGCTTTTTCTTTATCATCTGATAAGAAGACAGGAAGCAGGAGGCTTGTTTCTAAATCATCCATGTGATACAGTTCAATAAAACCTGATGCTTGGCGTTTGAAATATCTACTCAGTCAAAACAGTATACAAAGAAATAAGCCACAACCTCAGGTGAAAAATGGAATGCCGCATGTTTCAAAGTAGTATCTGTTCATTAAAGACATGAAAATAATCCACTGATACTTAAGATTAACCAAGACCAAACACTTATGGCTGTATTTCATGCAGGAAATGAAGTTCCGTGTCTTTCACTGCATTTAATAATTGCGAAAAGGTAACATAAAAACAAGAGAAAGGACTCACCGCAGAATACATAAGCATCTTTTGCTGGTTTACAGACTTTCTAGCATCTATGATATGTTTTAGGATATTTTTTAGAAGAATACCTGAAAGAAAATTGGAGAGCAGTGACAATGATTGAAAGAGATGCTTGTGATTAATTCTTGTATCATTTGTTACCATCTTAAAATGAAGTAATCTTTAAACACGCCAGATTTACTCAATTAATTTTATAGCTAATTTGTGCATAGTGCCCTAGTAAGATCGATACGGCCTTTTATATGTAGAGTGGGCCTGATTTATATGAAGAGTGGGCCTGATTTTGCTTCCCTAAAAGATATCTGGGGATTCCCTAGTAGTCTCAAGAGTGTTAAGCAGTGTCCCTACAGCTGCTTTGTGCCCCCAGGACTGTGCAAGACAGCAATAAGTATCGCCCTCTGTCTGGTGTAACTCCATTGGTCTCCAGAGAYACAAAAGGAAAAAAATTCTTAGAACTAGATGCCTTCATAAATCATTTGGTTGTTTGTACTTTATTAAAGCCAAATGCTGAAAAATTGTAAAACAAACTGTATGAATTAAATCAGTGTCAGTAATAACAGAAAGTTGGAATCTGCCACAAAGAAGAATCCTAAAATGAGGACTGCACTGCTAGTGGAATCGGCACGCTTGCTGTCTTCAGTTACTGGCAGATTTTTTTAGCAGCAATTAATAGCAATTAGATTGAGGTTTGAAATTTGCATTTAGTTTTGTGTGTTTGGGAACTCCAAAAAAAGCAAACAAGTTAATCAGGGCTTATTTGCAATTTGTCCTTGTGGCTTAAAGAATCTGATTGAACACAGCCATAGAAATCAAGATTAGACCAAAAGGCAGTGCGTGAGGGAAGGGTGAATAAGTGATTAAAAAGTTATAAACTACTTTTTTAATCCCCAAATTTSAGAAACTATCTGCTGAGCAGAAAAAATCTTAGAAAGAGCTTTAATACTGTCATTTTAGTACTTCATCAATGGAATATGAAGCTCTTAAGCAACAACTGCTACAGTTTATTGCAGTAAATATTTCGTAAGTTAAACAAGGCAGCTTACATTAACTTCAGACTTTACTTCTGGATTTCTTGCACAATGTAATCAAATGATACCTTCTTTGTAACGTTAAATTAGGTTGTTCATGAGTCATCACCATCTTTCTTCCCATTAGTCAATATCTTTCAGCGCTGATCATCAATATCCATGTTATGACATCTTTCATAATTCCACTATGGAGTCAATGGCAAGGTTCATTACGCACCCTTGATTTCCTGTTGTGTTCTTGATTTTAAATAGTGTAAGAATTCAGCTTACCTCCCTGTAACCGTGATTTTTGTACTTGTTTGTGAAACCCAAATTCCGCCTGTAATAAAAATTCTGAGAGCTTTATCAGCTTGGTCCTGACACCGTGAGTAGCCCACACAGGTAAAGTGTAATTGTGAATATCCTACAGTGAAGAAAGAAAATATGGTGATTTTCTTGCTGATTCCTTCTGCTGGCTGTTGTTTATTCTAGCACATATTGTTGTCAGAGAAAATTCTGATTTTATTTCCACTGAAATAAAAGATTTTCTTCATTTTATGATAAAATAATGACAATATTTTTCATTACATATTTTATGTGTAATTCTTACATTGCTTAAAACGAATTTGAATGGCAATGTTCAACAATAGAGGAAATACAATACTAAAAGCTGTTATGCAAAAAGGTGACTGGCAATTGCTGATTCAGTTGTCAGTTGCAAATGTCTTCTGACTCTTTCTACTTCATACATCTACTGGACTATATCCTGAAATCTTTACTTAAAGAATTCCCATRTAAACATCAAGATTTTAAGAGTCAGCAGCATTGAGAAATGAGGAAGATCCATGGATCAAGCAGGAAGATGTGTTGCTGCAATTTGAATGTACTGGAGTAAATGCATAGGGGTTAGACATATAGATGGAATTTGTATCTATTTACGTCAGCTCTATGAGCTTCTGACTCAGTCTTTAAACAAAGGGGGCACCCATTCGTTTTTCCTTAGGGAAGTAGCTTGGGATATGTTAATGGTCTCAACTGTGCAAAGGAAAGAAAGACCTGCCGGCCACTGCTTGTTTGCACTGCGCTGTATCCCTGTTGAAACAAAATCCTTATCTTCCCTCTAGTTCAGAGTAACCTGTTGGAATGGTTGGGCTTGGCCACTGAGCTCAAGTGAGAGCATTTCATAACAATGAGTGCTAAAGAAAAGGCCAGCTACTCACTGCCAGGGTTTGTTTAAAGAAGTGAAACAATAGAACATGTCAGGTTAAACCAGCTCAGGTCACAATGTATTGCTTTTTCTCTTAACAAAATTCTCCAAGTTATCTGAAAGTCAGATGGCACATAGCCAATAATAACTAATGCAGGGAGATGAACCCTTCTGTAGCTTCATGTCTGAAAAAAATACATAGGAAGTTGCTTCTTGTATGCTTGTTAGGGTAAGAGTGGTAATAGCCTTTTGCTTTTTTATTTTTTTTTAAATGCCAGGTGTCCTAACTTATACCTCCAGAGTCTCCACTGAGTAATASGGATGACCAAGGCTCATCCAATCTAGTACTAGAGGAAACAACCCAACTTTGTCTTCGAGCATTTAGACAGCTCCCTGATGGCAGCTTACAGTTTTGTACACTTCTGTAGTGAGAGGGACATTTCTCTAAGTAACACTTGCAGAAAAATCTTGTAATCTTGAGCAGTTCTGCATTTGGACAGTATGGAAAGGTGGCCTCGCTGAATTGGCAGCGAGGTGTCCTGACACAATGCCCTGAACTTAAGCTCCCGGCTAGCGTGCCATTCAGGACAGGAGTGACCAAAGTTGGGTCTTTGCAGAAACTGCAGGACAGAAGGTAAGCTTTTAAGTATCATACCCAAATATTACACGTGGCTTGTGAAATCCCCCTGAAAATTGCCTCTGTTTTTTTAAGCGATTTATTGTCAATATTTTGTCAACAATGAGTTTACAAGTAAGCTTATTGTCACGTGCTTGTAGGAAGTGCTGCCTGCAACAATATACAAAGCATCTTTAACATAAGTCCCTGCAATTTTGGCTTACTTCAGTGGAGGTAAATACAGCCTTAGAGCTGAAGTGGGGCCTCTTGCTAAATTAAGGACACTTAGGATATTTGCATATTCAAGTCAGAGTTAAAGACTTCAGTAAAGCTTCTGATAATCTAATACCTCCCTGTAGGACAGAGAGCATGAAAGATAAGCATCAAAGTACCTCCTTGTTGTAAAATTAATGTTTCTCTGTGATATGCCCTGTCTGTGTTCTTAGAATAGCCTCCCAGTCTTGTGCAAACTTTTATGTCCTTCTAAAGGCCTCTTAATTCCCAACAATCCTGTCTCCTCTGTCCAAATGCAAATAATGACTTTTCTTGCTTATGCAACTTGATCATAAAGGTTTTGTGGAAGGATGTTTATGTTTCTTTGCCAACAACGTATTTTATTTCCCTATACCTCTGTGATGGGGTTTGGAAGAGTAACAAGGCAAGTTTGCCCAGCTTGCTTTTGGCTAAGTTTCAATATGCAGTCACTGGCAGGACAGTGGATTTAGTAGGCTGTGGCCTGAGCTTCTTGTAGAGATGGACAGCCCACAGCAGGCTTACAAAGTCACAGTGTGTGCAGGATTTTCAGTTGCAAGTTTGATGATGAATGAGGATTTGTGGAGAGGAAGCTGAAAATTGTCTGTGATTCAGTACCCAAAAAAAAAAAAGGAATCACAGACTTACCTGCTTTCAGTATCTTGCAAACCGTGTAAATAAGAGATAGAACTGATTTAGAGAAACTGTAAGTATTTCTGTTAGCCTCAGGAATTTATGCTATTTACCTCATATTGCAAAGTRTCGGAGAGCTTCTGAATTCTTTCAGTGTTCAGCTTCTTCAATGGATATCCAGCATGAGTGGCTAAAAACTTGAGAAATGGCTGGAAGACAAAAAGAAGTTGTAGTGAGACACAGGGCCTGTGGCACTCCTTCACCCTGCATTTTTTTTTTTAAGAAAAAAGAAGATAGTTTTTGCAATTCCCCCGGTCAGTTCCTGTACAAGTGAATCCTCTCCCTTCTCTCTCATACCCTAATCTTGTAACAATCTGGCAGACACCAAACAAATGCTTGCACAAAACTTCTTAAAGAGCTTGTGAAAACTTACTTTTATCCTGGTTTCTGGCCGTAGCTGCCATCCTGCCTCTTCAGTTAGGAAGGTACCTGTCCTCATTCCTGCTCATGCCTCCAACCGTTTTGCCCATATTTCTCATTGGCCTGTGCCTTCCCAGAACAACCTAGTCGATCTTCTTCCTGCATTTGTCCTGTTCTTGAGTTTCCAAGTTCACAGCTTCAACACTTATGGATTCAGCCCTACAGAATGTCATGGACTTAGTACTAGATTCCTAACCACTTAACTCTCCTTGGGGAAATTATGATATTGGACACATCTGATGTATTCCACCAGCTTTTCCTTTTATAGAGATGAAGGGTTTTTCTTGTGCTGCTAAAAAATTTTGGCCTATTCTGTATAAAGAAGGATGGTGATCTGAATTCAGATTCAAAGTATAGGGGAACTGTGTGGTGGGAGTATTCAAGACGGAGTAGTAAAGGGGATCCAGATATATGAGGAAGTCTGACAGAAAGCCAAAAAGTGCTTAAAAGGACAGTGGAAAGAGATGAAAAGGACAGTGATAAGCATAATCACTCTGATGTTGGTACTAAGCAGAAGAGAGGAACCGCATAGATAAGGTAAAACTGAGAATTGTGACAAGTGGGTAAAAGCAAGAATTGTGCTTAGCATAGTGCCCAGATGTAGAGCCAGCAATAGATAGCAGAGATCAGTAGGTTGTTAAAGATGGTAGAAAGACAGGTGAGTTTCGTAGTGCTATTTGAATAAACCTGTGGGGAAAAAAAAAAGAAAATTGCAGTACACAAGTGCTTAGTGCTTACACAGTCATAGCAAAGGGTTTGATGTGGAGGGATACTATGGAGGGAGGAGGAAGCGTGAGCACCCGAGTGAAGACTTGGGTTATGAAACATGACAAGTAATGGAAGAATGCTTAGAGATGATGAGAAAAAATCTAGGCAGCTGAGCCATGAGGGTTTTGTGGGAGAAGAGGAATCTGAACCAGCGGAGAGTAATGTAGAGATGTGTCAGAGAAGGAGTTGCTAACATAAGACTAAAGAAAAGGGTTGGACACTGATTTGCTCCGAGTTTTTGGTTTGTGTCTGCCCTTCTAGAAGATTGATGGATTGATAGCTTTTTACAACATAGTCAATAATTTATCTTTTCTATGACTACAATTTTCAATGGATAGGGATAGCCCAGTCCAGCTGGCTCTTTGATATTGTAATTGGCTTTCTTTTTGGTATGTTGCCTACACCCACTCTGAAGATCAGAGTTTTAGAAGGACAATAATGACTGCCATTTTGGGGACCTATATATTGGATGATATTAGCAGGAGTAGTACATTTCAGATATAAGATTTACATAATTGAAAATACTTTACTCTGTAGTGCTTGAGCTGTCTTTGGAAATCCCGTGTTGCAAAGGTTTCTCTCAGAAGCTCGTTGTATTTTGGGCAATGTGAGAAAGGTAAGTATAGCAACTGAAACGAAAATTGCAAAACATTAGTTAGGCAACATCCATCTTGTTCTGCAATGTACTGCATGCTCGCAGGTTTGTAGTTCTGACTGGCTGCACTCATTAGGACAAGCTGAAAAATAACATGGGGATGTCCTGTTCAAGGATGTTCACTTTAGGACCATACAAATTATACTTATGACCAGCTACAAAAGAATTTTTAAATGCTAAGAAGGGTAATAGCGGTAGTAGTTCAAAGGATTTGTTCATTCACACAAGACAATTCACCACTAGTACAAGCCCTCACGTACTGCTTTGTACTTGGCTTCTTCGGGGATGATTTCACTACTTTGTATTCAGTCTTTCTTTAAACATACTGTCAACTTTTTGCAACCAATTACCATGCAACAGCTGGACTGCAATAGGAGATTTTGTGCATACTCAGCTATAGCAAGTGGACTTAATCATGGCTCCAGTTAGCTTAACTGCCTCATAGAAACCTATGAAGTTTCTGTATCTCAGTTTTGTCTTCCATTTGAGACATTTGAAAACTTTATTTCAGGTAAGATTTTCCATAAGTTACAGGTTATATGGGTGGAATGATTTAAGAATTTATAAATTCCTTTTTGTGACATAAACTGAGTTTATTCCTCTTTGAACCTTTTTGCGTTAAATTTTGAACGTAAGTTTAAACAAAATTTGAAACTGATATTTTCTTAGTGCTTTTTGTTGCCTTCCCACTAATAAAGCTCTATCTGTATAGCCTTGCAGTTAGAAGATTAGCTTTAAGAAGAACCTGAGAGTCCAGAAAAGATAGTTAGCTACAAAAGCTTCACAGCAGCTCCTCTTTCTTTAGGAAGGAGATCTGTCTATTTGAGAAGACAGGTAGCTGTTTATGAATTCTAWCCATATTCACAAACAGGCATGACTTTACCAATATTTAGTGAGCATGTGCTTTGGTTGAAAAGATACTTTTTCACATCTCCTCTGGATGTAAAGAAGGTACAGTAACTGCTTGCTGAATTTGCTAGTGCTGTTGCTACCAGCCAGCTCTTCTTGACTGTTTGCTTGGGTACCACCATCTGTGACACCATCTGAAACAGCTCCTGACTGTACCAGACTCTGCATGCACAGGAAGACAGGTATCTCCATATCCTCTTTCATGCTATCACAACTCCCAGATAAGAACTTTTATGCCATTATTTCTAATTAGCTTATTAGTGKTTTTTTTTTACATAATGCTTGTAACTTAATGCACTTTTCATCACCTTTATCTTGCTCCTTCATCTTGTCTCATATCTTAGGTATTTTGCTAATGACTAAGAAAAAAGCAAATGCTGCTATTTTGTACTTACATTATCCTGTGATAGTGGCACTGTGTGAACTGGAATTGGCTGCCAAAGGATTTTGGGGTTCCAGATCTGGCTCTGTGTCACAGGGTACAGCCCAGCAAGACATGCCTGAGCACTCATCAGTGTTTGATCACAATCAGTGCTTTGAACGTAAATCTGAAGCAAGAAAAGAAAGTAAATTATTTATGGTTTTTAGTGTCAGAATATCTTTCCTGTTAGTTTTTTTCTCTTGGTGGGAGAGAAATGGACTGCTACTATGTTGGGAGAGATGGCATTAAAAAGGAGTAAAGAGGTGAGATGGTAAAGAGAGACCGTGAGATAGAAAGGGAGTTTTCCCTAGGGAAGTTTTTCTAAGAATATAAACTTGGTGTGCAACGGAGTTGCAAGACAGTTGCAGTTCTCTTGGAATTCCTACTGAAAAACATCAGACTGACTCCCTTTCACCTCCACTTTCTTTGGGACAACATGGATGGGCTGAACAGCTTGAACCTAAATGAAAGCAAGGCTGCATCCACTCTGGAGACAGATATGTAAGAGAGATGCAAGATAAATACTCTGCCCTACAACAGTGAGGGAGCTGAACTTGATATACAGCATCATACACAGCCTCCTGTGCTTGCTCTTCAGTTAAACCATTAGCCTGAGTAAAAGTGGAGCAGCAGCTTCAGGGATACTTTGAAGCCACACTGAGTTCAGTAGGTACGAGGTGAACTCAGAGCATACCAGGTTCAGACTCTCATGCATCCAAAAAGTCCCATTAAGATCYATGAAAACCAACTTCCCTTCCAGATTCAATACTTGCCTCAAACTGTTTGTATGCAATACTCAGGAAATTCAGATATCTTCTCCGTATATACTGGCCCAGCTCGTACTGTTTCTGTGTGCCGAGCTGTGAAAATAACAGAAAAGTGTAAGGAGCTCATGATGTGTTCTATGTATCTAGTCCTATAACCAGAAAATGAGTTAGTCTCCATCTTATTTTGATAAAGACCTTAAAATATTGCCTTTTTAAAGTGAAGGAAGAAAGCAGGCAGGAGGAAAATGCAGTAAAATGGTGGTCTTTACAGTTCTGTGTGAACACTAATACTTTTACTCACTGGAGGAAAAGGAAAGGATGTTCAAATTCAGACTACCTTGAATGCAGACTGAGATCATTACCAGTGTTTAAAATTCAGATTTTAATGAACAAGAAGCCACAGCCTCCTCTACTTGCAGGTAGATGCAACTTCTTATAAATGGGATTAATAAGGAAATAACATATCYRCAGTGCTGCTAGGACATTTRTCATTCGCAAAGGACCGAATGTTTYACCTCAGAGTTCCTGYGTACTTGTTGAATGAATTCTGGGGAAGTTAAAGGTGCTGTGCACTTGATTAACCAAGTATGGGAGTTTAACTTATTTTAAAAGAGTGGAAGGCAATATTGGTATTAATATAAATGAACATAAATTAATCATGAGCACATTTAGACTGGAAATTGGAAGAACCATCATGGATGAAGTTCAGCTTCAGTGAAAATAGTGGGAGCAAAAATCCTTGACTAGTTTGAGGAYGAAGTTTGATAAATGTATGAACCCAGATTGCGTGATACTGTTTTCTGCCACAGCAGGAGATTAGATGGTCCCTGGAAGGTCCTATCTACTCCTGCATTTTAAAAATTGTTTTATTAAAATGTGCTTTAGTCTGTCAGGTACTATTGGCACTTTGCTATGAATGTTCTGTGGAGATACAAGCCAGCAGGGCTGAGGGGGCTGTGCGGATGGCGTGGGCCTCGCTGATACAGTTTTGCACGTTGCTCCATGCAGGCACTTATCCGAGCTAATAGGCCTGGCCGAGGAGCAGGGTGGCTTAAAGCAGGCCTGTCCCAACAAGGCCGCCTAGTTTCGCCTTCGTTGCTGCCTCACGGCTAATTAGCTGGGAGAGCAGACGGCAACCACCTGGCCATGGAGACCTGCCCCGGATATGGCTTCCCTGGAATATCACCAAGCAATTCCTTATGAAGGCTACAGCTTCAGCTTGAGCAAAAGCTTATATTTCAAGAAGTCACAAGATCTTGAAGAGAAGTCTTGGAGTGGGGGAAGTCCTTACTGCCATCAGGTATTTTCTGCCAGCTGTTAATCAGCTTCAGTCTGTAACATTTGCTTCTTAGTTCTTGTCTGAATGTCCCCCAGCTTTTAGGCACTAGATCTTGTTACACTTTTGCTATGACATGTTATCTACCGTCACAAATCATATGCCCGAAAGATAGTAACTGACAAACAAAATCAATTCACTTAATGTGTGCTAAAATAAATAGATGATAGTCTCTGCTCTCACAGCAAAATGGGTTTTCTAGCCTCAAGTGATTTTTGTAGCTCTTTACTGAACATTTTCCAACTTATCAGTGTTGTTTTCTAAATACATGCGATTGCATACACTGTCCTTGTAACGGTCTCAGTAATGATATATGTTGTGATCTTATTATTTGTACCTGGYGTTTCCTGGCCTAAATTTAGTTCTGCTCATGTAATCATTGCTTGCACTGGGATCTCAAAAACAGTTATTATCCAGTGTTTCCCAAGGTGCTTTCTCAAATCATAGGACTATAGGATAAGGCAGATTAAAAATGACCACAGGAGGTCTCTAATCCAACCCCCTGTCAAAAGCAGAGCCAGCTCTCAAGTCAGACTGGGTTACCCAGAACTTTATCCAGAGTTACTGCTTTCCAAAYACAGCCTCCACATATAAATGTGATCACATCTTTTAGTTGCTAGAGTTGTGTGTCCAGAGTCTCCTAGGGTATACACTTGGCTGAGGCTTCTGCTCTAACTTGCTTGCTATATGTATTATCAAGTCTGATGCCTGSGTCTTGAGGCCTTCCAAAGCCCCTGTGGTCTGGAGCACATAGCCCGGCACTCTCATGGTGCAGGTATGTAATGACTRACTCATAGGTGAGTTAAGGTAAAGGAAGCTGCTCCCAGTCACCTTTCAGACGGTCACGGTTTCTTCCTACCTGATAAGGAGCTTTGCTGCAAGGCTGCTACTCCTCTACTTGTTTGAGGGAGGTGGCGGGAGTGAAAACAGGCCTGACCTTGTATCGTAGATCAGGGCGGCCTCCTCAGCGTGCAGTGGAGGAGGGTGCCCTGTGCAGCTTGTCCTATTCTCATTACAGTGAAGGGGTAGCAAATGATTAGATCTCCCAGGAGAAATACATGTGCTAGACCAGCCAGCTTAAGGTGTGTGACCAAACTTAACTTTGCAGCAGCCTGTGGGAGAAACATGCTCCTCACGGTCTGTCTGTGCCAGCAGCCTGGCCACATGCCTGGCAATTCCAGACTTCGGGCACATGTTAGCTACCTCAGTGAGGCTTCCTGACCCTGAAAGTGCTGGATAAATGACTGATGTTTTCTCCTAGTCACACAACATATGCAGGTGGGGAAAAGGAAGGAGAAAGAGACACAGTGGGTTCTGCCTTTGAGAGTGAAATAGGGGTAGGGTTGAAACCCCWTGGTTACCTTATATTTCCTTGGTAGTACCAGTGCTCAGCCTCTACTACATTCACAGGAGGAGATAGGTAATACAATTAGGCAAAAACAGACTGGGTTGCAGCCCCCAAATTAACTTAAGAAAGACTGATTTTGCAGCTGGGTTCTGCAGTTGTCATCTTGTTGTTAGTCACTACCTTCAGCTGACACTCAGGGCTGCCCTGTGTCCACCAACACCTGCACCACAACAGCCAACTTTTAAACCMGCTCTCCCTAACTTAGCATGGGAGAAACTTCTGCTAGGAAGTTCATGCCCTAGGAAGTGTTTCTGTTCAGTAGACATGGAGGGTGGTCTGTGAGTGCTTCATGCTGCTGATAGCTAAAGCTAAGCTTCCTTCTCTGCAGGTCTTCCGAACCTGCCTGAATGCCACCCTGTGCCACATGCTCCATGTGTTCCTGCTGGAGCAGGGGCTTGGACTAGATGATCTCTAGAGATCCCTTCCAACCTCAACCAYTCTGTGATTCTGGGTAAGTGCTTGGTTGAACTGCAATGCTCCTTGGTGCCTGGCTCTTCCCCAAAGACAGCAGCCTGCAGTTCAACAGCTCCGTGTATGCTGCTGTTGCACTTAAAGTACTCATTTAAAGCAATTGGCTTCTCACAGCTGTAGCTTCYTAGCAACTTTTTTGGCCTATGAGAGAGTGGGTTGTAGTGATAATAATATGGGCTTTCTTGAAACTAAAAACTAAAATTTCCAACAAATAAATGCTAACAGACACTAGTATGTTCAAATATGTAAGTATATTAATGCGGGTAAGCAAGCAAACCTTGGTAAGTTGTCCATATCCGTGCTGCCTTATAACTTCTTTATGCTTGTCATTTGGAAAAAAGTCCTGTGGGGTATCATAACCATGGCGAAATACCTGACAAAAAAGATGGAATTGCTTTCATGTTAGCTGCTTTCATGTTATACTGTGATCATAATCAGTGCATCAACAGTGAGTACTGTATCTGACAGGTGAAAAATATATYCATGGCATTCTTGGGTCTTTATAGCTACAATATCTATCTGACTGGTTTATTTAGATAATTTTAATAGCTTTTTCTTTTCCCACTGCATTTGAAAGCAGCTAGTTCGTAGAAACTTTTGCAAGTTATAATATAGATTTTAGAGAGATCAGAAAACTTTGAGAGGTATAGACCACAAAACTAATTAGACACAAAGCCAATAGAAAAGCCTACATATTTGCTTTCAGAAATAKTGCAGTGTCAATAGTTTGTTAGGACTAAGTAGGAATCCAGAAAGAAGAAAATCAAACTATTGCTTTAAATACAGTTCCTTGGCAGACTGTTGCTAATCATTCTTTCCTGGCAGAAATCACCCTTAAAAAGCCTTGTGTTGGCAGGCGCCAGAGGTGCTGGAAGTAGCAAATAGGTAATACAGGCTTGACTGTTATTATGAGAACATTGAACATGCCCTGAAATTTCATTTTTCCCAAAACATATGTGAATAAAGGTAAATCTAGATTTTTAATTTATGCAATGAATTCTCACATGATGCAGTATAATTCCTGTAGATGTATGTCTTATAATTTCAGAATTTTACTGACAGCTTTTATCCCAAAATAGGGAGATAAATACAATTAAGAGCTGCAGCACAAAATTAATTTACATGTATGTGCAATACTTAGAGCAGACCAAATTTAGGCCTCCTACGATCACAGATATGTTGTAATCATCATTGCAAATAGCATTAACTTACAGCATCAGTTTCATGTTATTTATTCAACGCAATATATACTATTTTGAGTTTCATATAACACAACTGGGTTTTTTTTTTTTCCCCACTCTTTTTTTCCATGGCACAGAAGAATTTTGCAAAAGGTTCAAGTCAGTTATGTAATCCTGTTTTACAAGTTAAGAATCTTGTTGGATTCCTTTCTTACGGCAGTAAATAAAAAGGCAGTTTTTATCAATCCAGAAAGTCACTTTCATTGAGAGCTATGAAAGGAGACAAAATCACAAAATCTTATTTAAAATTTGGAACTCTCTTCATAGAATGCAATAGTGGATTTTGAATATTCAGCAAACATCTCAATATTCACAATGTCCCCCATTGCAGACTAAAAACAATAAGTGATAAATTTTGAAGAGATTCCATTTGTCCGCGAACCGTCTACTTACTAATGATACAAACTTCAGTTTTCGTTTAGCAGTGGTTTCGTGAAGAAAAACGCAGAAAAGGCAGAACATGAAACAYAGACTCCAAATGCCACACACCAGCTGTCTAGCTCGCATCCTGATGGTAGCTTTAGGTAACCAAAACCTGTGGCTGCATGTGGTGATACAGCYGATATGTGGCTCAGAGGGGAGGAGTTGGCTATGCTTAGTCCAAAGTGGGCTGTGATCTCTTCTCCTCCTCCTTTTTTCCCCCTCTTGGGGTAAAGCCAAGTATGTATTCTCTGGAAATTCTGGAACTGAACAGTTTGTTTTGCACTTGGGCTCTGTTTTGGTGCACACAAGAGGTGGAATCTCTGCACTCTCTAATTCCTGCCCCAGGCACTTGCAGGGCAGCTGAACATACAGAGTTGGAGATTGTCTTCTGTTGTTTGAGGTAGGGGTTTGTCAGTCAGCCTTCTTGGAAGTGGAAGCACTGCAAATTTGCTCTGTGTGGCTGTATGCAAATGGATCACCTCATTCATAATGCTGACACAGTTTTCTTTGAGTATTTTTTTTTTTAAGTGAGAAGGAGCCCTGCTGACAGTTGTYCTTCTGTAAAGGATCTCTAATGCTTTCCATAGGTTTGGCTCTGGTCTTTAGAAAGGATAGGCAGCACCAGCTTTTGTTGCATGGAAACAGGGATAAGCCTTAACTCACTGAAAAAAATATATATATGCTATGAACTTTTCAACCTAGCTCTAGAGTATGTCTCTAGCGACAAAGCAGTATTGTCAAGAACTATGCCCAAAAATTCCATACGTTTAGGTAAATTTTTGATTTTTATATTTCTTTTGCAGCAGTGCCATGATGATAACAGATAAATCAAGATATTTCTGTCATTTCTCCTGCGTATATTTAATGATAAAAAAGCTCAGATACAGTTTTACAGAGACAACAGTAATTTCTTAGTGATTAAAAGTTCTCTGTATGCAGTAGTGCTAAAGAAATTTCTGAAAAAAATAATCGTTTCACTTCCCCAAAAGACTATATAATCTCAAGCTAGTTAAAGGCACAAATAAGAAACATTGTGCTTATAATTCTTAGTCATGGACTTTGCTAGGGGGATCTGTTCTCTTTCCTGAAGTAGCAATGCTACATCTGTCACATCCACTGAAGCTAAAAGGATCCCTCTATGAAACATGCAGAGGTCAGGCTTTCTTGGAACAAGTGGATTCATCTGTCATTTCTGCTTGTGTGCCTCTAACCCACTCATTTAGAAATGGAGGAACATGGGGAGCTGCCTACCTTGCTTGAGAAAGATAATTTAAAAAAAAAAAAATATATATATATATATATGAGAAAGACCGGGGGAAGATTTGGGTTAAGTGATTAAAGCTGTGTGCTCTCTATAAAGTTTGCAGGCTCCACTGGCTGTCACAACTTCACAGAGCTCTTTGAGGAGAGCRTGTGTTCTGCTCTTCCTAGAGGACATGGCATCAGACACCCCTCCTTAGAAACCTTGCCTTTCTTACCAGTGTTTTTCAGTAGACCTGCTGATATCACTGAGAAAAAATAGGTATGTTTTTAGGACCACAAGGACTCCATACAAGCTTTTCAGGTAGGAGATCTTCAGGTACATAAGCCTAGCAAGAACRATAGATATGAGCAACATGAACAGAATGGTTTAACATTATTCTTTTCCAAGCACCTATTGCCTCCCACATTATATGAKACTTCTGTAACAGGAAAGTTGAAATTACTGTTATTTTAGAAATGGCAAAAACAGGAGTGTAAGAACTTCCTTTCATCTGATCTTAGTGTTGCTAATCCTGAGGCAAGAGTGGTGTAAATGTCTGGCATTTTTCTAAAGCACATTGTACTGGTGTAACTCTGCTTCAAGGTCATGGAGGGAGAATAAACCTGCGTGCTGCTGCCATGTGCCTCGGAGGGAAGCTCTAGAGAGCAGGAGATGGTGCTTTCTTGGCAGCTAACTCGCACCTGCAGAGCTCCCTTGTTGCGGGTGGGCAGAGGTGTTAAAACTGAGACTGCTTTCAAAGTCAAGGTAACAGATTCTGTAATACGCCTGCAGCCACTRTCGAAACATCAGGTGAAGGTGGGAGAGGAGCAGATATTCATAAAGGCAGTGAAAGAACCTCCCTGACTGCCTTGAAAGTAAAAGGGAAATATCTCAGATGTAGATCAGATGTCTTTATCTTTGCAGTAAACTTGATATGTAGTTTATGGGATCATGTTAAACATAATATTGTTAAGCAAGAAAGGTACAGCTTTGTATTGTGTCTTGTGTTGTGATGTCTTAAAAGTCAGCGTTGAGCAAATCTGTTGCATCTTTCACGTGGTTTAGAGAATGTAAGRTTTTATTAACAGTCCTTCGGTGCTTCCGAGTAGGTGCATGGATTAAAGGCTATTGTTGATTTTAAAAGCTCATTCGTCCTAAAGGACAGTTGGCCTTTTACCCACTTTGTCCTGAATTGCAGAGTAACAAACCTTCTCCAAGCTGTGATGCTTTCCCTCCACCTTGTATAGGTAGAGTGAAATCTATTTGGTGTTCAAACACAGTGTGGGATTGGACTTGAAGCTTGAGATTCAGCTTCTTCGTTGGCATTGGAGTCAATTGAAGATACCCTGATAGCCATTCTAGAAGATTCCAGTGGGGAATAAGGGAGGATGAAAGGTGGACTTCAGCCTTCTCATCTTGTCTCTCTCCTCCTCTGCCCTCCACCTAGCAGGATACTTGCTCCAGCCTCTGGTGTTGAAGTTATGTCTCTGTGGCTTTTGCAGTGCCCATGTCAGTGACCATTTCTGTGCCTCTTTCATTTCATCCCTCCCCATCCCCAGACAGATTGGGGATGTATCTGCCCCTAAATAAAGTTGAATGTGAGTGGCTTTCTGTGCACCCACTTGTTTATTGCTTGTCCACTGTGTGTGAAGTGAGGATATGGTCCATTCAGCTGAAATAAGCAACTGCCAGACCAAAAAAAAAAAAAAAAAACACAAAAACTCCAGATCACTCAGTATCTAAAGAGAGAGGTATGAGCTGCATCTATTTGGCTAATACTTAACGTAGACTTCTTCAGTTCCTTATGGCAGGAGGAGAACAAAGACATGTCATGTCACCATGCCCCTGTCGCAGGGACACATTATCCCCCACCTCAGAAGGAATTCTGCCCCAATCAGATGTACGCTTTCTGTTAATGATTGCCCCCTGGCATACAATATCCTTACCACCTCTTTTAAAACTGAATTAGAGCTATGTTCACCTGCCCTTTGGAGCTGGCTTAGGGCTTCTCAGCAGCATGGAGAAAATGGATCATCAGCAACCTGCAAAGAAAGTAATCTGAAATGGCAATAGGGGGCCCTGGAGAACTGTGTGTGCTGTTCTTGCTGTTGCTGGAAGAAGCCATCACCTTCAGCTCCATATTCTCTAATCCTTCTTTCAGTGGCAACATACARCGGTTGGTTATCAGGCTTGTAATTAGCAGGACTGTGGTTGTTCTTAGGCCAAAGTGYAGTCCTGGGAAATTGCCCTTTCTGTGTGGGCCCAAAGCTGCATTCTAGATATCAGTCTGAGATAAAGTACTTCTTCACACAGTGGTCAGCTTCTTCTCCATGACTCTGGTGCAAATACAGGGTAATTACATGAAAGTGGATAGACTTACTCCAAATGTATCTCTCTGAAGGATTGCACAGCTGTTAATTCTACTGATGTTCTTTGCACTTTCTGCTTTTCTGCCTTTCTTGGCTGTGTTTGGGACACATACATCTGTTGCTCCAGATCCTCATTCAGTATGAGCTGGAAGAGCTCTCTATCTTTGATGCAACTGCACTGGCTTTGAGCAGCTGAGTGCCAGTTTCATAACTTCAAAATAAAGGAAATGTAGAATTTCCTCAGTCTGCCCTGATGAGGAAGTTTTATCAAAAAGATGGATCCCAGCATTCATGCAAAAGAACAAATTCCAGATCAAAGCTTCATCTGGAGTCTTGCTGCATGGTGAAGCCTTCTTCTCTCAGAAGTGAGCACCTTCTCTCCAGTTCCATGTGACTCTCCTTTTCCATGAGGTTCCATGGCTTGAGGAGCAAGGCTGATATGGAAATATTGCAGATCAAGTTGCAGCTGCTGATGGCAGTGTCTCCTCACAGTTAATGACAATAACATCCAAACCAAGGGTTTTAGTGGTTATTATTCCATACAGTGACCATGCTCATATTGGCTCTAGTCCACTAATGAAGCTTAACTCTGAAACTCTTCATCCTTTCATTTTTTCCCCCAGAATTCATGCCACATAGCTCGGGTGTGATGTTGTCTTCCTCACATAACTGGACTGCCACTACAGGAAAGAGGTGAGGCTGGCAGCAACTCGCTAGGAGACAAAGATCTAAAGACTAGAGATACTATCCAGTCAGTCAGACTTACTGACGGGTTGCATGGGACTATGAGACTCCATGTTGTTCTGGCAATGGGAGATAAGATACGTCTCGTAGTGGAGGAAGAGAACATTTCCTTCCAGCCAGCCATCATCACAGCTGTCTGCCTTGGGTTTAAGCCAGAAGTGTTTCATCCAGGTGCTGACAAAGTCCAAACAACAATCTCCCTTTGTGTAATCAAGCAGCAAGCTATTGTCCTTGTGCACTTTAGAATACCTGGGGGGTTCGGGTTGCTGCTTTCTTTAAATTTTAATAATTATATTTAACTTTGAGGTAGGCTACAATAACTATGATTAAAGCAATTGTTCTGCTCAGCAGGAAAGATTTCTGATTGTGCCCTAGCACAATGTTGCAAGATTTGAAATGCAAGTATATGGGAGGGAAGAGAGATATCTTTTTTCGATACTTAAAAAAATATATCACTCCACTGCAATAGGAAAAGCTCTTTATAAAGAATCTTTCTGAAGTCCTTCATAAAAACCCATGTTAGGGTCAAGTGTTAGTCAACATTTTTTTAATGATATTGGATTCTGATAGTGATGAGTTCTATATGCCTGTGTGGATGTTGTCCTTTTAGTAGCTGAGTTCCAGACTGGTAGATTTTTCGTTGTTATTTTCATTTTTGTTCATTTTAAATACTGAGGTGTTTTATGCTGGTACATAAATATGCTTTAATGGCACATTTCTAATCTATTTTGTTCAGTTGTGTTCTCAAGAGGGCTGTGGTTGATTCAAATGTTGCCACAAGCATTTTCTGCATGAAAATATATCAGAACTGTCACAATGGTAGACTCCTTTTTATGTAATTACACTATATATATTGATAATAACTCCACTGTTTATATTGATACTAAACCACTTTAAAGCACCCCATGACATTTCTAGCATATATTCTAGCAGCAAAATTCTCATCAACTTGTCAATGTGGTTGTTGCAAACAGAATCTATACTTTTGCTTCAGGTCTTACATCCAGTTTCTCTCACTTCAAATCCTATTGGACAGTATAGCATATCAAGGTAATAAAAATATAGATGGACATAGATGTTTTTATGGGGTGACCAGTTTAATTTGTATGTGACATTAATTGTTTTGTCTGCTGTTTTGATCTGCCTCTACAATGTACATCAGAACGATCTGTCGTCTTCATACCTACTCTAATCCTGTGTTGCTTGTGTTTGTTCTGACATATGCACGCTGGCAGAACACACAAGGTGCAAATGTTCATGCTGCAAAAATATGGAACAAGCCTCTCCAGAGGACAGGGCTGAAACCATGACCAGACAGAATGGTAATGGCACTTTATCCATTGGTTTCTCTGGGATGACACTCCCCAGAGTCATCTCCACGTCCCCAGAGTTTTCTCTGGGATGACACTCGCCAGACATGCAGTTAGGTGCATCTTCTGATTGACACTAATAGAGGCAAGCTGGTAGCCCATAAAAATAAACTCTGTTCTGATTTATATTTCACTTGAGTTTGTCAAGATTCATTATGTAATTTTGCATGTTTTCCACACACTGAAGAGTGAATAATTCATGCTGGACTTTCAGCTAAACAGTGAATCTCTTCTGTTTTGTCAACTCTGGATCAGAGTATCAGCTAACCTTGGTTCAAAGAACACAATGAGAAAAAATGGAGGAGTATGAAAGGAAAGCTTTTTTTGTGTGGAATCGAAATGATATGTATAAACCCACAGACGTTGTGTATTGACAGGAGGTAAGAAGCAGTATAATACTTGGAAAAAATATTTACATACATGTACAGATGCCTCAGAGGTATTTTGCAAAGGAATATTGCCACCTAGTGCTAAGATCTCTTCTGTTCATTGTGTTTTGGACTAGTGTGGCAGTAGATTCCTGACTGAGGCTTTTAGGAGACTCCTTGGAAGCTTGGTGGTGGTTTGAGCACCTYGGAACAGCAGCACCGCAGCCAGGCATCAAGGCACCGTTGGCAAATCTACATAAAGGGTCACTTCAGTAGTTGTCTGCCCCTAGTCACAGTTGCTGTCAACAGAGATTTGCTCTTCAGAAAGAACCTTTGCTAAAGTCAGTGCTTCGTTTTTGTCTCACCCCAGTGAGGAATGGCAGGAAAAAATAGGTGATGATTTTGTATAGTATTAACCCTTAAATAGTTTTTTCCTAGTGCATTTCCATTCACACCGGCACATTAGCATCCTCCTAGAGAGAGCTGTGGCAGGATTAATTTTGAAAAGTAAGAGAATTTCTGTGTAGCGACAAAAAGCAGGCTAGGTTAGCATAGCTTCTTTTCTTATTCTTCATGCATATTTTCTTCTATCCACTTCACTTCTAAGTTTTACTTAAACTATACACAGTTTTGCTGTTTCACCTTAATCAAAGATGATAAAGTTTCCAGATCTCCCAGTCCACGGCTCCTCTTAACTTTGGAGTCACCCAGTTCGTACCAATTACTTCCAAACAGTGAAGTAGAGACTAGCATTTTATCACKAGTATTTTCTCAGCAGGCTGCCAACACTTCCTCTCATCAAGGTTATAAGAACCCTTGCCACGGTGGCATCCTGCTTTATAGCTGTATAAAGCTCTGCTATACTTGAGTGACTGAGGCTGTAATCTCCTATCTGTATGCCCTGGGCTTAGTTCAGGGAGGGAAGTTTCTCCTTTCTCCTCAAGTTATATGTAGTCATCTCTGGAAATGTAACAATAAAAATAAGTAGTTTTACCTAGACATAGTATTAAAAAAAGGCTCCAGTCCCTCCAGCAGTATTTCCTTCCCTATTAAGACTTTTTACAAATGAGAGAGGCAATAATTCTTGGGCATTCAGACCAAAGTATTTTGTTGGAAGTTGTTGAGCAGGGATAAAAAGGGAGGAGTTTATTATGATTTCTCTCATCTGTTAATCCTGTTAACCTCTTGTCTTCTTGAGGATGAGCAATTAAAGAACTTCCTCCTTAACTCTGTGACCACATTTAAGTAAAATAAGTAGAGCTCCTGCTTTTGCACCCAGATGAAACTATCTAGGCTAGGGTTAGCAATATCTCTTGTGCTTGTTATCACTTAAAAAAAACAGTGGGAGGAGATGATTTGGCTTCAGGTAGAACTTTGTCCTTGGAAAGTCATGKCTGAAATGAATATATTTCTTTTTCCTCATGCACTGCCACATTCTGCCYTCTTGTCTTTGTGATTTGAAACATAGATCAGTTTCTTACTCTTTTTCAAACTGCTAACATTTGTTGATTGCTAGAATGGTCATTTGTGGCACATTTCATTATACTTCCTTCGCCTCCTGTCAGTAATGGGCTAACATAATTGCTTTCAAGAGGCTTCTTTATTTTTTCATTCATTATTACCTGGTGAAGCAAAAAGTATCTAGATCTACACCAGCCGTTGGAATTTTAATTTCCTGGAAGCAGTATTTTGTGATGTACTGAAAGGCTTACTATGACTTGATTTGTCTCTAAACTGATTAATATTACACTGCTGAGAATCTGTATCTTACTGAACTCACTGTCTGGATATCACAAGCTTTTGTTAATGATGTAAACGATCTGCAAGTTTCTGAGAAAATCACAAATAAATGCCATTTTGGGAATGATATGACTAGGGAAGTGGGAAAATAGGGATGCCATGGATAGATAATCAGAAGGTACGTCCGAGGGAATCCCCCTCCTGCTCTAGCATCATGAGACAGACACAGTGAGTCTCATCTGTGTTTAATAGGTGCTTGAGATTTGTTTTGTGAGTAGCAATACTCTAGTTACAGCATCAGAACATTGCATAGAGATGATATAAATATGCAATGTCTTATCAAAGCATTTTTTCTTGGCTATTTTGTCTAGTTTGGTAACTGAATTTCCTTTTTTATTTTTTTCTTTTTATTTATTTTTCAAARTTGTGGGTGGGTATTATTTCTTGTTTCCAAAGGGTCATCATTTCTGCTCCCCCAGTCAACTCCATGTCAACCCATCCACATTACCTACATTTACACCTAACAAACTTTCTCTGGTATCWCTTTGTCTCCTGGAGATATGTAACAAGAGGAAACATGCAGCTCTTAGTTCATGGGATTTTCCAYTTGCTCGATAGTTTTAAGTGTAAACTGCCTGTAAAAAAAACTGTAAGCAAACTCTACTGTCGTGCACATTATATATATAATGTAGGTCTCTTCATATAGTTGGCTTGCTGAATATTCCTTAAAATAAAACCATCACAAACCAATGATCTCAGATCCTGCTGCCTGTGAGCAGATGGTGTCGTCAACAAGGTTAATAATACTCCAACTATGAGACCTATTTGTTTATGCRTAACAGAATAAAGTCACCTATCAGGAGGGATTTATAAGTATATCACTATGAGTGTGCATTTTCCCTTCACTTAAATACAGAATAGGGCAGGCAGAAGCAAAAGAAGAAAATGTACCACCTACCAGGCACTGATTATGAACCCTGAAAAGTCTTAAGAAAAGAAAAAAGCGTTTCTTAATAAGAAAGGCCAAAAGCATATTTCTGAAATGCAATGTCCAGGTATTTGTGCTTGTTTGTAAAAGCCTTGTAATTCCTAACCAGTCAGCTCTATTAAGGCTCAAACATTCTATCTCCATGTAGAAAGGAATGTGGGAGTCCTGTGGGTTCCCATGGGTCTAATTAAGACAACAAGAAAATCTTACCAAATTTGTGGTCTCTGAAAWAAAATACCTGTATTAGGGAATTCTCTTGGAAGAATGTGAAGTCTGCCTTGTAGCTCTGACTGGGCAATTTTCATTTTGTTAATACCTTCCACGTGAAAATCAAAGAGATACTATAAAGTCTTCATGCAAAGAGATTCTTCGCTTAAGTTTTTCAGGAAGGAGGAATCCTTTTCCTTATATTCTCTTCTATATAATATTGAAAAAACACTGGAAGACTAAATGAAATGTTATGTAATATACAGTGAAAGAGTTTCCATATCCTTTTCCGAGATCCTGAAATTTTAATTACTGGCCATGCTCATTGCTGTTTAAGAGCTGAAGAATTTGGCTCAAAGAAGATATGACAACAGCCTTTATGTATTTAATGGCTGCTGCTAAGAGGAAGGGCCCAATCTTCCCCATTCTGAGCAAGAAGAAAATACTTAGACTTGATTTGCAGAGAGGCAGGCTAAGCCTAGACATTGGCACAAACTGAAAGTAAGGAGAGTGAAGCACAGGAATGGTGTGCATGTGGAGAGTGTGACATTTCCATCACTGAAAAATGAGTTATATGAATCTCTGCTGTTGGAATATAGTTATGTATCTGCTACGGGGCATTGGGAATGGGCTATTGGGGTCCCCCACCAGGAACCTTTTCACCTGTTTAATGATTTCATAGATATATTGCAAGCCCTTTGAGATATGTGGTTTACCAAGGTTTATTTTGGGTTAGATTTAGTCTAAGAAACCTGATAGTCTCTTGGGACTAAAGTGAACAACATGGGTGTGGACTGCCACAAGATGGTTATATCCTGCTGCCCTTAGAGACCACTTTAAAGCACCATCCTCTGAGTGCTTTTAGTTTCTGTGCATTACAAAGTAATTCTTTTAATCCACTTCTAATTAATGATATTCAGGTAAAAAAAAGAGTTCATTCTTACCTATTTGGTATTTACCTCTATTCTGCTGTATTACTGATGAATATTTTAAACTAATGAATTATTTGAGGGCAATCAGACCAAATTCAATATACCAGGCTGACTTACTAGCTCCTCTCCTTAAAATACACAGCTGAGAGATTGTATTCCTTGTGGACATCTTGACTTTTTTTTGAGTTTTGTTAATGAAGCACATTACAGAGGTTGCTGTAGAAAATAAGTTTGTCCTCCAACCCCTTATCAGTTTGCCCATATTAAAATTTTGCCAAACACTCTAAATGCTTCCCGTAACCAAAGCTTCAGCCATCAGGTTGTAAAAGACAGCACAAAGAAAGGAAAATATCTAGATAACAGAAGAAGAGCAATCACATGGAATTGATGGACTTTAAATTCAAGTTTTGCACAAAGGAATTAGGACCTTTAAGGCCTTCTAGCTGTCGACTGATACTGTCAAGCTTCTTCTGCAAGAAAAGTGATTTAGCTTCCCCTCGTCAGGTAAATGACAGGAAAATGAATACACTGCCTGGGGTGTGACCTGCTTTTAGTGTTTTGGAGAAATATTTTTTGCGAGTGAAGTCCTAAACTGAGTTGTGAGACACCTGACTTCAGGTGAAAGGCCGCATCTGGCTTCCTGCTTGACTTCCTGCATGAGCGAAGGGGTGTCTCTGAAACTGCAGTGAAATGCAGAGAGCGCCCGTGAGCGCTGAGCMAGCGGCTCCTCGTCACAGCTTGGGCGCAGCCATACGGGCGCTGTGCAGCACAGCCTGTGGGCACGGCCCTGCTGCAGCCTCTGGCCAGAGCGCGGAGCTGCTCGGGAAGCGGCCGGAGCGATGGCGCTGAGGCCCTGGCTGCTGAGGCTGGGCTCTCCCCAGGCACCAGCCTTGCTGCTGGCTCCTTCCTGCTGCAGTGACAGTGCGGCTGTGCCCTCTGTGCCGTGCAGGAGCTAGGTCTGG
>NW_020454650.1:1907822-2014981 GCF_003342845.1 Nothoprocta perdicaria
TGCAGGAGCTAGGTCTGGTGCCCTGGCAGAGATCCATGACCCTCTCTCTGCATGTGCAGGAGCTAGGTCTGGCACTCTGGGAGAGATGCGTGACCCTCTGTGCCATGCATGAGCTGGGTCTGGCACCCTGACAGAGATCCATGACCCTCTCTCTGCATGTACAGGAGCTAGGTCTGGCACTCTGGGAGAGATGCGTGACCCTTTGCATGCACAGGAGCTGGTTCTCGTACCCTGGCAGAGATACGTGACCGAGGTGGGAGGTGAGCGGTAGGAAGCCTGGTTTCTCCACTTGTCAGTTCTCTCCCCTGATGAGGTATTGGCTGCATTTTAACCCAATGTTCAACTTTTCTGTGACCACCTTACTTTGTTTTTAAGCTCAAAACAGAGAATTTTTTGCCCAAGATCTGTGTAGTAGTGTTCAGAAAGCTTTCTCTCCTTTAGATGGCCAGTGCATAAGCTGAGCATAAGCAGATCACCAGCTGAGATGATAAAGAACTCACTCTCCGTGGAATACAGTGGCATGATTAAAGGCTGCTACTTGAATTTTATCCAGCCAATTTGTTTCATCTTAGACTATTCAGTTTTCCTGGCTGACTATTAGCAGGCAATGCTGAATTTTGAGCTAGATTGCTGCTGCTGTCTGATGCTGCTCCTCTCTGCCAAGGTCTTTCTAATGGGAGAATGATTTCTGCTTCTGCTCACATGGGTAACACTACATATATATTACAACAGCCACTACACTTGTCTAAATGAAACGTCATATTTAAAGTCCCTAGCATTTTTTTTCTTTTATTTTTTTGCAGATTAAAACCTGAAGTTCCTATCTGCGAGGCCACTTACATGGAGATTTCTTCTCTTGTGGCACACAACTAAGAAAGACACATAAGGCAGAGCACAGCGGGAGCTCTAGGAGGGTTCCAGAGGGAAGGGACAGCAGCTCCTCGCCGGGGATCCTGCCCCTTCRTTGTGGGTAGAGTAGACCGAACATGCAGCAGGAAGCTGTGGCTTCCCAGCGCTCTGTGCCAGGGCTTCCGACTTTTATTTCTTCTTGTAGCCAGGGATTTGGATAAAGCTTCAGTCCTTGTGCTCATTGCTGATGAGTCTTGGCCTGGGACCCTTCTTTCAGTATAAGTAGTATATTGAGTTCTGAGAAGAGAAAGGAATTTGTCTGATCCGCAGGACCAAGTAATCTTTCTTCATGTGAACGCAGTCCTGCTGCATTAGGAAACGTCAGTCACATTGTCAGTGTGAAACTACTCTGGAAATTGTGACATATCCCACTGGGAAGCTGCTAGGGAAACTGTAATACCTCCTACCCAAGGGAGAAAGGCAGTTAAAGGAATGACTGTTAAAATAGCCAAGGATTCAAGCAAAGGGAGGGACCCTCCAAACTCCACATCTCATAAGGTGTTGGCCAGAGGAATGGCTAAGTGTGGATATCGGGTAGGTTCTCTCAGTAAAATGAAAGCCATAACAGCTCTTTAACAAGGAACTTGCTTCCTGGAACTCCTTTTTCCTGGAAGAACTCCAGTTAAATGGTAGAAAACTGGTCCCCTTGAAGTACAGGTATAGATGAACTATCCATTTTTCTGTGCAGACTGCCACAAAGCAGGGTTAGAAGTTCAAAAGGAGCATATGAGATTTGCCTGCTCTAAAACTGATGAATAGAGGTGATTTGTACGGAGTTTGAGACATGTTCCCCTTTTATATCCGTCAATGGATCATGAATAAAGAACAGATAAGAGCAAAGCTCCTGAATCCGCTTTTCACTTCTATAATACTCTGTTCTCTGCTGCTAATTTTGCCTCTAATTTTAGAGTAATGCTAGACGCATCTGGCAGTGCCAGTCTGAAAAGAGTTTCCATTTCTAGCTGGAGCTGTTCTTTCCAGAGGCACCCACCTGCACAGGTCTGGGCCAGGATGTTGCCTGTGATGACGTTTTCGCCTGCAAGCTGAGGCTCTGTATTTGGGATACTGATAGAGGAGGTTACGGAGTGTGGGAAGAAAGTATCAGCTTGAGGTGAACAGCAGGTTTTTTGTGCTGTGCCTCTGGGTTGTTATTAATTCCTAATCGTATCTGTGACTCAGCTGTGGTCTCTACATATGCACATGCATATGCATACACACACGCGGGTGCTTTCAAGCTATTGCTCTCCAAAAGTCCCAGCAATCTGCCCTGYGAGGGACTCTAAATTGTTTTGCTGTGATATATAGGAACATCTGATGCTTGCTTGCACTACTTCAGGCTCTGACATCTCTGATATGTAAAGCGTGCTGCTYTCCGTCGCGTTTGTCGCTCAGGGAGCAGGGGGCTGCCTTTAATCTGCTCTTGCCAGATAAACAGAGCCAGCTGCTCAGATCCGTGCCATTCCCGAGCCCCAGGGAAYGCCAGCCTTTGGAATAGCAAACGCGCATCTTCTGTGTTTCAGAGGAGCACCTTGTGCAATCCCCAAATTAATATTCTCCATATGTCTTTTGGAAGAATCACAAGTCAATTAGCCAATGCATAATTCAGTGGATACATGCGTGCTGAAAAACAGGCTTTTTTTGCCCTRGTGCCTTAGAGGCCCATCTGAGTTTCGAATGCCTTTGCTGGACACGTACACGTATGGAGGTGGGTGCATTTTGTGCTGCAAACAGTACACAAAAAGCAACCACTGAACAAAAAGATCTAGTTTGCTTAATATCTTTCCCATTGCCACCGTTTATGTTCTACAGTGACACAGCGTTTAACTATATGCAGTTAGTTGGTTTGTCACCTCTTTGCAACATAATAAAAATCCACAGTCCCACAAACCACTCATTTTATTAGAATTATTTCTTAAGGTGAACATTTAAATAGTAGGATGAAGAGCAAACAAGCATAGATCTCTTGTCAGTGTTTCAGTTATATCAGATATTCTGTACTAGGTTAGATAAAATCACATGGGGACCCCAGTGTTTTGGTGAAGTCCCTTTAAATTGATATAGTGCTTGCTCATAGCTGATCCAAGCAGTCTYTTAAGAAAATTTAGAGAGATATATACTGGGTTTTCAGGTTTGTCCATAATTTGTGCTGCATGTGTATTGTGAGAGTCACCCCCAGCACCATTCCCCCTGGGAATTTCCAGCAATGTCTAGCTTAATCCTTGAACGTGACACAGCAAGTGCAGGACTGCATTATCATACACAGCAACGATGATTTGGCTGAAGAACCGCTCCGTTCTCACCTGGAGCTGCAGGCAGGTGATGATGTTACAGTGCAGGGAACACATATGAACTGTGTGAGGCTTAAATGCTGAGGGAGGAGACAGTGGAGAAGAGCACTGGCCTAGTGCACTGCTCGGTTAGAAGAACAGTACTAAAATGACCTACTTTTCTGCTGTGTGCCCGATGGAAAACTCCATGGATCAATAACATTTTTAAACATGGTTTGTTTCGATCTTATAATTAAAAAAAAATAATCTGTTCTGTTTATTTTTCTTTTCTTTTCAAGGACAACATCCTTCCTAACCATAGAGTTATAGCAGAGCTTCTGTGSTGTGTCCTAGCATTATAGAAATTGCTACTGTAGGCTTTTCTGCAACAACGGCAGCTTTCCACATGGTCAGCTCCTCACCCCCTGCTATGGGACAGGCCCCATTCAGGAAATGCTGCTGACTGGGACAATTAAGTGTCCTGAAAATGGAGGGAATTGCTGTTACTGTTGTGGCTGTAAAATATATAAGTAGGATTCTTCCTGTTAATATGAGGTAGCCCTACATGCATGAGGGGGAAAAGAAAGCAAGAGTGTGAAGGAGTGGGTATCATTGACATGTTGACCCTTGCCCAGCCCCTCATGACTGAARTATCTGTGATTACACCTGGGGTGTGAGACAGTTTCCCCATTTGCTAAGCAGGACTCACCCAGAAGCTCTGCTCTGCTCCCTGAGCTGCTGCTCACAGCCGCTTTCTAGCTGTTGGCTTTCAGTTTCTTGTAGCCTCATTGATGTTAGGTTAGTGTGTGTCTCAAAGCAGCAGCTATGGTTGCTAATCAGACAAGATTTCTGTTCTATCAGACAGAAAAGAGGGTTCCAGAAGACAAGGGGGAAGAGAGTAACATCAGTGGTTGTCTGCTAGGCACTTTCTTGTGTGCTTTTCAGCCACACCAAGTCCCTGTGCTCTCACATCAGCTGTCTTCATATTCAGGAYTGGTAATTTGAAATACCAAAGCTGTGTCTGTGTCACTGAACACCAAGTGGGGTAGAGCAGCCAACCCCTCATTCCTTGGACCTCTTTTGAAACCTACATAATACCTAAGACCTCACTTTGTAGCAAGTGCATCGCTAACTTCTCCTGACACACTTCGAAAGTTGCAGCCTCCTGGACCAGTACAGAACCTCTACAAGCTGGGGTGGTCAGGGAGAATGTGAGGACCAGGTGTTAAGGTACAACCTGATGGTGTTGCCTGGCCCATCTCTGATTTTATGATTAAGGATTTAAGAGTAAGTCCTCTGTTCTTCCCCCCTCCTCCTCTTCCTGGCATGTCCTGTGGTTTACAATCTACTGCAATGACATTTCTGCTTCTTGGCTGAAGCTTCACAGGGGATGAACTCAGCAGGTTTTTCTAGCATCTAAGCCAGCTTTTTGAATGAGATGAAGTTAACCAATTTTCAAYCACTACAGTGAACCAGGCCAGATACTGTGTCTTTGTTCTTTCTCAGCCTGATAGTATAAACACTTACATCATATCATATTTGTGTGGATATAACTGTGTGGATATAAGGGAAATAGAAACACAGCACTTTGCCATTTGTCAAGAGAAAGCTGAGGTAATTTTGTTGTTAATCTCCCAGTAGGGACTGAATTGCTCAGGAAAACACAGATAATGATGGATCCTCTTTTTTTTTTGCAGATCCAAGGAAAATGTGTGAAATGAAGGCATCCAGATGAATAACAAAGTACAACAGGCTGAAAAGACAGGCATCTGTCACAGTCYTTTTAAAAAATATAGCTGCATAGCCAACACAAATCTCAAGAAATCTCAAAAACCTAAGTATTTTGTGACTTTAAATGAGATGATACAGACTGGTCTGCCTGGACTTCACATTCCTTCTCACTAATGCTGAGTTCCTCTCTCTATTTAGGTACAGCTTTAAGGTCTGTTGCTTGGCGCTTAGTTCTTTGTATTAAGGCAAGTCACTGCAGTGCTTCCTAGCTCATGTTTGGCTGSGATCTGGGAACGTCTCTGCTTCACTGGGCTATTTTATCTGTATTCATCATTGTTTCAAAGTCTTTTTTCTCTTTGTTTATTGATCCCATTAGCATATTTTTACAGCTGAAAACCATCAAACAAYTACTGTGTGGAGTTCAGGATATAATTGCTGTGCTTTGGAAGTGGTCTCCTTCCTCACTGAATTTCAATACAGTATTTGTCCTTGTTTCTGAAGCATCAGCCAACTGGTATTTTGGCAATCCCTATACAGCATTTCTAATCTGGTGATAGCGTCATGGCCACACAGCTAGTTTTTATTGCCACAGGGATGATTTTCAAGTTTCCCAACAGTTACTAGCTCAAAGTTTCTCTCTTGGGAGTAGAAAGAACTAATCCAAGCTGTGAGTAAATATATCTTTTGTTAAGCAAGTAGCAAGGTGGTTTTTCCTCCTGTAAGCCTGTGTGTACAATCTATACCCACAGAACTTCTGTAACATTCTCATATAAGATCCTGAAAAGATTTTCAGATGGTAATTAAATTAGGATTCTCAAATGCCATCATATGTGCATCAACTCCAGTCTACTCACAAAGAAAGCAAGGCAAAGAGGAGAGATGACTTGATCATAACATTCCAGAAGTGAAGGAAAGAGATGGGATTTCAAAGCCAGACCTCCTGGCTGTTTGTCCCTCCTCTTGATCACAAATCCYGTGTCTTGTGGAAGCCAGGCTAGTTTTTGTCCTTTTGAAGTTACTTATCCAGGGTGAATATAAATTCAGTGTATTCAGTCCCCCAAAGACCTATCCTGCAGCAGGCAGGGGTATATTTAGATCATATTTTCCCAAGCATTCTTTACTCATAGTTGGATACAGCGTTAAAATTTCTAATTTATGTCAGGCTTTCTGAATCTCTCATTTACATACATTTCAAAACTGCATCAGCATTTATGATAATAATACTGTAGCAAAACTGTTACTAACCTTTTCAGCAGCTTATGAAGTAGCTGGGTATCCAAACAGCTCCAGTCCCTGACTATACACTTTAGACTGATAAGATAGAGAGATCTTTTTGCTGTACCTTCCCGTTGACAGAAACCCACCGTGGCTGCACCTGGCAAAGCTGAACAAGCACATCCATCATCATAGCCACAAATCATTCCTTTAAACCATGGAGCACTGTTCCCATTCACTTGGCCTCTCAGAGATCCCATATTCATCAGTCTGAAAAGTCAAATCTGATAACAGATGCCTGCAAAGCAGCAGAGAGTGTTTCTATTTTATCTGATCTTGTGGGGGTTTTTTTGGGTTTTTTTTTTTTTTTTGTTTCATACATATACAAATATCTATCTATATGTGTGTGCTTTTGTGAAAGTTTTGTGTGGGGTTTCCTGTTCCAGAATCTATGCATCCTCTCATCTCTTCTCACTATTTTCAAAGACTTTGTACTTTTCAGCCCTATATAGAGCATATTTCCTGCCTGCATTGTTCAAATACTCCATTTTACTTTTACTTCTCTTTTTTTTTTTCATTGTTTCATTATGCTCTGCTCTGTTCTGGAGGAGCTATTATGTATTACAGACAATGAGGAACTACAGCCAGAAGAGTAACTAGTAGCAATAAGCCTTATTGTGAAATAACATGCATCAAAAAGCAGRAAGCAAACTCCACAATCAGAGCTTTTTTAACCAAGCTCTTGCAAAGRCTAACAATACGTTTTACTGATCTAGTCTTGAATCATTTCTACATGGCTGTACAACACAGATAGTTGTTTGCTGTTATTATTGCTTTTTGTCTCTTTGCAGTGGATTTATTGTTTTAAGGCATAACATTCTGGAAATGCTTCTTCCTGTTTGTGGATGAATTCTGGAGAATTAAATCAAGGTAGAATAACAAATRGGACATGCGGAAAGGTTGAGGTTGCATAAGAGGAAAAGACACTAAACAGAAAAATGACAAAAGTATTATACGAGTGGGAGTTTGTTTATGTCTACCCAGCATCATTAACCTGTGGGAAACTTTGCTGCCAAAATGTATTCCAATAATCATAAATTCATATAGGACAAAAAGGGAAAAAAAAAGGATTAAGCATTAATGTTGATTAGTGGAGAATCTTCATTTGCATGAAATAGAACAAGATTATACATACATGAAAACTGTTATGAATTGGCCTATAAACTAATTAAAAAGAGATGCAAACAGTGAGCAGRTTTCTTCCAAATTATCTTCCTTCTCTTCTTACATATTTTCCCCAAAGGACATATTTCTTTTCAAGGATTCTTGACTAGCCAGATTTTTTTGTGCAGTAGTTTTGGAACAATTGATCCTGTGTTTCAGCTGATTTACTCCTCATCGAAAATGTCAGCAACAACATGTGTTGGTGTCTCCAGCTTGCAGTGCTCTATTAGCATGAGTTAAAAAGAATGGCCGTTTATTTTCTTCCGGCAACTTAGTCTTGAATATTTGAAAGGTTCAATTTTTTCTTTTYGCACTTATGGATTTTGTTATCTCCRCTGAAATGCCAGTTAGTAACWGCAAGACCTGAAGAAATCATTGACTGCTTAGCCTCAAAAACATTCAGCAGTGACAAGATACCACTCATCATCTCTACAAAAAATACATCAAGAGGAAATGCCTGATGGAGGAGAAAGGAGAGAAAGACTAGTGGCATTAACGACAGAGAATGTATTAAGTATTTATGGATGACATTTATGCTCCTCTAATTAGATGAGAGCTCTGCTTGCTTTATCAGCACTCATTCAGAAATACACTGGTTTAGCACACTGAATCATCCTAGGGCACACAAGCCAGGGGAAATGAATAAGCTTGGTACTGAGAAGGCCTATTTCATGTGGCAATGGCTTCCAAACTGGCAAGACTCACAGATACTGAATCAACTGTTTTGCTACTATTAACTCTTCTTCTCTCCCCATAATGATGCAATATATCTAGTCTTCCGTTGTGAATGCCTGTTTCTCATAATTCCTAAGATAAAAGGCCATTTGTGGCATTTATGAGAAAGAGGATTCAAGGTGACTAGTCCTGCTTTTTTTTTTTTTTTTTCTTGGCAAAGAAGAACACAACAGGTATGTCTCCCATAGTTGATATGTATCTTTCCTKTAGGAATGACATACCCATTTTCCCATGTGGATCTTTTCTGTTTGAGTTGTAGCATTCTGTGTCATTCCAGAATCACTGGGCATAGATGGGTATGTGTCATCTTAGGTTCACTTTCTATGCCAAAATCTGCCCAGGAAAGTCCAGCATTAGAGCATGTGCTTATATTGCACCTAACACAGTACAATCACTTCCCCTCAAGAACCAGCTGGCAGAAAGCTCCAATTCTTTGATCTGCCCTACCACCATTCCACTTTTTTTTTAACATTAAAATACTCAGGCAGGATGTTTCATTTAAATATCTATGGTAGAAATTACCAGTGTTGTTCTTCCCTAGCATTTGCTTGACAAGTTAATTACCAATACAGTTTTGGGCAGCCTCTGCCTTTGCAAGTCTGAGTTCAGGTGGCAGCTGAGAGTTCAGTTTGYGTAAATTAATTATAGGTGCAATTGACCTTGTGTGAAAGTGGCAGTGACACATAGAAGATTAAGAGCCATGGTATTATATTGTTATTAGGAGGCACCTGGRTTTTGGGGTTTTCTTTGTATTTCTGATCAGTCAGAGTAATGAGCTGAATTGTGACTACTTTAAGAGTACAATAGCTCATTCTGGGGAGGGTGAGAGCAAGAGAAGGGAGGTGATTTTGGACTGTTCCTCAGGTGCCTCCACCATCTGATGCAGATGTGGAGATGGGGCCATCATCCAGCTTTGCTCCTGTGGGCACKCTGGCAATGCCAGGATTGGCCTCAATCAGCTGCAGTGGGATGGAGGTGCAGCATGGAGTTGTGCTCACGTGCCCCTTGTAGGGGACAGGCACCTGTTTGTGGTATCAGTGAAATCTGTTCTGCTCCCCTGATCTGCCACACAGCAAGGGGCAATATTTTGATTAATGCAAATGGGGCAGGGAAAGGACACGATGTAGTTCAAAATTGGCCTCAGTTCAGAGACATCTGCTTAACTGCATTCACATGCCTCACATGGTCCAGATAATTCAGTGCTTTTATCATTCATCTGCATGGGTCGCAGGAAAAGTTTGGACATTGTTACACATGTAGAATCCCTGCTCTTCTGCTTTGTGTCTTAGGTCAAGGAGACGTTTGCATTGATGCTTTTTTCTTGTACTTTTTTTCTGAACGATTCATTATCTCCCTTTACTTATTCCTYAGCTGAAAGAATTATCTGTGTGCGAGATCAGTTGGTTGCTGCAGGACTGATTATGTGCCTTGGGATGATGATTATTTCGGTTTAGGGAATAAATGACAGGTTCARACACTTCTCAAAAGTAAGTAGCAAGTAGCTTCTAAAATTTTGAATGTCCTTGGCAAAAATATACATGTATATTGACTGAAAAAATAGTTTTCTGAGTGTAGCAGTGCCTTTTAAGTGTTGCCTCAGGCAAAACTATAAACGCAGTCATCAAAATTATAGCATTCATAAACTTTTACAGTAAGACCTGAAGTGCTGAGCCATGCTGATACAAAGTGCCAATGGCCTGTTGCAGGGCCGATGCATTATGGATAACTTTGGAAAATACTTTAGACTGGATTTGATTTGTAGCTATATCAAGGTAACTTGAAGTAAGGATAGCCTTGCCCTGGAGCCAGTGGCAAGGGTAGCTCGTTGGGTGACTTTGGAGTGGAGGTGAGATGCGAAGTGAGAAACTGRTCTGCCATGTGTAAGCAGCTGCAGAGTTTTTTGTTTTCTTGCTGTTTGAGGAGGAATAAGTCTTCATTCTTCAAATGAGCATGACACCAATGTGACAATGTGACAATGCTGACAGTGTTTCTAGATCTCCCCTGGGGAGGGCATGTTGACACAGCTGCCCAGGATCGCTGGGTTTGGAAGGGACCTCTGGGCATTTCTAGTGCAGCTGAGTGTTGAATGTCTCCAAGGATGGAGACCCCACAGTCTCTCTGGGCTCCTGTTCCAGTGTTTGACCATCTTCTCAGTAAAAAACTTGTATCTAACGGAAATTTCCTGATGGAAATTTCCTAACTTGGGGCTGTTGCCTCTCCTCCTACTGCGCACATCTAGTGAGATGGWTTTTGTCTTCTCTGCACCTTTCCAGCAGGGATTTGTGGGCAGTAGAGAGGTCYCCCTGAGGCTGGATGAATCCATCTCCCTCAGCTCCCCCTCATACACCTTGTGCTCCAGCCCTTGGGCGGCTTGGTGACTCCTCAATGGACTCACTCCACTATGTCTGTCTGTCCTCCCTTGGGGAGCCCCACACCAGCCATGTGCTCCAGATGCAACCTCACATGTGCCTAGCAGAGGGAAAGGATCTTCCCTGGACCAGCCAGCTGCTCTGGTGCTGATACAGCCCGAGATGTGTTTGGCCTTCCTTGCACGAAGGAGGCCCTGCTGAGGGCAGCAGGGGCCCGTCTGCCCCACTCCCCTCACTAGTCTGCCTCTCTCACAGCCCCAGCCTGCTCCGGCACAGGACAGGACTTCAGAGGCTGGGAAGGCAGCAGTGGGGAAGCAGCCCATTCAACAGCCCGATGCGCCCCCAAAGCCTGGGGCAATTCTGTGCTGCTCATCTTCACCCTTGAGCTTTTGCAAAGCTCTGCTGCTGCTTCCCCTCTACTTTCGTATTTTCCACGAGSAAAATCCATCCCTGCGTGTCTAGTGATGTGGACAAGGAATCTGCTAGAGGATAGCTCACTTTTTATAATTAACCGATGCTAAAAATGTTGTGTGAATACTAGCAACCTGGAGCCTAAAGATGAGCAGCTTCCTATTGTGTTAATAATCCCTGAGGGTTATTGTGCTGGAATCCTGCCTCCCTGGAGTAAATAGATATTTTCCCATTGACTTTAGCCTGTTGCCACTCAGGACCCCAGAAAGCAACCAGGATTTTGCTCTGATCTAGCTGGGTCCTGGATTGAACATTCAGACTGCACAGAGCTGACCTGAATACATTTATTTCAGAGATTTTTGAAGAGCTACCCAAGGACAGCATGGGCTGCTCTGGGGCTGTACAGAGAACTGAATTATATTTTAAAACAACAGATAGAATCATAATGGTAATGGAAAACAAAAGGAGTCAAAAATGCACGAGTTCTCAAAAATTCACTGCAAGATTAAAGAAGCATGAAATGATCCCAGGTACCTCAGATGTATGCGAGCAATGCCTTGTGCACAGCTTTTCCTACTAGAGGTTTTTCATTTAGTATGTCCTTCATGCCACCGTTTTAGGATTCATTTATATTCCACAGGGTCAAACATCAGCATTTCAACGTGAGCAACAACAGTTTAACCGAGCAACACACTTAGTGCCCTTCAGCACTGCAACTGTTAGATGCAAATGCAATCCAGGGAAACTTTTTTTGTTGTTGTACAAAACATGATCATATTCAGTTTGCAGGGAGGTTTTAGGAGCATTTAGTCAGCTTAATGCTGCTGAGGGGTGTAAATACAAGGAAGCCTTTGCCACCTGGAGCAGACGTGTGCTGGTGACCTCTTCTCTTGATTGCCCAGTAGCAGCTGCTAGGTTTCTGAGGCATCTTAGCTCTCCTGCAGCTGCTGCTGCTGCTGCTGCTGTGCTGTAGATGTGCCAGTCCCCAGTGCTGCCTCTGGTTGTGTCTCCTGCATGGACCTCGGCCCTGTTCTGCAGTAGCCTGGCTCCTGCGTGCAGCCCTGCGTTGGGCGCTGCAGTTTGTCTCCAGCCCTGCCTTTGGCCCTGTCTCCTTATGCTCCTGGCTGGAGCTCCTGGTTGGACCTGGTTCATCACCTCTGTGTCCAAGGCTGCCAAAGGACCCCGCGAGCAGCCCCAGTTCTGCGAGCCCTGGGGGATGCCGCCCTGTTGTCACAGCCTGCGCTGGGGTCACCCTCAGCTTTCAGCTCCCCTTGCTCTGCAGAGCAGGTGGCCCTTACTGACATATCTGGAGAAACTTGTAAGTCCTTATCTTCATTAAAATTGGGTTAGCTAGTGCTTAAATCGCTTTCCATGCCTTGCTATTGCTGCCGTGTAGCTGGTTTCCCAGGTCCCTTATTGCCCTTCCCTTGGCAGGTGATGTGACTGGGACATTCAACAGCAGACRTGGATCCAAAGCAGTTTTGACATGAATGTTCCTATTCTGTTCCTGCTCCCAAATGTGTTTGAACATCCGTCTTTTGCAAATATTCAAGTGCCAGAAAATCTCCAATATAAATGTTCATAGGAGGAGAAAAAAAAAGATCAAAGTACTTTGAGTTAAAATTACACTGTGGTTTATATGCGATGTAACAATAAGACAAAAGATTTCTTTTGGTATGTGTATTGTATTGCTCAACTGAACCATTAGCAGGAATTTTCTGAAGCAGCATCCTCAGGTCACAGTTGTTTAACACTGCTCTGGATCAGGGAGTCAGGACAGTGATCAGTCCATTTTTAGGTACTGAGCACATGTGATTTCTATGAAGCAYTGATTCTTGCTTTTTTGTGTTACGTTCCTGATTCTTCATTCTTCTTACAGAATCACACTTAGGTGATTCTGGGCTGTTTCCAGTTAGCTGGCCTTTTGAACCAGAATTTTATCTTCCCGAAGATAAAACAAAAAAAGCCAAAAACTTTGGGAATTCCAGATTCTGATTAGTAAGAAAATAGAAATCCAGCAGTTGTTCAGTGCTGATTTACAGCAGCACTGTAGCTGGGTGACCTTTATCTAAACAAAATGCAGCAATCCTGCAAGAGCAGAGGACAAACGTTTCCTGCAGCCTGCTGTGTTTGCGTAGASGGTAGGTGGCAGTGGATCTATCACTTAATCACCAAAAATCAGGTTGTATTCCAGAATTAATTTGGAAGTGATGGGGGGTTGCATTTCTTAGGGGTGTGTAAATGGAGATTTTCTTATAAGCTGAACATTGGGTTTGTTCAGCGGAAAAAATACTGCCTGATTTCCATATGAAAGACAGCATCAGATATAAGTAAGCCCTTCAGAATCGAGAAACATTTTGTGCCTGAAACATGATATACGTTATTCTCTGAATCCTAATTTATAAACAAGAAATGAAAGATACTAGTAAACGACCTTCAGTGTTTGGAGGAAAGTTTTTCTTGATGTGTGTTGTTGAGGGATTGTTATTCCTGAGGCCTGCAGACACTGAATGCATGTGCCTGTATACACAATAATATATACAGTGTCGTGGTGTGGGTCATGTTAATGGTGCTGTGACCTGGTACTTATGGATCCTATAATGAGGCTTGAGATCTTTGTTCTTGACATTAGCAAGAAGTGGGTTTTCTGGCCTCTGTCATCTCTCCAAGTTGCCTTCTCTGTGTGTTTTCCATTACAGAAATACAAGGCAGCAGCTACTGGCCACCCTAACCTGAAGCATTTGCTCTCAGCAAACTGGTGTCCATTCATTTCCTCCTCTCTTTCCCAGGTTCCCTTGACCTAGTGTGAAAACTCAGATAGCTTGATATGGACTGGACTTTTATCTGTGTGCTCTTAAAAGGATGTAGCTTAACATCAWGTCTACTCACTTCCCACTGTGGGAAAGAGGATGCTCAGGAAGCTGGTGAGGTAGAAAGAAGGATATATTACATTTTTTTTTCTGAGATTGATGGTGGTTTCATACTGATTGAAAACCCTCAAAAATAGCTGATTACCAAAATTTGCAAAAATTACCAACATTCAAGGATTTTTTCCTGCTTCAAGAATACAACATAGAAGAGTATATTTTTAAGCACAGCCACTTGAACAATATTTCTGGCAATGCTTATGAAAAATAAGATCATGAATCTTTTCTTATTGGCATAATGAGTGTGATTTTGAGGAAAAGGAGTRTATTTGTTAAAAAAGAAGAGAGAATAAAAGGATGACTGGATACATTAGCTACGACAGTTTCTCTGAATATCTTGACGGTGCCTTTTTCTAATCAGCCAAGTGAGAAGCCTGCCTGCCTCAAGGACTTCTTGCCATCTCATCCAGATCACAGATGTGCTCCTGCCATCTSTCTGAGGTGGGTGACTTCCCACCTCAGACCATCTCTCATGCCCTCTATGCCCATAACAAGGTAAGTAGGCAGATTACAAACTTTAAACTACCTTAAATAAGTACTTTAAACAAGTCAATAGGCAAACACAGCCCTGTTCATAAACCCATTTGGCTCCCTAAAAGCTTGCCATTGCCATGGTTGCAAAATTCCTTTTTTCGTTCTTTTTCCAGTGAAAGATATTTAGTGCTGGCTATTTGGGAACTTAGTGCTTCATCAGTAATTTCTTCTCTAGCAGAAAAGAAGTTACTTTATATTGTTTACTCCCTTCTGTGTATGCCCAGATTATGGCCAGGGATTAGGATGTATTTCCATGACAATTTCAATTTTTCACAAGAAAAGCAAATTTGGCTCTTATGGGAGAAACATATGGAACATAAGCTGTTTTCTTGATGTGATCTATCCTTCGCCGAGATCTATGTGTCAAGAACCAGACCTCAAAACTCTTGGGATAGCTTAGTGCTATCTCTTCATTTAGTCAATTCTGTGAAAGAATTAATGAAGAGACTTTGAGTAAATTTGTTCCTAAGAGTTATAATGCCATCATGCAGGTTTTGTGTATGGTGCTTTACTGCCACATGCTAAGAGTGCCTGCAGAAGAGCTTTGTTCTGTGGTGGGGAAAAGTGAACCATCCACCTACAAATGAAGATTCCTAAATATCTCAGTGACAAACTACACAGATCCTCAGTGTTTTAGATAAATTTTTAATTATTTTTAATAAGCATAGTAAGATAGAATCACTGGGATTCAGACGAGGGAAGGAGGGGTCAATGAACTTGAAATGTCGCGATAGTTAGTAGCATAATAAATCTTGTTATTCAGGTGTTTTGATGCAATGTTTCCATGGATTTCAGATATTTCTGATCCCATCCAACTATGCCTTTGACCGTAAAGGATCAGTGAGCTTCAGGTTAAACACACAGTCAAAGGAAGGAGTTTTACATTGTGTCAAAAGATTTTTCCGGAGTAAGAAGGGATTTTTGAGCTGAAGCAGCATGGGATACTGCCACTTGATATATTTAACCTGGTGGCCAGTTGCCAGTAATGATAAGTTACCAGCAAAGAAAAGATTGGGAGGTTTTAGCATTTTAGAAGAATAAGCAATGTGAGGACACATAATAGCATTGGTGTGTCAGGATGCAGCTAGAGAACTGGAGCCAGGACCAAACCTTCCCATTCTCCACTGCTTTTTATTTGAGACATCTTAATTTCCCCTTTGCTTTCTGTGTGATGAATTAACTATACAGTCCACAGTCTCCTGGAGAACTGGGACCGGGATGACTCTTTGCCCTCAGTAGCTCCTGCCGAGTTGGTGGCAATTCTCTGAAGCCGTTTCATAACATGAAGGATCTAGATTTAATACTGGAACGTGTTGAATTTGGGTGGCCAGGAGTAGGCATTGAGAGTCAGTGGCTGTAACAACAGGCCTGGTACTAAACTCCAGGTAAGTGTATTTTATGTTGCCATCCCCGGGGCTTCTGTGTGAGAGCTGAGCTGGGGCCTGTGGAGAGCCCAGCCCCGAGGGAAGCTCCTCAGCCACCTGGGTGAAACCTCCAGCAGGTTCCTCCTGAGGGAAGCTCACGTAAGCAGCCTGCAGGAAGTCTTTTCCCTGCTTAGGAATCCCTCCTTCCTCTGCAAGTCTGACTAAAGCAAAAGCAACTACTCCTGTCAGCAGACTGCACAGGAGGCCATCAGTTTGAGACAGCTCCTGGCTTGGAGCCAGGCCAGCAGCACATCCATGGGGATGCAGGGCCTGCACTTTGCCATGCACATCTCTCCCTGAGACTAATGTCACCCTGGGCACCCTGAGGCCTCTGGAAGCCTCCCTCATATGGATACTTCCTATTACTGAAAATAAAACTGAGGATAATGATTGAAATGATTCATAAGTGATGCTCTTGGAGGGTCCCCGTTTGCTGCTGTATTTGTCACCTGCAACTTCTCAAAAGACTTGTGTGTTTAACACCAAGCTTGCCTCCAGATTTGTTTTTTTCACTTTTGACATATTTAATTGAGCCTGACTATATCTGCTTTTTACTTTCTTTCCTTGTGCCTTGTTTTTAATATAGAATTGTTGCTTCCTGCACTTACTCATGCCGTTTCCTAAATTACATAATCTGTGCAATCATATTTTATTTCTGAGAGTTTATGACTTAGTATTTCAAAGAGGCAGGTAGAAATAGAGGGCCTACTCCTTTCTGAATTAAGTGTACCTGATTTTATTTTTCTTTCCAAACTCTATATAGCATTTTTTAAATGGCAGCTTCTGATGGCAGTGTATGTAAAGACTTTCCTAGGCCTTCTTGCTAAAATTTTTCATATTTTAATAAGAGCATGCAATTATTAACAAATAAATGTGGGAGACCATTGTGATTTTGTCAGTGCATATTTCCAGCTCAGAACTTACCAGGGAGGTGCAGAAAGTTACACATCTGATTATTTCACTGTGGAAAGGAGCTGGTGGCGACTCAGAATTATTTAGGAGAAAAAGTTTTCCTTCCCAGCACGGTCTCTTCAGAGAATGCCACCACTTTCACCTTGAAGCTGGCTTTGTCAAGCTAGCTAACCTGTCAAGTTAGCTTTGCGGGAGGGCGAAGAGATACTTTAAAGGAATTGTCAGCTCCTTCTCCTAACACAGGAAAGCAATATATCACCGCGAAAGTGCAGATAAAAAGAGCTCAAAAAGACAACCAGAGCAAAGAAAATTTGTGATGTGCTCTCATAATTGTGGGCCCTCTGTTATTGTGCTCTTTGACTCATTCCCATGAATATTAGTGTCACAAGCAGGGCTCTGGTGTGGATGTATAACACAGGGTATATTCCATTCCTGGGGCAATTTTTTTCCAAAAAAGTGGCACTTGCGACGATGGGATTGTTAGGGATGTTCTTGTATGGAGTTGTGATGTTTGTAATAGGGGAAGAGAAGGCTGTAAGATTTTTCTGCAAGTGTCAGTATAAAACCATTCCTGTTCTTTGCCTGGTATGGCCAGGAGCTAATGTTCTGGAAGAATCCTTGCCCTATCTGTTATAACCCTGGAAGGCTATTAAGCTGTCATGGATAACTACAAATTGTCATGTGGCCTTATATTTTACCCACTGCCTCTCTTTTTTAATACATTTTACATTCTTCAGTGCTTTTACCTGTCATGGTTCAGAGCTCTGGTTCAAATAAATATTTAGAAACCAAGATGCCTTGTCCTCAACTTCTTCAAACTCCATTGGCTGGCAATATGTCTTGTTAAATATCTTGGGCTTTGTTCAACAAGGACTGTCTTGAAAAAAAGCCTTTAATTTTTCAATAGTTTAATTCTGTGAAAAACAGGCGTCCCTGTGTTTCTGATATATGAGTTCAGTGTTGAGTTCTAAGTAAACCTTTTGCTTTCCTGCTTCCTGCAATCTATATTTTTAATGGGAAATTTTTGACAAATTTCTAAAAGTGACATTTTATTAGATAAAACTCTTGCAGTTTGTCACTGTTTCGTGATGATCACATATGATGTAGGAGAACTGATTAGGGTGATCCTCTTGGTCATGGTGTGCTCTTCTTCGCAACTGTCACGTTACCAGGCTGGGCTCACCTTGCTCATCTTGCTCACCTTGCTCACCTTGCCCTGTGACTTGCCTTCTGGCCCGACCTCAGACCTGCCTGTTTGCTCTGGACTTCCCTGGGAGTCCTTGGCAAGAGAGGTGAAGCCATCATTTTCAGGCCAACAAATTGTCTTTGCAGACTGAGTAACCATCCCTAAATGGTGAGGGAGGCTCCATGGGACCATCCATCCTTCACTGTCTGCACACCAGTGTGTTTTACAGTTTTGTATCTTGAACTTGTCTCGTAGCCTATTCTGAAACCAGAAAAGGAGTGTGGAGGGAAAGCCAATTTTATTTCTAGTGTAATTAAAAAAAATTATTTTAGAGCGTGTAGATAATAATATGTAAAAGATCCATTATGTTTTTGTTAGTGCATATGATTGCAGTTCAGAACTTAGCAGGGAGGTGCACAAAGTTCTGCATCCCATTATTTCACTAGGAGAGGAGCTGGTGGTGACTTATTTGGAATTCAGAATTATTTAGGAGAAAAAGTTTTCTTTCGCATCTGTGTCTCTTCAGAGAATGCCGCTATTTCTACTTTCACCTTGAAATTGGCTTTGTCCAGTCGCTTATATTAAGCTTGATTGTAGCACAGCAGACATTAGACCAGTGGCTAGCCTCAACTGAAAATATAATTTAATTTGATACTGTTTATTTCAGTCAAAATAAAATGGTCTCAAACTGTGATTTTTTCAAATAGCTTTGGAGCATCTGAAATGTCCTCTCCAGAATATGAAAAAGTCCTGGTAACAGACATAGCTAACAACATAAATACAAGTTACAAACATAAAAATTGTTAAGAATTACATAGACTACTTTGTGTTTGTCCTTGCCGTGTCTCAGTTTGTTGCTGTGGATGAAATCCAACTTGGAGGAGATCTGCTTAGGGTGGAAGATCTATTGGGATCGTGTTCAAACAGTTGGGTAAGTACCCAGAACAAATATTCAGGGCCTGTTACCAAAACTAGATTCYGGACTCTTGTATTTTGGCCATGACCAAGCAATATGCAAAACCAGGGAACATCTGTGTTCGTTTGTTCTTGACAATCTTCAGAGTAACTGCAATAGTTAAGGAGGAAAAGCATCTCAAATTGTGAGTCTAATTTACTTTGAATCTAGAGAATTTTGCCTCMCATTTGCTATAAATTAGTTTATAGTGACATGCCTTGCAGATGGTCTGCCAGCAACTAACATTTAGTGCAGCTGTCCATATATCAGGCATTCAGTTGCCTGCCTCATACCAGTTGCATTTGCTGGACACTCAACTGATGGAAACACTGGATTGTTTTTTTGTGCATAATTTTATGGAAAGAGAAATCTTATGAAAGAGAGTTATCAATTCCACTCAGGCTCTCTCATTTCAGGTTCAGCACCAGCCCTAGGTGCACGGTGTTGTTTTATTTATGGGTTAATACAGTGTCTTTTTACCTTCTAGCATGGTTCACGTATCACCAAAAGACTCCGATCAAACTGAGAGCAGGTCTCTGATCTATTTGGACTGAACAGATCTTAGCAAACTGAGATTCAACAAAGATAATGGGAACAGGGCTGCAAATTGAAGAGGGAACAGAACTTGCCACATTAAGGAGGAGTCATTCACTTGCCTGGAGGTGAGGTGTTCACTCTTTCTGTCTCTCCTTCCAGAGAGGCCCTGCTTAATAACAAGAAGAGCAAGGTTAGACTCTCAAAACTGTGAAGAAATCTCAGAGAGGGCAAGAAGGAACAAATTAAATCTCAATTGCTACTGCATATTCCATCTCTTTTGACTTCAGAGAGCTTCTACAGGCACTCTGCACTAATCTATCATTGCTCATCCTTTAGAGCCAAAGTGATCTCCCAGCACCATTGGAATAACTGTAAAGGGACTGGATGTCATGACTTCTACACTAGCTCCTCAAACGCCTGTTCAGCTCCTTTCCAAATGCACTTGGGAGATTCCCCACCTACAAAAGTTGCTTCAGCACCACACGAGAGCTGTTTCTCACCAATACCCACAGGCCCATTTATCATCAGATTGTGTTATATGTAGAAATGTCTTTCATTGTTCATATTGCTGGAACAAAAGCTGGTAGAACATCTTGTCGCTTTTCATTCTCTTTCAGCATCATCAGGAATCATCTTTTCTGGGTGGGCTGCTTTGTGGATGAAGGAAGGATGAACTTTTTGATATAGTCGCCACTGAACCCATTGTGAAAAACTGAGTTAAAATGAAAACATCTCAAGAGTGTTTTCTGTGACAAGTTAAATTGTCCAGTTGACTCCACACTTACGCAACTGATTGATGCTGTTTGACAGGACTGATTGACCTTACTTGCCTCCTCATACAACACTTGCTCATTGCTGGTTAGTGGGAGTCCCTTTCATCCCTAAGGGGAAAAGCTAATATATAAACAGGATCACAGTGGTGACTGGTGATAGGACAAGGTGGAACAGGACATTCTGTTTAAACATATGTGAACAATTTTTACCATGCAGGAGGTTGAACCAACCCTGGAACAAGTAGCCCAGGGAGGTTGAGTAGGACCCATCCTTGGACATAATGAAAACCCAGCTGGACACAATCCTGTGCAAGCTGTTCTAGCTGATCCAGCTTGAGCAGGGGGCATTGGACCAAAGATATCCTCAAATGTTTTGTAATTCTGTTAACATACATCAGAGCATAAAGATATATGTATGTATATATATGGGAGTGAGCCTTGTATATTCGGTATGTAACAATGTAAAAAGATTGACCTGCTTAATCTCTAAATAATCACATATACGTAAGAAATCAATGTGCAACTATAGATGAGAGTACCTCTAAAAGATAAACCAAGAAGGTCTACATGAACTGCGTGTTTAAATTTGGACTCAGAGTCCAGAGAATATGTCTGAAGCTTTAACATTCTTGGCTTTGGATGCATTTTTAACCCAAAGTGACCAAAATTTTCAGGACCAGCTGATTTCTGTGAACACTTTCGTCCATCTCTTCTTGCAAGTTTCTTCCAGAGAAAAATCTTTTGTCTTCCACTTTTAGAGACATGTTTTTTGTCATTGTTGTTGTTTGTTTGTTTTCTGTCCAATTCTGACTGTTTTCCAGTGGTTCACATTTTATTTACAGCTTTGTGCCTAGCCTGTTTGATGGAACACATTCTTTTAGTGTGCAGCACAAGTGAATAGTTGAGAACTGAAATCAATGAACAACTCTTCAGGGTAAGTATAGAAACATAATCAGTTATTTTAATCTTAACATTTTCCAAGATTGCCCCTTCGAGATATTTGTAGAAATCGGTACATCAACTTTGGTTTAACCTCATTAGCTGGATATGTTTACTAGAATGAGCATTAATCCACCTTATTTTTTCTCCATAAAGATATCACAGTTAATTTGGTTTTGTCTTTAAGCTCAAACTTTTCTACTGAAATCTTAAGCTTTTCGGGTGCAGGATCAACATGAAATTTGTGTCTTAATGTTGACTGTACTTGCTGTACAGATCGACTGACTCTACTTCTCATATTATTAATCAGTCAAGGGGTTTTGTAGACTTAGAGGTTTAGATGAATGGACACACCTTTTCTCTAGGTAAATTAGCAAGAGATAATCTTAAAGGCTACAACTTTTCTTCTGTTGTAAAGACTTTACCTGAGATTGCTTCTGCTACTGTATACCTATTCAAAATATGGATGGTAAGGTGTACTTTGGGGCACCTGAAAACGTAGGGTTTTATTGTTGTTGTTACTCTCAGGACAAGGGTAGATTCCTGACACATAACTGAGTTTGAAAGAGGGAGGAACAAAGAACTCTGCTTATAGCCTCAGAGCAGTAAATGTTACTTCTGCATTTTAATACATAGTATTGAAGCAGGTGCTCCATTCATATCCAGCTTGCCTCAAAAGTTTGTAAGCTGTGTCCCTGTGAAAAGGAGAAGATATAAATTTATCAGCTTAATTAACAATTCGTGATTCTGCAAACATTCAAGTCTATATTTCCAAGATATTCCATAAGATCATGAAAGACTTTTGTGCCCACGTAACAAGTTGTTAAGATATTTGGTGTTTGGACTTGACTGACTGGTGAATAATTAAAAGGGAGGGAATTTATCTGCAATGATCACTTGGAGAGAAAAAGTCCTCCTCATACTTTGAGTTTTTATGACTGAATGTTATGCAAGTAGTCTGCTTATCAACAAGATCCTCTAAAACGTTCCCAGCATATTTGGAGAATGTTTCTCAATTTCAAAATGATTCTCTTTATTTAAAACCACTGAAGGATTCTTGCAATATTTTATTTCTGACAAGTGGCTTGTATCACCCTTAAGTGGTGATAAACTTCCTTTGCATAGCTGTCAATGCAGCTAAGATGGCATTATTTGAGTGGTTTTAGGCTAGGAGTACAAGCCCAGCTCCCATCCTAAACATTTTCAGGAGATCCTAAAAAAAAAAAAAAAGTCTAAGTCAGTTTGGAAGGATTATAGGGAGCTTTTACTCTTGAGATTTTCCACTTTCCAAAGCTGATTGGCGGCATGTGTCTCTCTTCCCTGCCTTAGTGGTGATGAGCCCAGACAGATGAGCCTTTCAGAATTTCGTTTGTGCCCGGTAAGGCTGTCACATTTTCAAGAGCAGTTATTTAATTTATAAAGCAAACATCTAGAAACAGAAATGGGGGAACAGGAAATATCAAGTCCAAGGCAACTGCCCTTCCCCTACTGTTTCTCCTGAGTAGAAAAGCACTGGCTTTTCTACTGATTCAGATGAGTGCTGTGATTAGGCTGTAGGAGGCAGAGAACATGCTATAATAATTCACTGATGAGTCCAGAATGGCCCACAAATTAGGGTAAAAGTTCTTGTTTCCACAGGTCAGTGTCACATGCGAGGTCTGTAAGCTGACTAGAGGCACCCTGCCAGGGAAAGGGCTAGGGTTAAGATTAATATTGGAGAAGGTGACAGTGAGTAAAATAATTCTTTCCTGAATCCAGTAAATCCAGCCTAGCAGTAAAACCATGATTTCAATGCATCAGTATTATATAGAGAGTTTGGATACAGTGCAAGTCCCTCTGCTGAGAAAAAGTAGTTGTTGCAGGTAGGTGATGGCTCTGGAAAGTGAGCATAAAGGATGTGATTTGTTCCCAAATCCTCCAGGGCCCTGAAAGGAGGTTGAGGTTTGATGGCTCCAGGTGTCTGTGGTAATTTGCTGGTGGGTCAGGTTCACTGAGGGACTTAAGGCTAAAATTATGGTTGCACAAGATTGTGGTGAAGAATGTAGTTTATTGCTGAATCCCATTGTCCTCTGTAGGACTGGAGGGAACAGGTATTAAGATGGAGGCGGTATTTCCAGGGGCTGATGTTGTCTTTGTTCTGATAATTGCTGCTCAAATCAATTCTGTCATGGGAAGAGATGGATTTAGAAAGAAGGGACCAGCACACCAGCAGCTTACATGGACCTTGCATGGATTGCCATGGCTGGAAGTGTCACTCCTTGCCCTGACTTTGTGGAACTCTGCAGGATGTGGCAATGAACTTGTAGACTCCTACTTGTTCTGTTCATGATCTGTTAATACTCAGTGATATGTTTGGATCTAGTCATCTTGCAGAGAAAATGACCTATGAGTATGCAAACATACCCGAGGCAAATTCCATAGCTATTTTAGTAGGTAACTGGCCACATATTCGAAGATGGCTGCTAGAAATGCTTCTAGAGCAACAGCTCCATCAGATGCATTGTGTAAAACAAATGTCTCTGTCAAAGAAATACTGCTTAAGTCCAACTGAAAAGAAAATATTAATSTGTGTGTGAGCAGGGGTGGGATGCAAGAACAGTCTCAAGCAGCTGTGGAAATGTGTGGTGGTAGATTAGTGAGATAAACTGAAGTTTTTACTCAGTCTAAAATGCTAAGGGACTTGGAAATGTGAAGAAAAAGTACTTTGTCCCTTATGATGATGAGCTGCAGCTTACTCCCTGGCAGAAACAAAAGAACCAGTAAAGCACTTTTGGGTAGATGCTGACTGCTGGGGGGGACTTTGGGGAAAATACTGTTCCTTCCTACTCAGCACTTGCTTTCTTGACTTTGGTAAGTAATTAAGTTGCAGTGGTCCTGAGCTATGCACAGGAGACTCAAAATCCAAAATCCAATCGTGTGCACCCTCCTGTTTCCTGACTAAACCTACAACGTGCAGTGGGTTGAATGCGTGACCTAATCACTGAGTCAGCTCACTCTCCTGCAGAAATTAATAACGAAAGCCCACTGAAACAAAGAAACTCATTTGTGAAGGAGTAATCCATTAAAACAGCTAAACTGACAAGCTGCCTGTTGGGGAATCACATCGTGTAAGCAATTGTGCTAAGTACAAAGCAAATGCAGTGTGCTGCATGTACCTGTGCTTGTTAAGTTTCTCCAGCGTGCTCCCTCTACTGCCCTGTTGATAGAAAGTGACACAGGGACGTGGCTTCAAATAGCCCATCGTTCCAAAATTAGGGGTCCCAAACTATCCTATATGTACACAGAAGTCAAAGTAATTTGGGGTTTGTGAAAGGAAAGAAAAGGTAGGCGTAGTATAGCCAAAGCCAAGTATTTGTCCATTGTTAGACCCTTTATTTCTGCAGTTATGCAGCTCACAGCTAAGAGCTTTCCCCATCCTAGGGTGAAAGGCTATGSAAGGAAGATATTTTGCAAGCTGTGGAATTGCCTGAATATATCTACAACACCCTGGAGAAACTTGCAGCCCTCGAATTTGCTTTTTCACAAAATTTTCATCAGCCCTTCCCCCTTCTCTGCAGAGAAAACATCCCTTCTCCTACCTAATTCCCTACCCAGAGCTGAACAACTTTCTCCTTGCCCCTGGGCTTAAAATTCTCCATGCCTTTTGCAGCTCATCTCCTCCCAACCCTTCTGAGCCCCTGACTCTGCTCTTGCAGGCGGACCTGGCCCAGACAGCAAAAAAGGACATAAAATACAAAATGCAGGTCATTCTCCACTGCAGTTTCTTCACCTTCTGCTTTGGCAGCAGCCTGATGGTGCACTCTAGCAGCTGGCACAGTTTACTACACTGCAGTCCTGCAGGGTAAGTAGAGGGCCAAGGCTCTTCGGCTCTTTTTGAAAATTTAGGGATGACCTTCCTGGAAGAGGAATCCAGCTAGTGGTGTGGGACTGTCTGCACGAATACTGCTAAAGAATTATGAACTTGGCAATTTTTAGGCAACAAAATTTATTCATTGTGAAATCTTTTGTCAATGGAAGAAACTGGAAATTTTGTAGGGAGGTATATTTCTATCTGCAGTCACACATATCATGCAGCTTTTTTATTCAAGAAATTGCAAATCTGCAGACGTCCACTCTTGTGTAAACACTGAAGCTTTCTGTCACGTATAGCTCAATTCAGACCACTTCTTAATTGCAGAATATTGACRTGATGAAAACATCTCACACAGTTCTTCACCAAAATCAGTTCAATGAAATTCTATCACAGTTCTGTGCAAAGAAAAACAGGCTCCAGTGAGCATGGAGGCATCATTGACATATTAGCAATATTTTCTTTTTAAGTTCCAAGGCCATTTAGGYACCGTGTATCTCACTGATTTTGAACAGCAAACAGGAACTTTGAATATTGCTGTACCACAAGTAACAGTAAGGCTCTTGCCTGTAGAGTACTGAAACTGAGCAGGAATCCACCAGTGGTTCATTTACTGAACCAGAAGACAGTTGCCTAGTTGCCTAACTCCTGCCCCAGAGGCAGGACCTCTGCTTTTCCACCTKCTGGGTGAAAGCCTGTGAGCTCCAAACACCAAGAACAGGGGGAAAGAGCTGTCGGTATCTGCTGGCTCTGCCTAGTTGCCTTGTCTCCATTAGGGTRTGTGCTTATCTAAAGTGGCTGCAGATGAGGTGCAATTCAGTATCAACATATTCTGTGTGATAAGAGCCCCTGCTACTGGGCTGTAGCATATAGAGGTTTCAGTGATACCTTGGATGAGTAATATACTTAGTTAGATTCTTGGATATCCTGCTCTTTTATTTTGCTGTCCATTGCATGGCAAGCAAGTCAGCAGCAGGTCACTCTGCCAGGGGAGAGCAGTGCTGGTGTGTCACAACGTGTGTGGCCACAGATACCTTTTGCAGGTTTCTTTTGACCCCTGTCTCATTATTTGCCACCAATGGGAAACAAATTCTCATCTGGCTTCTGGTTCAGCTGTTGTTTTCTGGGATTTGGTGACTTAAACTCCTTCCTACTCTAGTTCCGGAGAAGTTAGGGGAGGTTCATCTGGGGATGATTAGGAGCAATATTTCAACTTCAGAAGGCAGAATTAGAGCAACTTGTTCTCCAGTAGTCTGTGTTGGTGCTGAGACGCATCCTCTGTCTACCAGAACACAACCATTGGGGCAGTTTTGTCAGATCGTGCGGGATGGGACTGGAGGGGAAAGGGTCCCAAGATTTTGGGAAAAACTTCTTGGCTTCTCCAACAAGTGGTCTGTCTTTGTGGTGCACATGTTTGGTCCAGTAGGAGCTGACCAAATTGCAAGCACCTACCTGCTTTCTGTAAGTCGTCATATAGCTTGTCAGTATCACAGCCTAAACTGATTTGAACCTGTGCCTTTACSCTGAAGAGCTTGGATGCCATGACCAATAACTTGTGCCCTTTACCAGAGGAGCTGGCAGATCTTCAGCCTGTGCCAGCTGTTGTTCCAAGAGACATGGGCATCCTTCTTGTGCTGATGTCTATCTGGGATTTTATTTCATTTTACTGAGAGTCTTTTTTTTTTAACTGCAGAACAATGAAATTTGCATGTTTGAAATGCTAATCTGAGCTTAGCTGCCCGCTGCATCCTAACTTAAGCAGCCTATGAGCACATTTGGCACAATGTTAGTTGCCCGAGAACGCTGGGCAGAGAGCACCCGCTCATGTGTCAGACCTCCCTGCTTGGATGGCTGGCAAGGGGRGCTGCAGCTCCACACAAGAAGAGTTTTATCCCTCCTCTACTTCTTGTGTGTCCCCGCAAGAGAGGGGCATAAACCAGTTCTTAATAAAAGTGTTTTCCTTCTTAGTTTATATTAAGATCTATAAAATGAATCACAACAGAGTCCTAGTGCTTGCATTATACGCCTACTCCATACACCTACAGCTATCTCACAACAAATCAGCTCACAAATTATACTTCTCCCTGCTACTTTGTCATACTGATATTAGAATGGTAACTTATTAAAGACTGTTCTTTGTGATCCAATAACAACAACAACAGTAATCAGAGAAGTGCATGACGTCTGACTGAATGTCACTCATTTTAGGGAGGCCAGAAACAGACTTAAGGGTCAGTAAGACAATAATTTCCTTGATAAAGTAAATTATGGAAGATTTTCTTTCTGTTAAAGGATGAGGCTTGTGATAGGGACTGTTAAATTGTGCAGTTCTTCTGTGTATGTTTTGTTACTTCTCTTGATGTTTCCCAAAGACCTCACATTTGGGTGGAAAATACATTTGTTCCAGTATCAATGTCTTCCTACAGAGTAAGGGAAAACAGACATACTGTATCATCAAAAATAGCATTGCCTGACAGCCTCTAAAAGTATACATCACACATTGCTAGCTATTTTAAATAGCTGGCTGAAAGAAGAAAACCTTTCCAACATATTTCAATTATAAAATAATGACACATTAACACTTTACGTAAAAGAAACAGCTCCTCATCAGGAGAAAGGTAGAATGAAGATGCTTAGTATTTCTTAGCCATTTTGAATGATGGAAWGGAAAGATACCATCAGCCAGCTCAGATCCTGTGAGGATACATGCTCAGGAAATGCCCAGGGAGAAATTAAATGAATCAATAAATGAGATACTCTATCACCTAGAGAGTGCTGCCGAGTTATTATAACAGCTCAAAGCTTCCATTAATGACCCATGATCAGACCATAACACTGAGCAAAAATTATTGCTGAATGGAAAAGAAGACCATACCGTTCATCGAATGCAATTCTGTGCCCTAGTGTAATCCATGTGTATCTTCATTTGCTTCAGGAGAATCTTTTAGCATTTTTATTAGAACAAATTGAGAGGACCATGAGGGCCTTTGATTTTTCTCTCATCACTCTTGTTTGGATTTTGGAGCTGGTAAGAAGTGCAGGATCCACAGGTACTCCAGGTAGAAAAAGGAGGATAGGGATTAGGATATCCGGATAGGATTGCCTTTCCTTACTCTATTCACTCTCCAGAGCAGCTGGCCAGTTCTTTTAACTGCACAGTATGAAGAAATTGTAGCTTTTTTTCAGGGCTCAAAACAGTTGGCACCTCTTCCGGACACAGTGTGGCCAAACTGGTACGACACAGGTAGTCATTCAGGGAGAGCTTACATTATTGGCCAGGCTTTTGTCATTCTGTGAGACCTTCAGCAGAAGACCAAAAGATGGTTCCTCTTCAATCCCTCAGCGTACCTTCCCACACATTTCTTCTCTTATGTATCCCTTAAACCTTCAGAACACAGTTCTTCCCTTAGCAGAAAAATAATGAGCAAATTTTCAGGCATRGCAGCTTTGTGGTTGCAAGGAATAGTAACAAGTTTTTTGCTTCCTTGCTTTTGTAATCACTGATTCCATGGACTTGCAGCAGGGTTTTACTTCATARTATGCAAAGAACCGAAGAGCCATAAAAGAGCCACATCCCTCTATCTGCGGATGCTAATAAACACATGGGATGCAGCTGTGCCCTTGTCATGCCAGGAGTCATTGGCAGACTGGCTGCAGCCAGATAAATTAAAAATAATGAACCTACTTAAGTAACTTAACCCAAAAATGTGAATGAGCTTAACTAATGAAAGTGCTCTGTATTTCCTAGACAATGAGTAAGAAAAAAACTCACTTTTAAAAATTAAGTTCCAGAGTAAATGGAACTTTGTTCTATTGTAATATTAAGGAAAGCATTGATAATTTGGGAGAAACTCTTTTCTCTGTATTTCTATGTCTCCTGCTCTGTCTCACTCTTGAAAGTCATCACATCTCCAACAGTAGCAGGATCCTGGTTTTGCCTTTTATTATTATCCAGAGAGCATGCAGCAGAGTTTACTGGCAGTACAAAAAGGTTTAACAGTGAGCTGAAAAACAGAATAACCTGGACATGCTCTACTGCTGTTTCTCCTCTCTAGATGTGTTCTCTGGACAGCATCAGAAAATGTTGGTTTGTCTTCAAGCAGTGATGTGAAAGGTTTATTGCCGATATCATAAATTGGCTTTCTGTTTGTAGAACTGTGTGATGAATTTACAGGAAGGTCAAGACAGTGCTGTCTGAGAAGACAACAGGAATAAACTATTCTTTATTGTTATACGGGAATACTTCTATATGGGAATTGTCCACTGCCAAATAATCATCCACTGTTGAATACAAGTTACTGTATTTCAGAACAGCTTTTGCTCTTTGGAAGTAAAGACATAAAGTTTTGGGATCAGGAGTAGAGTATACACAGAGGTATCCTGATACAGCTGCTGTCACTCTGCCACTCAGTTTCAGCTGGTAGAAGTGAATTATTGAATAGTTTTGAATTGAATAGTATTGAATAGAGAGATGCAATCCATTTCAGTTGGGCCCCCTCCTTGGGGAAGATCCTTTTGAAACATAAGTTGAGCCTGACAGAACTGGCAGATCATTCCTTGGCTTTACATGAGAAGGCAGCAGACATGGTAGGTTCTTCACCAGCAATTTGAGCTCTGAGCTATACATTCAGTCTTCCTGCCACTTTATGGTTAGAATAAAACCACAAGGGTTTTTACTTGCAGATCAGGCATTATCTATGTGTGAGGGGAAAACTCAACAGATGCAATATTATCTGAGGAACTGACAGGCTGTGGAGACAGAAGTGTGGACAGATGTGGAGCTCCTGAGTTGTAATTGTGGCTTTGGTGGTTCCTCRTAAGTACAGTTCAGTTTTCTTCCTTTTGTAACCCTTGTTTGTAGAGTAGCAGGGATTAAAGTGTTAATGGATGTAATGGATTTAGAAATGGAAAAAGGTTGTTGAAGTGCTGCTGATATTATTGGTACAGCGGCAACTCCAGACTAAAGGGAGTAAGCTCTTCCCTTGCCTAAAATTAAATGCAGACCCATCACCTTCCCAAAGCTGGAGTTAGGGGTTAGTCATCCTTGACCCGCAAGTTTCCACAGCATTTTTTTTTTGTTGTCGTGTTTCTAAGGGGAAGAACTTTATGAGGCAGAATACTTCAATAGGCTTCTGAAAATAGATGTGTGCAGGTGGCAGCATATTTGGGTTGTGAACTGTTTGTGGATAATGAATTACACTTTCCCTTAATATTGAGCTTGTGCAGCATCAGCAGGGAAAAGAAGAAAAAAAAGAAAAAGAGAAAAGAAAATGGAGAGAGAGAGAGGATACCTCCTAATTATCTAGCAATTCTCCAAAGAATGCATTTGGCAAGGTATCAGCAGGAGTTAATAAACATTAATAAAACTYGAAAGAAACAGTAAAAAGTGTTTGATTCAGAGGTGGTGCGTACTTGCCTGCCACTGCTCTGACTGGTGTGTGCTCTCCATGGCTGGGGGAGAGCCCACTTTGTCAGGGAGCTGTGGGAGGTGACCCTGGCAGGGACATGAAAGTCCCACCTTTCGCAATGTGCCGTGCCAGGCTGATGGAAATGACTGGTGTTAGCGGAGCAGCAGGCGCGGGGCTAGAGGGAAGCTCAAACGGAGAGTCTGGGAACGTGGCCCATGTGGTGATCAACCCCCGCCACCACTCCGCCCTCTTGAGAAGAGTCACTAATAAGAAAGTGGAAGACAGATGGTCTGGGGAAGAGATCTGCAGCYGAGGTGGGAGCGTGCTGCATGCTCAGCTGTCGTGCCGTCGTGAGCAGCACCAGGGCACTCTGACAGAAACAGCTCGTGTCAGTTGTTGGTCAAAACCTGCTGTTGAGGAGATGGCTGCTGCTGTGGATGTTTGCTTCCACTCTCCCAGTCAGGCAGCATGTTCTCACTGGTGTAGGTAATCCTGGATGAATCAAGACCGACAGGGATCCAGGCTGTGGAACATAAGCAGCAAATGATGTTGTGATTGTACAAGCCCTGAGTTGTACCTCGTCTTAATCTGTGTGATATGAGAGGGCTCTTACAGAGACTTTCTTGGGGCAAGCGTGGCTGCCCATGAATCTTGGAGGTGTCAAGGAGATARAAGAGGCCCATGAAGTTCAGTCAATGATTAAAACTTCTGAAGTGAACTGGAGCAGGAAAATGAACTTGCTAGCTGAAGAGCTGATGGCTGCAATACCTTCATGCCCTTGAAATCCTATTCAACTTTTCCCTTTTATTTCTTACCAAAGATCTCTATTTGGTTTTGTTTGTAGGTGTAGTAGACCCTTCATTTGATAGCTCCTCTTTGGTAAGAAATTAGTAGAATCTATGCCCCAAAATGAAAGTTTTTGTTTAGCCCGTCAGTGTTAATGAGCCATTCCAGGCATTCCAGCATTTCTGCCATGCACAGATTTTACAGTGGTCGTGACCGGATGCTCCCATAGGCTGACCTTAGCAGGAGCTCCTGATGGAGCAGGCCCGGGCCTTCCTGCCTGTCTCATCACCCAACAAGGGCGCAGGGCCACCGGGGCAGCCCCTGGCATCGGGCAGCACTGCAGGACAGGAGTGGGCCGAGGCATTTCCTGTAGGCCAGGCCTGGGTGGCCCGTGGCAGGCACAAGGTGGCCCAGGGCACAGCTGGGGCCTGGCACCACTGCCATGTCGTGGGACAGGGACTGATGGCCGTAGGCTGGGTTGAAATAGGGACCTGGGGCTGGGTGAGTGGGAAGGAGACCCCTGGGGTTGACCAGGGCCACGGAGGGCCGTGCATGCCCTCAGGGCCTGCAGAGTTGCTGCTCGTTGCTTTGGAAGCTGCCTAAGGCTCTGGAAAGACCTCAGGGTGAATGGATGGGTGGAGTGTGGGATATAGGAAGCAACAGGCTCTTTATTTTCTGTTGACTTACAGCTAATGATGATCCGTGAGGGAAGTCTGTGGATAACAGATGATGTGGGTTCCCCTCCAGTAAACAAGTGCAAATCTTTTGGCAGGAACTCCTGGCTCCGGTGATTCACCATTGGGGGCATAACATTTGCCATGGGAAACGAACACTGGAAAGACTAGGAAGGACCCAGTAAATAGGATCAATTGTATTCAGAATGCTTTAAGCTGTTGTTTTTAGGGAAAATCTTTGAGGGGAACACCTGTTTCTGGAGGTAAGCCAACTTGCTGCTCATGCACAGGAAGTTAATTATTTTCCTAATCGACTTCAGCGGTACAGCAGATGCGTAATGAAAGATTGTTAATAAAATGATAAAATATGTCATTAATGACAGTGCTGATAGTCCTGAGTATTTTTTGGAAAGGAATATTATCTCAAACCCAAAGTTAGTGAGACAGAGTTGGAAAAGAAGAGTTATTAGTTTGGGGGAGGAAACAGATAGAAGACAGAAAAGAGAAGCCCAGAAGAACTGCCTGAGGCAAGAGTCATCAAAAGAGGCAGGACACATACGGAGAAGATAAAAAGGCACCTAAAAAAGATAAACTAATGAATTTCTGATTTTTCCATAGGCTTCCTAAATGGAGCAACAGCACTGTTTTAAGGCATTCATTGTAGAAATGAATTTAAACCTCAGCTGACATTTTTGATTTAAGCAAGGTGTTATACCTAACTTGCTTTTTGCAAATATCTTCATCACGGGTGTCATTTCAGGTGTGTCCAGATGGACTCTCCGAAATATTTTGTTAACTTGCAAAAAAAGAAAAAAAAAAGTAGTAGTTGAAAAGGGCACAGTGGAAGATAACCCTTTCTCATTAAAACTTAGTTATAAATCACAGTGCCCTTGAAGCTCTTCTCGTTACCTTCGGCCTCCATCTTCAGCAGCTATGCAGAAAACCAAGCTCAGCAGTGTCAGCCACAGTACAAAGGAAAGCCTTCCTGCAGGAAATCTAAGGATTTCTCTGCCCTTTTATTTATGACACAAAATGACTGCAAAATTGTAACATCAGAGACCTCATTTTTGGAAGCCCTGCTGTAGACTGAAAACACACATGGCAGTGTAGGACTCTCATCACCCACTACTGCTCTTTCTCCCCCTATCTCCACCCCCGCCTCTTTTTTCTTTCTTTTTTGCTTCACTTCTATATGAACTAATGGCAGGTAGAAAAAAAAGCAGTGCCTTGGGGAAAACCTTAAGCAGCACCATGTAGGAACTTTTGTGCTGAATCAGAGCAATGGTTCATCTTGTTCTGGCATCTCACCTAGGTGAACGACTCCACTGAATCAGTGGGTAGGTGATTAATAAAAAATAACTTGTGCATGGACAAAATTTCCTCCTAGCACCTGTCAGATACTGGCTGGAACCTCCTGTGCCGCAGGAAATTTTGTGCTCCTTCTGAACACCTTCATTTTTAAAGAGTTACTGATTCTGGAAGATGTGCTTATAAATATTGTTTTCTTAGAGCTTTRCCTCGCCATGTGATTAATTGGGAGTGATCCCCATTAGGTTCTGCAGAGCACTCTTGCAATCTGTCAGAGCAAGGATCCCCCTGTAAGAGTGACCTTATACTAGCCTCACCAAGCCTGTTTTTATTTTTCTGCTGAAGAGCTGTCAGTTATTCACATTTAAAAACATTTCTCCTGTTGCTAGGAGCAAAACGAGAGAGAAGCTGTCAGCGTTCTGCCTCCTGAGTTACTAGTTTAACACACGTGACACATTTCATGCATCCTTTGGGGTAAACASACTTTTAGTGCGTATTTTTCCATTCCCAGAAGGTCCCTTCCACCCACTGCCACTGTGCTAGACCTTCAAGCCCTTTTCTTAAGGCCACTAGCCACAGAGTGGCCTAAGGCACTCTGGCACATCTGGCATCCTTCTCACCGAATCCCTGCTATAGTTGTCCCTGTCCAAATGTGAAAAGTGTTGTTGTGCACATCTCTATTTTAGGCAGCTCTTTTGTGCCTCCTTTCTGAAAATCAGGTGCTCATCCCAGTCCTTTAGCAAGGTGGAAACTCAGGTTGCTAAAAGCAGCTGGCGTGTTTGCTGGGGTAGCTACACATGCAGACTGCAAAGCTTAGCCTATTCTTGAGCAAACGGTTAGTGCTGCTCTGTGCTTGAAGGCAGCTGGGAGTGCTCAGCTCTTCTTGGCAGTGCAGAATCACRGGCACTGGGCGAGGAGGAGCAGTTGAAAGCTATAGATCTTCTTCAGCTTCTGCCGTTGATTTGTTACCTGAGAAATGCTTTCAACATTCCCTCTGCTTTGGAACAAGGACTGGCTGTTTATCTCATTCCTATGAAGTCCAACACAGAGGGCTTCATCTTCTGCGGGGATCCCTGTGTGCTGCTTGTAATGCTTGTACTTAGCAGCTATCTTACTGATGTATGCTTTGCAGGAGGGGAGCTGGTAGCAGGCTTGCTTTCATGACAACAAACATKTAACTTCAAGTTTAGTAGAACTAAATCCTGTTTTTAAGAGAGAAAAATCSACTCCCCTTCAGTCCTGTATTTCTCCTAGAGTTCCTGCTAATCCCTTTATGGCTATATCCATACCTATGAGCTCCTGAACCTTATTAAGAGCTGCCCGATTCACAGCTTATTCTCTGGAAATCTGTCTTCTCCGACCTGTTCCAGGTCACCAGCAGCCTCTTCAAAGAGTGCAGGGTAAAGAGTAGAAGCAGCTCTCTGTAATACCAACATTGCAGATGAACATACCAATAATGCTGCACAATGCAAAAACTGACACCAGGCTGTGAGCGCTTCTGTGCCAGCTACGGAAAGAAGTGACACAGATGTCACTGTGACTGGCCTGTGAATGCACACAGCCAGGCATAAATTGCTTTTCAAGGTACTTGATGAAATTATGTCCTCTAAACTTTCCCGGTTCACAGGGTATTCCAAAGGCTTTCCCATTTTGCCCATGGCAGGGAGAAAATAGGCCAGAATGACCTTCCATCATGATCTTTGCTTCCATTAGCAGAGCCAATCCATCTCCTTTCCAGAATACCACCTTAGTGGCCTCTCTTAACTAGCACCAGACATTGGGACTGGTTTCCCTTTGSTTCCAAGGGTGAGAAAGAGGCAGCCGTGGTTTCTATAATCACTATTGCTACAACCAAGGCATTACTGGATAGCACCACTGCAAGAGACCTGGGCTAGATTTTGACTTCCTGGAGCTGTGCATGCAGTTTAAAATGAAAACTAACAAAAGTATTAAAGAATCGTTTAAAGAATTAAAGAATCCAACCAATAACATTGGAATTCACCAACTACATCAAAATTTCTCCTCTTTCTATTGAACGCTATGAATAATTAGAAGTCTCAGCATCAAAAGAGTCTAAACCTAGAGGAAAAAAAAAAGATTTTTTTTCTGTTATGTTCTTGAGAAGAGACATGTAATAGTTTTTTGTTGTGATAGTGAAGACTTTACCTCAAATCACCTGTCTTGTTATAGAGAATAGAGAACTGTGTCTTTAATGGTGAAGATAACAAGATATTTAAGGGTTCTGAGTGTATTTTTATTAGTAATTTCACATCTGATACAATACCTTCTTATTCATGTTCTCATAAAAACAAACCACAAACTGTAGCATCCTAGGAATATGGGATATTTAACGTCTCATATGAAATCAGGGCTGTAGGATTTGCCAGGAACCATGGCACATTGTACAGAAACACCTCTGACCCTGACAGCAGAGACTTTTTATTACTGAAACACTGAGATAGTCTCCTGCTGTGTGTGAATCTCTAGCACAAAAGGASCTGGGTGTTTTTAAGCAAACCATTATTTTTAACAAAAGATGTTCTTTCAGCCAATTTTGTTGAGAAAAAAGCAGCAGACACTTACTGTTAAACAAGCTTTAGAGTTTTCCTTTCCAGGGAAAATAGCATGAGTCTGGCATAATCAATGGCTCCAGGACAGTATGATAGAAATGCACATGCTATTGAGTAGCTGAAAGTCCGGCAGGAAGCACCAGGAATGGCAAACGACAGAGCATATTTCAGYATCAGCATGGCCAAAGCGTTGCACTGAGCTTAATCTTTACACTTGCTTAGCAAAATGCATTTAAACTGAACCTTTATTTCTCTGTAAAATGTCAAATTTCATCTAAAACCAAGCCTGTGATGGACCAAATATTTGCAGCTTCTTTTAGACTGTGACCTTCTTCATCCTGTACTTTGCTGCCAGGAAAAATGGCAGAATGGCTTGGGAACTGCTCAGCAAGCTGGCCAGGCAAAGCTGGAGCTATTTTTTCCATCTCAGAACCACCAGCCCTTACCTCGTTCTGTGATTATCTCCCTTTTATCATTTTTTTCCAAAGGTGAATCTTTTTCTTAGAGTGGCRAGGATGTTTTTGTCTCTCTGCCCGTCTTCCGCTTGGCGGCACTTCCCAGGGATGGCAGACAACAGGTCACACTGAAGTTCATATGGTCTCACCAAGTCAGTGGCATCGATTTCCATGCTAGTTWTTGCTTGTGATCATCCTATTCTAGATAATTCTTGCTCCCTGGGAGCTGCTGAGCACCAGTCAGTCTCCATGCCATGGCCTGAGTCCCTGCAAGGCAACTGTGGCAGGGGRGACAGAGGATACCACTTAGCAGGGCCCTGTGCCAAAAACCCTGTCCAGAAAGCACAGTGACTGCCCTGGGGTGAGTGTGAAGCTCCTCCTCTGTCACATTAACCTGTGTCACCAGCTGTGTCAGCTTTATGGCCATCTTGTGCCACAAAGATGTGCTCAGGATGGGTGGATCTCACCCTGGTTGAAGCCGATATGCTCAAAGCACCATCACCAAGTCACCATTTACTTGGTGACTTGGACATGATGTGTGGCATACCTGAAATGGCACGAGGATTCCAGCAGGTTTTTGATCTGCTAGATACTGCTGTGGAGGATTGATTAAAAGCAACTGACCAGATCAAGGTCACGGTGCACCTCTGTTGTAGGAGTCATAATCCCTTGAATGTGCCTGCCCCAAAAAGGGGAAAAAAACCCCAAACCCCCAAACTAGCAGAGCTGCYGATTGCCTCAAGTTCTCGATTTCTTTCCATGGGCAATTACAACCTTTGTTTAGTTTAACAGTGGGAGTAAAGTGGGGGAAAGCATATGAAAATTTTTRGAAAAATACTGTAAATTTCTTTCTTTAGCAATATATCAAAAGACTTTTTTATTATTATTTTCAATGCTGCCTATAGCAATAATAATGAAATAGGTAATAAGAATTGAAACAGAAAATTCATAAAAATGAAAAAAAAGAGTTTTTTTGTATGAATACTTCCAACTTGTGAAAAATCCCTCATCCTTATCCCAGTATAGCAAAATTTGATATCATAGGTACAAATTATGGAAAGTTTTGTTTCAAAGGAAGCGAGCACCTTCTAATGGGACAAACTACAGCTGCAAGATTTTCAACCAGTTGTGCTTGAGACACGAGGTCTGACGTGAGGTCGGTGTCAGGTGTTTGGGCGAGGAAAGCACCGTGTTCCCAGCCACAGATTAATCTGCCTACTCTGAGCCAAGGTAAAATTATCTTTGTTCCCTCACAGTTTTGAATGGGCTATTTGTTGCCTTTTAACTACCTCACAGTGAAAACACAGGGCTTTTCTGACAGGGGAAATAAAACGTCAGCCGTGTCCTTTACCAGCACCTCGGCAGCCGTGTGGGAATTGAGGGCACATTTGCCACCTCTACCTTAAAGAGAAACTCAGCTCTCAGAAGTCACTGAAATGTTCGTGTAGAGGATGAGTAACAAGGAAGTGCTGAATTTCAAGGCTGTTACCCAYGGCAAGGGTTCAGGCACACAGTGCAAGATCGCCTAGCTGGTCTGTACAACCATTCTGATCCGAAGCTGTAGCCCCAGATTTATTTATTTTTTTTAATCTCTTGTCAATTTTGTTTTCTCTGGTGTGTTTAATTCAAGGCAGTGATGTGCTGGCAAGGGCTCTTGGGAACTGCTGGTTAAAATGCTGCTGCCAAAATGAAGAGTTTTAGAATAATTTCCTGGACATGGTGGAGATCAGCTCCTCTCTGAGTAGTCTCGAAGCTGCCAAGGCACAAATACCATCACTAAACATGACATATAAGGTCCATTAGGGCCTTATACGATCCTAAAAATAGCATCATTGCTGACAAGAAAAAAAGCACCCAAGTCTCTGTGCCGTCTACTCAGGACCACTATTGTATCCACAGATGCACAACACAGTCTTGGGAAAACATATCTTGGTTTTCTTTTGAAGTAGGGATTTCTTTAAAAAATCACAGGAGGAAATGGAGAAGTGATAGATCAGCACTGATGAGAGCTGATTTTTAGGGCTCTATATGTGGTTAGTGATCCTGAAAAYGTGTTAAAAGAAACTGATTTTCAGGAGGAAGTTGGTTAGTGCTGTCAGAATATCAGCTTTCCTCATGTACCTAAGGTTTAAAGCAAAGATGTCCCACSTTACTAGTCACTGTGCAGATCATCTGTTTGATCTCTAAGGCAATTAATGCAGGCAACCATGTTAACCATGGTGTTGCCAGCAGGTCGAGGCAGGGGATCCTGCCCCTTTCCTCAGGTCTAGTGAGGCCGCACCTGGAGCATTGGGGGCAATTCTGGGCTCTCCAGTATAAGAGGAATGTGGAACTTCTCGAGAGGGTCCAGCGGAGGGCAACAAAGATGATTAAGGGACTGGAGCATCTCTCGTATGAGGAGAGACTGAGTGGGTTGGGCCTGTCTAACTTGGAGAAGAGAAGGCTGAGAGGGGATCTGATTAACATGTATAAACTCATGGAGAATGTAGAGAGGAAGYGGCCAAGCTCTTCTCAGTGGTGACCAGTGACAGGACAAKCGACAATGGGTCTAAGTTGCAACACAGAAAGTTCCATCTCCATGTGAGGAGGAACTTCTTCACTGTGAGGGTGACAGAGCAGTGGAACAGGCTGCCCAGGGAGGTTGTGGAGTCTCCTTCTCTGGAGGCCTTCCAGACTCACCTGGATGCTGCCCTGTGCCACGTGCTCTGGGTGTCCCTGCTGGAGCAGGGGGATTGGACTGCGTGATTTCTAGAGGTCCCTTCCAACGTCAACCAGTCTGTGATTCTGTGATTCTTAGTGAAGTATGAGTGTTAGCTACACCTTGCAAAGACAGCAGGCACCAACTTATGTCAATTAAAATGCTTTTAAAGCAGTTTAAGAAAAAAAAAAGAAAAAAAAAGAAAAAAAAAAAGAAAAAAACATTTTTCCTGATGTATTTTGAAGTTTCTGACCTGCTTCTCCTTTTACTATTGGTAATGATTGCTGGGCAAAAGCTTATTAAGCCTTACTGTGGTTATGGTCTCAACTTGCATACCTTTGTGTTACAGGCAGCTTAACAGTACAAGTCATCACTCAAACCCTGAAGAAAATATTCTAAAATTGGGGCCAGAACAAGCTTTATATTCTCGACATTAGCACTCAAGAAATGCACAAATCAGTGAGCTAAATATTGACGGTGCTATTCCGCACAGGTAAGCAAGGCAGGCACTTGCTCAGTTGCACGCACACCGCTTTGGACGTCAGCACCTGAGTGTTGGAGAGCCGGTGTCGGCTCGGAGGGACGCGCTAATTTGTCTCCATAAGYGTGAAAAGGTCTTTGCTGAGCTCTTCAGCCACCAGAAACAACCATTGACAGTTGCAGTGTGAGARCACAGGACAACCCTGCTCTGGATACCAGTGGAAATGTTTAGAAAAGCTGTGAAAATCRGTGGCCTGTAACATCTGGGCTTACATTTGTGCTTCTCTGTCCTGCAGGAGCAGTGTGACAGGTTCACTCATGAATGCCATGTTGTGGTTGTCTCAYCAAGACCTGCATAAAAGGAAATGAAACTACTCCTGGTGGTGATGAAGCTCTGTTTTTGCTAAAGCTATAGGAACCGGGAGTTTTAATGATTTGCATCYTGTACATCCTGCAGTGTGCACAGCCAAATGTACAAGGTCTGATAATCTTGATTTGTCAGAATTAAGAAGGCTGATGAAGTGATGCCAATTCTGGCCACTCTCGGTCATACACTGGATTCAAAGGCCTTCTTAGCTCCCGTGAGCAAGCAGCCCGTGCATYGGTGAAGAGGAGCATCTCTCCTCTCCCTTCTGCACAAGCCTTGGCCCGCTGAAGATATCCTGATGCCACCCACAGGAGGAAGCAGGTACTCCTAGGAGCTCTGTCCCTTCCAGCAGCTCCCTGTCCTGCTAAGCAGGGGTGCTGAGCAGTATTAGCAGGACTAGCAGGTGATATTAGCAAGCAGAGGAACTGTCAAGGCGCGTAGCTGTGTGGGCTGCGGGGTGAATATCAGTCTGGGGTGATGGTCAAGGCYCTTGCTATATCCGTGCCTCAGAATGGGCAGTGTGTTTGAACGACGCAGCCTAGGGCAGAGGACAGAAATCCCAGTTTCAGGGTTGGTCCTGATTTGGTCAAGCACGGGTCTGGGTTGGATCCCTCTCCTTMCTTGCAGCTTCCTCACGAGCAATTTGTAGTCACACGTGGACCTCCCCCGGATGCCTGATGAGCGGATTTCAGTGCTTGCCTCTCTTTGAGCTGCAACTGCTGTTAGTAAGCTCAGGGATTTGCAAGATTCAAGTAAAACTAAGGRAAACCTGGAGAGCTTCATTAGTTTTCTAGTTAGGATATAAGGCACTAGGTGCTCTAAATGAGGAAGAAAATCTCAGCCTTTACATTTGTGAAAAACAGTAGCAGAGAAGAACTGAGCAAAAAAGGAGGGAAATCAGTGTTTGTGGAAGTGAATTATGTAAATCTCACTGTACTATAAAAGTAAGTTTACCTCTGTGGGTGCATGAATACAATGACCAATCTTTGATTTTCCTGCAGTGAACAAACAGCTGATTAGCGTGTTTTGCACAAAATGCTCACTAAAACCCTGCTTTTAATTTGCACTTTAGCCACACTGAGAAAAATTTGGATTTACAGTGTGTATTTCTAAGATGTGCTTTCCATGCTGGCAATGTGGTGTCAAAGTCTCTAACTAGAGAGCCAGGGCTTCCTGGCAGCGGGGTTCAGCTGCCCCCCAGTTGTTGCTGGTGCTTTTAACATGGAAAGCGAGTGCCGAGCGCCCTGGCCGGGCTGCAGGACGCGTTCGCCCGCCCGCGCTCCTCGCTTCACACCGCGGGGCTGCCRGCTCAGCACACACCAGACCTGAAGCTGAGGGCACAAGGAAGGTTTGTGCTCCTTTCCCTTCCGTTGGCTTTTGCTTTGCGGGGAAGAAGCTTCCTTGCAAAGCGTTGTGGCTGTGTGTCTATTTGGGGAAGGACTGGACACAAGCGCGGCAACTCTCTCCCTGTGCCTGTGCTGTGGGAGCTCTGTCACTGTCAGGTCTGCAGCCTCACGGAGCCTGGGGAATTTATCTTCATCAGGCGGTCGGGAGGGAGGAGAAATGAGAGTGCCCGGGTGGGGAGCTGCCGCACGGAGATGCTGTATCCCGCAAATATTTCSGCACGTGCTTAGCTGGGAAGCGCGAGCGCAGCCCTGTGCGCCACCGGAGGATCTCTGGGCAGGCGGCCAGGGCCTTGGCAGGGAGGCACCTCAGCCCGAGCGGGACAGAGCGTTTGCCACGGGYGGGCAAAGCCCAGCACGCTCCCGCTGCCGCAGGTGCTCGTGCCGGGGGTTAACCACGAGAAGGATTTTCCTGCTTGGTAGGGGCTGTGCTGTCACTCCCGTTAGGACATCCATAGGGCGCTGTGTAACTGGTACGAGCCCCAGTGCCGGGAGTAACTGTGTGACCACCGTGTCCTGTGGCCCGGCAAGGCAGCGCTGCCGCGTGGGGCCCCAATGCCGCCCCGGAACCGGAGCTCCCTGCCGGAGTCAWGGAGCGCCCGGCGCCTCGGGGACCGGCATCCCGGTCCCGGGGTGTCTTGGCCGCTGCGGGCGCCCCTGCTGCCCGACGCCGCCTCGCGCGCGGGCCTCGGCGCCCTGCACGGCGCGCTCCCCGCGGCCGTTCAGCGCTGGGGCTGAGCGGGAGGCGAAGCGGGGCGGGGAGCTGGGGCCGGGCAGCTGGGGCCGGGCTGGCCGCGCCGCGGGGACGGGCCGGGACGGGCCGGGACGGGCGCCGAGGCGGCGCCGCGGCTCCGGTGGCGCCCGCCGGGGCCCGCAGGGGGCGCTGCCGCGGGCTCGGCGGCTCCGGCTGCGGCGCCGCGCGGGGCCGGGCGGCTCCGGGGGCGGGGAGGGGGGCGCGGGGGGCCCGGCGCGTCAAGGCGCGCCCGCCCCCTCCGTGCCCGGCCCGGCCCGGCCCTCCCCCGCGCGGCGGCGGCGGCGCTGGTGGAGCCGCCGGGCTCCCGCGCTCCTCCTCACATGGGGCTGGCGCTGCCGGAGGCTCCGCGCCGCCCTCCCGCCAGCCGCTGAGCGCGCACAAGGCGCCGCGCAAGGGCGCGCGCCGCCAGCCAGGTAGGGGCGCGGCCGTTGGCAGCGGCCGTTGGCGCGGCCGTTAGTAACGGCACGGGACGGGGAGGGGAGGGGAGGGGAGAAGAGGCGCGCGGGGCGCGAGCCCCGGGAAGCGGCATCGCTGGGGGCTTCTCCTCCGGGCGGCGTCTGGAAACGGTCCCCACGGACCCAACTTCAGGAGGGAACCGGAGTTAAGGTTGCTATTTTCTTTCCCTCCCCTTTTTAATCCAAGGCAGGTGACTTTAAAGAGCCGCGAGTTCTCCGCTGCCCATGCCGCCTGCTCCCCCCTACTTTTGATGTTCGTGTAAGGCTTACAACCGGAGAGTTAGCTCGCTGCTTGTGATTCCTGATTCTTTTTTCCCCCCACGTCAGGTGTTTTTGCCGGCCGCCGTGCCCCGCTTGGGCACGGAGTCCCGGCGCGGCTGGAGCGGGAGKCACGGGCTCGCCTCCCTCCTGCGCGGAGCGCCGCGCTCCGGATAAACCTTCCCGCTAGAAGCAGAAACCCGGGCCCGGCTCCTGCAGCCTCTGAGTGATTAGACCTCCCTCAGCGAACTCGGCAGGGCGTCTCTGGCTGATGAAGAGCTGTGAAATTGTGCTGAGGGTTGTTGGCCGCAGCGGGCGGCACGGGGGCAGTTAGGTAACTTGGCACCTGGCTCTTGTTCGCGCCCGTCCAGCTGCGGTGCTTTAAAGTCCAGTCACTTCGGCCGCTCCTTTTTAAGCGGTGAGCCTGGTGAAGCMGAGATGTCCAAGGGGGAGAGAGTTGTATTTTACTGGAGAGAACTAAGCCAGAGAAATGGGTGGTGCTTTAATTAGAGCTTCTGACTGGAGTTCAGAGGGATGCAGAAAGGGGTATTTTGGTGAYAGCGCCAGGTAAGGTTGCCTATTTTCTTCCTCAGATGTGTCTTGTTCCTGATGTGTGGTAGTTGCCAGTAGTGCCTGGGAACCCCTAGTCAAGCCCCAGGGAGCGGCTGTAGCGGCACATACAGACACCCCTGTAATCATCGTGTCCTCGCTCAGCAGCCCCTTTCCTATCTGACTGTGCAAAACTCTTATGCTCTGGGCACAGAACAACTTTCAGGTTATCAGCTGCTGCAAAGGTGAGCATCTGTGGGCTTATTGCTCCTTCGTTGTCTGCATTAGCATTTTTTTTGCTCTYTTTTTTTTTGCTCTTTCCCCCTCTATTAAAATATCTGACAGGACGCACATGCCTGGGTTCTAGTAAACTCCCCAGGTGTCAGGTATTTGTGGGGCTTCGGTTGTTGCTGCAACTGCAAATGTTGCTTTTAAAATGCTTTTGTTTAAGCTGTGACAGAAAGTAAAGGAAACAAACTTTCTGTTACTCAGGGTAAGTGTAGCATAGGAGCAGTCTTTGGAGAAACACTTTTTTTTTTTTTTTTTTGTTTGTTTGTGGGTGCCTTCTGTAACTGTTTTTAAATTTAAAAAAAAAAAACTAATTTGGAATGGCAAGTCTCGTTCTTTGGGTGGGAAAAAGAAGGCACTGAATGGTATTATTGCTTATCAGCCTAACTCTGTTAGCTTTGGTAATTCAGTAGGGTTTTCCCTTCACTGGCAACTTTGTCCAGCACAAATAGGTGCATATAGATTCAGTGCGTGCATAGGTAGATGTTTTAGGATTACTAACTTCATAAGTATGTTGAAAGTTTGGATACATGATTTCCTTGAATGCAAGTCTATTGGAGAACTTAAGCTAGGACCGCTGATGACAAATTATGTATCACTAAATTAAGCTTTTGTTAACATTTTAGCTTCTTATTGTTAAGACAAAGAGTAATATCAATCTGTTTAGCCAGGCTATGAAGCCTAACTGTTCGTCTCCTAACATCTTTGATCTCAGAGATGTTTGTCTAGGGTTGGATGTTTAAATGTACCCCGGTTCAAGATAGAGAAGTGAGGTGAACTGTGGGGAACTAATTCTCTTAATCAGAGTTGGATATTTGTACATCAAGCAGAAAGTCGATGTGATCCAACTAACTTTCTAATAGCATGCCAAAGCTTGGAGTTCTTGATACCCAAAAAAAAACTAACGAAATATGTGGTGTGTTGGCGAGGGTCAGATGCTGTTTGAAAGGAAATACTTGCCATGGCAGCTGTATTTATTATCATAAGTGTTAATTTATCTCCATAGGGATGGAGTAGGAAAATACCATGGRCAGAGAGAGGCTAAGTGCCTTGCCGAGTCACATAGGAAGTTTGAAAGAGAAAGAAAATGAAGGCACAAGCTCTAGGTTGGCCCCCTTCTTTAGAATAGGTAGTTTGGCTTGGTCAAAGTGAGATACAGGAATTTCTAGGTACTGTATGCAGTAGTTGGCTAACAATATTGGAATTTTAAAGTTTGCTTTTCTACTATATGGCTTTCTATGGTTTGGGCACATGTGATATTTGGTAGGTGTTGGCATTTCCCTTTATCTAGGCTCAGTRCTTTTCTAAAACATGAGGGGACGGGGGCAAGTAGAGCAGGTAGTAGACTCCATGGCAGCAGAGCGCTTTCTGGTGGGATGTTGCGGAGAGGAGTTTGGATGCAAGTAGCCAGCAGCCAGGGTTGTGATTCCTGATGCAGGTGGTAGTCACCAGCGCTTTACCTAAATACTCAAAACAAAATTGAGTGTTCCCCGCTGTGTCATTTTGCTGTAAACTGGGAGTTTTAACTTGAGCGACAAGGACATGTGCCTACAAAAAGCTGTGTTGCCATTGCTTTGAAAATGCTAACTTCTTTTTTTTTATTCCTTTTTTTAATTCCTTTTTTTTTCCCTGGTGTTTATGACCACCATGTGATTATATTTTTGTACTAAAAACCGAGACACAGTCTTGTGAAGCGAGGCTGTCTCAGCTTTTCTGAAAGGTGCCCGACTGCCAGGTTGCCGTGTAGCTGGGCAGGTAGCTTGGAGGCGCTTGGCTTTTGTCCGCACTGGGAGGTGCGGTGTCCTCTTCCCGCTTGCTTGCATGCGCTCTTGGGGCTGGGTGCTGGCACCAGAGGGCACTTAGTCCATGTAGACTTGGTTTTCAGTGAGCAAAAACCGTCATGCTATTTCTCACTAGTCAGCTAGTTCTAATTTCTGTATTTACCACAAACTGTCAAGAAAAGACTGTATCRGTGTTTCCTCCCCTTGCAATTTTCTGTGACAGATGCTACAGAGTTGTGAAGTTTCCCTTCCAGCTTCAATTCAGAACCAGAATTCATTTTTAGCTGGTGTGCATGTCCTTTAACAGCTCCGACCCCCGGCGACAGAAAGAAGTTTGAAAGCGGCATTTGTGCCCTAGAAAAATCTAGCCGAGATAACGGGAGCTGGAAACCGGGCCCGAGTGAGCACGAATGTGAGTGCTTTGCTGAATCATAGCTCGGGGCGCGCAGAGCCAGCAGCCCTGCCAAGTGCCCAGCGCCGCCCCAAGGGCTTGTACAAGCCCTCAGCGCGGGCGCTTGGAGACCGTGTGAACCGTAAAACCGAAACACGAGGGGGTTCGCGCGTGCCGCTAGACACGGGTGGGAACGCCGCGTTGCCCGTGGGTTCGTTCGGGCGCTCTCGTGGAACTCGGCGGGAGTCTCTGGCGCTCCAAGAAGCGGTAAGAAGGGGCGGCGGGGGCGCGCGGGGCCGCGCGGGGGCGCGCCAGGACAGCGCAGCGCAGCGCGGGAGCCGGACCCGCTCCGCTCCGCTCCTGCCGACCGGCCGGGAGGCCCCGCCAGCAGGGCCGGGGCAAGCGGAGCGGAGCGCTCGGGTGCCTCCGCTGGGATCTCCCCAGGCTGCACAAGTCTGCAAGCGTCTCKAAGTGGGCTTAGTTACCGTGTAGGAGTTGGCTGGACAGAAGGAGTTTAATCCCCTGGGGTCCAGGCAAAGTTTGGTGTCCAACCCTCCCAACGCTCCTGCCTGGTGTCTCTTTTAATGCTCATGTTTCCTACCCAATGGAAACCCCTTCCCAAACTAGGAGAAGAAAAGTCTGGCAGCTTCTGTGGCAGCCTGATTGAACGAATTGCAAGAAGCATCTTGGATTGGGTAGCTGGGAAGGTCCTCGGCTGCCTGACAAGCAGTGATTCCTAGGCAGAGCTGGGCACGAGGCAGTTTGCTCATTTATTTTCTATAGCTGCAATTCCTCAGCCTGACACAGAGAGTATCTACAGTGTTTCATTTGCTTGTCATTTGTGGCTCAGCAAAGGTTATAAGAGCTGTTACAGAGAATGGAAGTAGTGGAGTAGGTGAGTACAGCATGAGGTGAAAGGGGATGCTTCCTAAGCAAGGAAAAGCTTTCTTGGTGACAGCACTGCGAGGTGTGGAAGCCACTGCCGGGACAGCCAGGCAGTTCAGTTAACATGGGCTTTGCTGCGCCCCTGCCTGCTGTAATTTCCTTCAGTGTGTTATTTACTGTGAATTAACCACTCGGGTTGTTTGGACTGTGAGCAGTCGGGCAGCAAGACGGACACTCATTTCCCAGGCAGCAAAGGGTGATGATGGTTTGGCTATCAGCTGCATCTGGGACATAGGTGACATCTAGAATTTATTTCTTGTGCTGGTTTCATTGCATATTTGCTTCAGGGATTTCCTTTCTCACATCCCACTGCCCAGAGACCTCAGGGGAGGATCGTGGTCTTCAGCAGCGCTTTCCACTCTGGCTCTGCATAATGTGAGGGAAGAAGGTTGTCAGTATGGCAGTTGCTATCTAGAAGGAATCTATCGATGAGCAACAGGTTATTTTGGTACATGCAGAAGTGGATTTTTGAATAAAATTATGTAAAAAGTATCTTCACTAGAAGAATATCTCTCCCGTTACGTGAAAACTGTAAACCACTGGTGTGTGGATGTGTATGCTAGTAAAAGCCTTGGATGTGTGGATAAATGAATGACCCAGAGCTAACAGTGTACTAAATAATGTGGACAGCTTTTTCTTAATTGACATTATGTTAATGACACTGAAAAACTGCTGCTGTTCCCAGTGCATTTACCAGCTGATGGAGTTGTGCGTCGCTGGTGGAACCTGATGTAACTGTTGCCTTTCTGCATCACATGCTGCTGACAGATACTCTGCAAACACTTTGGCTGGACTGTTAGTTTACCAGCAAAGTTTTGTGGGGYCGTTAAGTTTCACTGGGATTAAAACTGACTTGGAGATCCTGCTGGATACTTGGCCAGATAGGCTTGGCTTTGCATAGTGATCAAATAAATGGAAAGTATCTAGTTTATATGGAATTATTTGTATGAAGAAGAGAGATCATCAGGTAGAAGTGAAACAGCTGATATAATTACTTTTCTGTCAATTYAAAACACATGTGAGAGCAAACAGCAGAGCTAATCAAACCAGGAAAACCAGTGTTAACACAGCACTGGATAATACTGATGACAAGGGGGATTTTGTTAAAGATGTAGTCTCCAGGTGATTAATGTTTAAATGTCTTCCATGGATGGGGAGGAGAGATGGTATTCCAACTGTTGCACATAAAAATAGGTTRTTTGGGTTGTAGGAACTTGTTATGGACATTGACTTTTTTCTTTGTTCATTTGTAGCAGTACAATATTAAGGACCATTCCACACACTTGCTCAGTCATCTAAAGACTCAAATGCTCGTTGCTCTTTGAGACTGTGTGACCAACCTAATGCATCTAGAGTGGAAATCCAGCTGCAATGCTACCTCTCTTAGGTGCTCACTTTGTTCGGTAACCTTACTGTGCACGAAGAGACTATGTAGGCGCATTTATATAGCTTTAAAACATTCTTGTATTGACCCAAATACACAGTAGTTAACTAGGACATGTGAGCTACATGGCTGCATAATAGCACCTGACCCCCTGTAAGTTGTCTGTTTAGTCTTTGCTGGCCAGGCAGTGTCAAGAGTGGGGAAACTGGCTTCTCCAGCTTCTTGCATAGGCTGGCTCTCTGCTGTCTGACTACTTGCTGTCTTCTGGCTCCTTGGTTTTACTGCTTTTGCCTAAATTAGAGCCACACAAGATATTCTCACCCAACTCTCTTACAAGTTTAGCAGTTTTCACAGAACTTTTACCCAAGGTTACACACGTCTGCGGTGTCAAAACGATACGTTGGATCCTGTCAGCGTGATCTTGTATATGTTTGACGCTAATATGTTTTATAATTAGTTCTTTGCCTGGTCTTACACCATGACAAGCTGCGCTGACACGGAGTGCCTAAGCTAAGAGAGTCAAGGAACAGCTGAGCCGAGACACGGAGATACGAGTTATTTTGAGTAACTCTTTATGCTAGCCTGCTATATTTTATGCTGTTTGAGAATGAGGAGAGAGTCTAGTGGGTAACACCGGAGGGAAAGRAAAATAAGAACAGGTTTTTATAGATAGGTAAGTTTTTTTCTAAGAAAGGCAGTATGGAGCRGAAGAGAGGAGAAGGTATTTTTGGTATTTAGTGGGGGCTGGAAGGATCAGAAATTGCAAGTGGTTGGAAGAAAAACAGTGGATCAAGCTCTGACTTCTGAGGTGCAAAGCTTATGTTGCCTTCACTGGTACTAGAATCATTTTTTACTTCATCAGGAGGCTTTAAGAACTTGAAGATCAGGAGTTTTTGAGATACAGCTTAGTCTTGGGGAAATTGATATACTTTTACTTTTATAAAATTTTGCAGAAAGCTGTCTTATATTTGGTCATTTCTATGCAGGAGAATAATTTTCTTAATTGGTTAATCTCTGTGCAGCAGGTCAAGGAAGCCAATGCATTTTTGGTGTAAGATCTCAGGAGTTAAGAAATTGTGAAAATAGGTTGGTGAGTGTGGAGGTTYTTTTTTCCCCTCCTCTTTTCTTCTTGAATTTGATTAGTGTTCAGCCACTAGTGCCCCTGACTTGTAAGCTGATCTCTAGCCATTCTTGGTGCTCTTTCAGGAGTTGTAGCTTTGCTAATGGCAAATGTGTGTGCATGTATGTACGTGTGCACTTGCTCTAGCCAGCTGCAGGTGCTCTCGCTGGTTTGTTCTTATGTGCCACCATTAGTCTGGCATCTTTGCAAAGAGCCATCCAAGCTGTGCTGCTGGGGATGGGTAGAATTTGACAGATCTCCTGCTTATAAATAAAGATTGAGACTGTTGTCCCTTTATTTAAAAGGTGTCACTTAACTGGTGGACTTAGTTGCCCATATGCTCAGCAGGTGCCATCAAGGTGGCTGGTGCTTCAGTCTTCTACTTTGGGGATAAGATGCAAGTATTTACATTGCTAAGGACTATCTTATGCACCAGCGCTCCTTTGAGTAAGGAATTCAGCTTGAAGGTCATGGAAATGCAGTAGTCTTTTTAATATTTCTGTTAGCTTTGATTTGGGAAACAATCAGTCACCAGCTTCCCCCCCGCCCCACCCATGACAGATGAAAGACAAGGGACACATCTTCAGTTTAAACACTTGTCAGAAGGCAGTTGAGCAATAGAAAGGTTTGTTTCCTGCCCTAAATGCAWCTTCAATTGCTGTATGTTACCGCTCATGCTGTTAATATGCAAATGTGTATTCTTGTCCTGTTAAATTCTAGTCAATGTTCTTAAATAAGCCCATTCCTGCTGGTTTTACTCAAATAATCAGTATTAAGAAATTCTAAACCTCACCTGTACTGAATAGGATGAACCATGACTTTTACACATGATGGTGATGAAGCCAAATATGTTCTGCAGGTCATTTGGATCTTRACTAGTGAAAAGCAGATTTTTACATGCCTTCAATTTTATTATCTTCTTAGATAAACCATTTTTCACAGTGGGCAAATTGCTTTATAGTCATTAATTTACTTACTTGCATTTATGTCTTGTCAGTGCTGTTGTGAAAGCGGTTATGTTTAACAACCCATTTAGCAGGCGAGTGATTCTCTTAGGCTGTTGTATCCATTTCCCGGTGGCCATCCATGATCTGTCAGATACTAATTTTCCAAAGGATGCAGTTTTATATCTGTGACTAGAGGCTAAATTGGAGCTGAATGAGATTTCAAATTGATCAAACACTCTCTGTGCTATGGTCCATTTCCCTGCAGTTCATGAGAGAAAATCAGGGAAGATGGATAAAGCAAGTGGCTCCTGTTGTAGCTGGTCTCCTCAACTTCATTATAAAATAGGAGCTTCCCTTCCCTTTTGACTAGGTACCACTGTGTGGGTTGGCATCGGAATGTGTAAGATGGACAAAAGTGGCAATGTCTTCTTTTTTGAAAGATATGGGCAAGCTAGAGAGCAGCCTTCACATTTTCCTTGCAGCTGTTGCCAAGAAACTTGAGTTGAACGTAATCCTTTATCGATCGCGGTTTCCTTGACTTAGTTACGATGTGAGTTAGAACAAAAATTCAGTTTCTGTAAACTGATTCTGATGTGCCCCATCCTTGGCCCTAGTAGCAAAGAACTCTTGTGGTGAGATTTCTTTCTGCTCTCTCGGGTAAACATCTTGAAGGATGCTGCCGTGAGGCCTGCAGGACGAGGCTGTTCCTGTTTTAAACRGTTTGTTAGGTTGTCCTTGCTGCTTCCAGCATCCAGATACACTTCTAGCACAGACATCTTTAAGGCACTCTGGCCTCAGAGAAAAGACAGAACGAACTTGGAGCAAGATGGGATTTAGCGATGCGGGGTTTTCAGGCCAGTCTTTGGCCTTGTCTCTGTGCTCCATTAGTCGCTTCTGAGGTGTTCAGAGACAAGTAGTGCGGTTGGAGGGAACTGATTTTGCAGCCTTAATGTTGTGGTGAGTTTCCCTTTGCTATGTAGCAGAGGGAGAGGCCATTAGGACATTTTACTGTTATGGGAAAGGAGCAAGGATGTTCTAAAAAAGACATCCTAGCTACTGATTCAAAGAAAAGACAAAATCCTTGGTCTGCTGCTGGCATTCCCATCGACTTCAGTCGACAGCCTGTACTTCAGGAATCTGTGGCTTTGTGGCATCTTTCATGAATAAGAAAAGGGAGGCAAAGATGCTGAGGCTTTTGATTCAGTCTAACTTGAGCATCACGCTCTGAAGTGTTTAATGTGTGTGGAATAATTTGAAAATAGAAGGTGAGACAGGAAAAAGTACGGTCCATCTCTCTCCAGGGAATTTATAATGTTGTGTTGTGCTGGGAGATGGGACAACAAACAAAAGATTTTCTAAGTTTGACCTGCCTGTGATTTATCTAAGAACAGTGAGGAAGAGCAGCTAAAATCCCCATTGGTGCAGCCTGTCAGCTGTGGTAGAATTCATGAGTAACCTGAAGTGAAACTCTTTTCCCCCTTTCATTCCTTTTCTCCAAAAAAACAAAACAAAAACAACAAAACAAACAAACTCTAGGGACATTTCTCTCTACCYTGTTCAAGAAACTCCAAACACTGAGGGCAAGTGATGAATCCCTCCTTTTCCTGCTGTTGAGTCTGTAGGCTGGCAGGAATGGAGAGCGACCAAGGGGTAGCTGTGCAGGGTGGTGTTTTTGACTCCATTTTCTGCCATGTCTCACTTCTGAGTTGCATGTTTGGGAGCAGGTTTTAATCCCAAGGGAAGGAACAGGTGACATGGAAGGCTGAAACAAGAAGAAAAGAAAAACAGTAAAAGAGAAACCTCTGCCTTTGCCACAGTCTAACCAGCCTGTGCATTCTCACWAATGCAGAATAGTGTTGTTCCTGTTTTTCATAATATGCATCTGTGTTTGGTGCTGCCTCGGTCTTTGAATGAGTCAGAAACATTGCTGTCATTCTGTAATTCTACCCAAACGGTACTAATTGGGAACTAAGGAACAGCAGGGTTATATAATTTGCCTGAGATCCTACCAGGAATCTCTGGCAGCGTGCAGCACCAGAACAGGGATGTCTGGGCTCCCCGTCCAGCACACAGCCATCTGTAAATACAGATTTCCCCTAAAAAAAAAAAAAAAAGTCTGTGTTATATTTTATGCGTATTGCAAAGAGAGTGGAAAGCTTGATCCAAAAATTCTTTCATTTCTATTCTAACGTACTACGTGGCAGGCTGAAGTGTGATATTTCCGTAGCACAGGGTAGGCTTTGGGGCTATAGAGAAGCACTTATGGAAAAATTACAATCTATGAAGAGATTTAGAGCTATTTGTCTTCCACAAGCTATTTACTTCATCAACTGAGCTAACATCTATTAAACATTCATTCTAAGTATAATACCCTTAAGAGTCAATTTAGGTAAACTGCAGTACCTTTCACTAGGCTAAAAAATTGCTTTGCATAATGCATGTAGAAAAATCCATTAAATCATCTTTTTTCTTTCCCTCTTATTCTTATACTTTGAAATTAAGATCTTTATTTTTATTTTTTATGGGGGAGTAAACAAGGGGAATAAGCTTATTTGTCAGCCTCATAAATGGACAGTCGGAACTTCTGTGTCTATGAGTTTTTTTTAAATCATGTCTTCAATTTTCTTCTCTTTTAAGCTGAATACGTTATCATGAGCACAAACTTTCGCGCTCCTATTGTAGCCAACAAAAGCCTAAAAACCTTTAGCACTTTGGCATTTTCCAGCTTGGCAGCCAAATGAATGTTTGGGACAATATCAAAGACAGAGACTTAAACCATGTTGYAGTGCACATTTAGCCTGTCCTTTACTTCAAATACTAGGTGGTATTTATGCAGCCCAAGGCCTGCAGCAGGGTGATGTTTGAGGGTCAGCATCTCCTTTGCTCGTTGTCTCAGAAGCCGGGCAGCTGCGTGGGGTTGCAGGTGAGCAGCAGGATTCTGTTGAACCCCATGGGTTCCCCGGCCGGCCCTGAGAGGGAAAATAGATCCAGGTGAGAGCCGCATGGGGAGGTTGGGTCCTGGTGGAAGACAGGAAGGGTTGACCTCATGCGGGGCTAAACGGGCAGCACATGGGCATCGACTGCAGCCTGGCTCTGCTGTGGCACTGCTGTGGGTCATTCTGGCCCCTACGGGTTCCCCTGTCCTCACTGTTTGCCTCTTACTGGGTACTTAAAGCAGGTCTGTTTTAACTCCTGATCTGAGGCACAGCAGCTAAGGGTGCAAAAGGTGGTTCAAAAATGTATGGAAAGAACTTGGGGAAAGGCGTGTTTATTTTGACTTTTTGCTGCTTCATCATTAACCTCAAGCGAATTTTTGGTGGTAGTATACAATGGTTTTAGCAGGTTGAGTATTCCAATATGATGTCCTAATATTAGTTTTACTAGGATATTTCAATGAGTCAAAAATAAAAAGAACATTGTGGGATTTGTCTGTGTTTAAGTGTGGCGATTGACCTGCAAATCATTCACCATGACAAGGGGTAGGGGAACACCAGCAGACAATTTGTGGATATTAATGTTGCTTTTGTTGATACTACTAATAAATAATAAGCTCAGGAAGGCTTTTAGCTACCTGAACTCCAGTGAGCCTCTTCCCCACAAATACCACCAGTAATTCCAAGCACAGGAAAAGGACTTTGTGGGCTCTGAGCCCCCTACAAAGAGGGCTTGCAAGGCACTATGAGTTTCTCCATGTTCATGCTTTCAGCTAACGTGCATTTTCTTTAGGATATCTGAAACTGGAGTTGCGTGTTGGAAACACACATCTGCCTGCAGCCCAAGATTTCCCTTTGCCCTCTCTGAAGCTGATGGCATCTGTTGATAGCTGCCAGTGCCAGAGACTGCATCTCTGTGGCCTTCCCAGTTGATTTATAACTTTGACTTATAAATCTCCTAGAGATTTATAAGAATTTTCTAGTTTCTTATTTAACAGTAAATCAGGCTAGTTTAACCTGCTTTATATGTGGTGATGAGTTTGAATTAGCCCATAACCCGCTCACTTTGCTGAAAGGAGATTAGAAAATACATTTTACCAGTGGAGCCGTAGGGAAGCAATTACGACAAATTTAAACAGCTGCTTACAGAAGACAGCATCTGTTTAGAGCCTCTGACTTATCACCACCACATAAATCTTATGGCTATTAACATGAAGTGTAAACTGTGTAGAAATGCTTTTTATTAGTGTGTTTGTTCTGATAAAACTATACCAGCAGTACATTTGGTCTGGTTTATCCTAGTGTAAGTTATGAGCATGGCAGGAAGGTTCTTTCACTTTGATATCCCAACAAAAACTTGTAGGGGTAGGCAAAGGCACAGCGTTTACTTCCACGTTTGATCATGCTTTGGGTATTTTTAAAAACCTTTAAATAAGAAGCTAGTCTTAGCAGCTAGAGCAGCTTTACCTGCTTGTGCTTTGCTGAGACCCACTGGCCAAGCTGAAAGCTGTTTTCAAGCAGTCAAAGCCATGTAGAAAAGATTTCCCTGTGTAAACTGCTCAAAAAGCCCAACAAGTCCTGCCAAACACACATCCCAAGCCGTGCTCCCCAAACTGCTTCTTGTTGCTTGGTTTGAATTCCCCTTCCCTTCATCCTTGTGCACCATTTAATGCTGGCAATGTTCTGGTAGGCAACCTGTAGCTCAGCATTCAAGTTCATTTTTTCCCTCATCTCCCTCTCTCTCTTNACCACCTATCTATTTTTAAAAAAGAAATCTCCAGGAGCAATATTTTCCAAGCTAAGAGAAATTTTATTCAATAGGAATTTAATGCAACCCAAGAGGGTAACCATAAAATGTTTTGCATCCTTTTTCCTTCTTCCTCCCCTTTTAAAATACCTCTAGCACACTTTAAAGAAGCAGCAGTCTGCAAAGACTTTTTAGATGATTTCTGAAGTGCTGTTTTTTCATATTGCATGTTTCTCCACATGAAATATATGCTATTAAAACACAGTGTTGCAGCAAGACAACTCCAAACTCATTATGTTAAAAGTAAAACAAGCCCTTGTAAGCCAATTATATGTCAACTAGAAATATTCTTTAATCTTGAGTCTTTAAGTAGTATTTTTGTATGAAAGCAGTTAACCTTTGGAAGCACTTAGTTGTGGATCTAGTGAATTTGTTACTGAACATCTTATTGGTAGTCTATTTAGAAGTTTTTCCTGTCATTTAAAGCAGCTATAGACTTGCCTTCCCCTCTCTCAGGTGAATTATTATTCCCTCTTTAGCATGGAATATCCAGCTCGCTCTTCTGCCCTTCAGCTGGTTGCGGATGCAGAGCTGCAGGTGGCCACTCGGTGCGGCCTTGGGCTACCTGCGTGGCTGGTGTCCTGTATTTGTTAAGGTTCTCATCTGGTTAGATCTTTTCTGGGGGTTGATGTAAATAATGTATGGGATTTCTGTGGTAAAACCGAACTTGCAGCTTTGGGGCAAAATTGAGGTGAAGGAGGAAAAGTTCAGTATGTTCTGCTCCTGTGGTCGTGGGCTGGGTTAGCYACAGTGCTGCGAGAAAGCAGAGAGGGATTTCTGCAGTGACTCATTTTCTCATCTGTGGCAACCATAGAAACAACTGAAAGCCCTTGGATCTAGTTTCCAGTGAGACTGTTACTGTGTCTATAGTAAAATGGTTAATAAAACTTGGAAAAGGGTCTGCCCTTAGAGCCGCTTGTTTGTGAGCTGACCGGAGACTGGCGGACACCCMCTTCCCCCTCTGCATGGACATGTCATCGCATAAATGTTTGTGCAGCTCTGTCCTCCGGCCTTGCACTTTGCTGGTTACAGTGAGCCCGGCCTATCYGAGAAACAGTGTTTCCTTTACAGGGCAGTGTACCAGCCAGGGCTGCAAATGAAGGGAATAGAAGAGCCACAAAGGACTGCTGTGTTGTCTCCTTCGAAGCATCATGGACGAACGTGGTGGAGTCCGGGCTCCCTGAAGGTGCCACTTGCTGCGGGAAGGGCACTGCTCCATCCTGGAGCTGTGCGTGGTGATAGTGTCCTATTTTAGTCTTTCCCTGACCTGGTTCTGTCATCTGAAAGGGAAGGCTGGTTTAAGCGCCTGGAGACTAAAGGATGCTTTTCCCAGCCCCTGCTGTGCATCATTTAACTCTCTTTATGTTAATGGAGGTAAATAAAGTCTAAGCAGTGTGCACACTGTCATAGCTGAGGGAATGTTATGGCTGGTGGGTGTTTGAAAGAGAAAAAGCAGTTTTAGGGAGAGGTGGGGTTCCTTTATGAGAGGCTGTAATCAGTGAGTCTGAGTATTGTAGTCCTGTCAGATGCTGCTCATGAATCCCAAAAGGAGGAGAGGGAAGACCTATTGACAGCAGTAGTTTTAAAGACTGAACAAGTGCAAAGGTGTATGTGGAATCCTAGGATGGAGCTGTGCTTCACAGCTCTGGCGTGAGGGCTGCTCGCGGCTGTGGAGATCACTGGAGTGAATTCGCTGGGGCTGGGAGCCYGTTCCCCGTTTGTTCGGGGAAGGAAGGTGGCGGGTTGGCTGTCAGCAGGCGACACGAGGCACGCGCTGCTGCTGCCGGGGCCTCGGAGAGCTCCTGCGGCTGGGTGCGTTGCACAGCCACTCTGTAATCCCTGGGGCAAATAAAATAACTCGAGGGTGATGCCGAAGTGTGTGAGGGTGCTTTATTAAAAGAAACATGGAAAAAATGTCTCTCTGATGCCCTTGATGACCTAGTGAAAAGAGCCTGTTAATGCCCCTGATGTCAAACGCCACCTTCTCAGCTCTGTGCAGCATTTGGACAACGTGCGCTGACACCTTTAGAGCACCTGGGTCGTGTCTCTCCCTGTTCGAGGCACATTTGGAATGTGATTACAGGGTATGATGTTAACTGGTAGCGTAGCCCTCTTTGCTAATGCCCTGTTCCTAATGCTGTTGAATTGCATTGCCTCTGTACTGGCGAGAACTGCTTATAATTGACATAGTAATGGGATCCTAGATGTGTTTGTGCCTGAGGTGCCTTTTTTTTTTTTTTTTTTACTTCCTTTGTAAGACATCTAATTTGGATTCTTGAATGTAGTTTTGAAATGTGAAACAGGCCTTTTGAAAATAGGGATGTGGGGAGTGCTGGCACAAAAAGTGGTGGAGTAAAGAATGTATCCCAATAAGTCCTTGTTTTATCCCATTTCCCTATGTAAGTGCTCCCAATGTATCAGTGAAGAGCTGGTATGGTATCCCWCCAGACACTATCCTTTTAAAGCACTAAAGGGGCAAGTATGTGGTTACCATCCTTCTTATTCAAGCGTGTACACACGCTTTTTGCTTTCAGTTTAAGTTCAGCCACCTCTGACTTACTCGTGCAAGTCCTTTTGATTAGTTAATTCACTGCCTTTATTGAATGTCATTCGGAAATTAAAAGGCTGGCACATGAAAGCTTCAATGCGGGACCTTTGGTGGTCCTATTTGTTGAGCTGCCTGGTCCTTTTAATCAAGTAGCTGAATTGCTCTGCTCCACCAGGCGTGTTCAGCTCTCCTGAGTCTCAAGAAACTCATTTGCAGGAAGAGAAAATGTTAAACCTATTCTAATTTAATAATCTATGTTCAGAAAAGGGTAAAATTGCTATTTAGGTAAGTAGATAACGAGAAACCAATTTTTAGAGGAGTTACTAAGCCTGCATACATGCTTTGGCAATTTTTATGGCAAAATCAAGTATTAAGGTAATGCAGTTTTCAGGATTTTGATTTATGTTGCTCATTATATAGCCATGCCTTCCTCTGTAGGATGGTCCAAAGTGCTGTGGAAAAGTCATCGTAGGGAGTTCGTTGTAGTGGCTCGAGGCTCTGTATCGCACAGGCTGTTTGGCTAATGTGTGTTTGTATCCTATGGTGGCAAGGGGAGGGGTATCTGCTTGTTGCTGTAAATAATGGAAAATGTTTCTTGCTGAGCCTCCGAGGTGAGCTGGAGAATGGATGAGCAGGATTAGAGGAGATAATTGGGAAATAAACCATGTGGAAGGAAAAGGCGCTKCAAAAAGCTGAGGCCTCTGAGTCACAGCTGGCGTTAGCGGCTTTTCAWGGATGCCTACAAAAAATATCCACTGAGAAACAGCCCAGCGTGGCCAGAGCTGGTGTTAGTGTTGGGTTGGAAACAGCGTTGTAGCTCAGGTGTTACAGTCACATGGAAGGGGCAAAAGCCAGATCCATGTCATTTGGGGGAGCTGTCTTATTCCTCGCCCCTTGTTCTAAGTAGACGCGATGATAAACAGGGTGCAGTGACTTGCTGAAGCTTTGTGGGAACATCAAGTTGGCTTTTCCAAATCTTGTTCTGCTCTCTCCTTCAGAACAACATTACCTGGTCTAAGCTTTTTCTAAAAGGAAAATTAAAGATAGACATCTACAGAATTAGCTACTTGCCCAAATCCTGTGTCTGCACCTGGAGAAATCAACGGGAAGCCGAGTGCCAAAGCAATGTGGAGCTGTCCTCCCTCTCTATAATGATGCTCACGATTTTATTTTTGCTACAATTTTACCTGGGTCAATAATTATGCCTTGTGTGCTTAGAAACCTGAAGCCCCGTGCCCCGTGTGCGGTGCAGGCACGTGTGGCCAGAGAACTGATTTGGAAAATAAACAGGAAACCTCAGCAAAGGGGATCCCACAAGCAAGTGTCTGCTGTTGACTGCAGACAAGCAAGTGTCTGCCCCCTTGCGTGACAACACTGCAGAGTTGGTAAAAACGGAAAAATGCACGGATTATTCCCCAAAGTAATAAAACCCCCATACACCTTCTGTTCCCAGTGTTGTGTTTAAGGATGAGTCTCTAAGGTGGAAAGACTTTGAAGGTGTGACCTCTGTGGTTATGGGCTGTATTTCAGTTATGGTATATGTGTTGTAGATTAAGTATTTGCCAAGTCAGTTTGAATTTAAACATGCTGTGATTATGGGGGTCGATAAAAATGCCAACCCCTCAGTGGGTGCCAGGCACTTATTTTCATAGCAAATTCAAATGCCAGGGAGAAGAATCAACGTAACTTTCCCTTTACATTCTGAACTTTTAATAAAAAGCACTGGGAATACTATACAATTCTATGGAACATATTCTGGATTAAATAAGTATTATTCTTGATGTGAAAGAGGCTATTGATGTCTCTGAAGCTTGTCCATTTTGTGAGCACTGTTCCTCTGAAGGCACTGTTGAATTGCTTCTTCAATGACATATTTGAGTATAATGGCTGTCATTTATTTTTTGAAATGATTCCCATCATCARCTATATTAGATGATTTAAGATGCAGGATTTTTAGTTTTCCTGCCACTGTGGGAAGGGTTAAAGTAGTGAATATAAGTCTGGGCAGAGCCACGTAAGCAATGGGCTTATGGTTGGGGGGAAAAAAAATCATGAGGGTAAACTGAGTAATTGGTGTAAAATAGGACTTTTGTGCATTTTTAATGGAAACCAGACTTGTTTTCCTTCAGCACAAAATGTTTCATTGGCTAAATACTTGTGAAAATTTGAAATTAGGAAGTTTAAATTTCTTAGGTATTCGCTTCCTTGGGGTTTGACCAGGATATTGGCAATCTAAATTCCTATGAATCTCGCTCTCTCTCTCTCTTATTTTTTATTTTTGGCCCCTCCTCATTGAGTTGAAACTATTTGGCAAATTTAACCTTGAATAATTTTGCTTCCCATCAATTCTTCTGTGGAAGATAGACTGCTTGTTTGATGCAGGCTGTGTTTTCCTAATAGTGAACGTGAATGAAGGATTGAAGCGGGTCTGTACTGCTGAAGAGTGTCAATACAGTGGGTGGATGATCAGAAGTTAAGATGAGATGACGCTTCCAGAGCTATTTCCGCAGCTGTTGCTGCTTGGCACAGATTTACTGGAAATCAATGACAATTATATCAGTGTTTTATTTTGGCCCTGTGCTTCTTTTTTTTATATATATAACCAATACATTCATCCGAGTCTAAAAATAGTTTTAAATTTATGCTTGAGTTATTTTTATATGGTACAACTATAACAGTTTCCTTAATTTTGTCAGTCATTTTTGTATTGAAAAAAGTAACCCCACTGTTAACACGTTACTAAGATTTCTGCACTCAAAGGTTGCTTCCCCCTGGAGTCTCCCTTCGCCTGGAAGATGGCATATATTAAAATTTTATAACAGTTCCCGTTAGTTCCAATGCTATAATCCTGGGATCAATGTGACTGCCCTTCTTTGTAGCCTGTCAAGTGTAATAAAAGCTGGAGCAGAGCCATAAAGAGACTGGAATTGGATCTGCTCTTATAATCAAGGCATTTGTACGCTCCAAACGTGACCGCTGTTGTGCTCCTCCTTCAGGTGAGTCGCCACGTATGGATTCAGGTGGCTGCAAGCCCGTAGTCCTACTTCTCTCGCTTCATATTCCACTCTTTGTACACAGGTAAAAAGAAATGGTCTTGTCTGGGTGTGAGTGCACACTGCAGATAACCCTGCCCAAGGTTTTGGAAGGAAAAGGGGATTCTCAGGAGTAGTGTCCGTCCTTTCCGTTCCTCTCCTTGCCTGGGCCTGGCATTTGCTCTTTGTTTTGACCATTGGAGCCCATGGGAGAACTAACCCTGGAATTCTCTCCCCACCAGCTGTTGGGAAGGGCATCTTAYCCAAGAATGGGATCACTTTGACTATGTGCACTGTGACTATGGCCTGTCAGGAGGCTGAGGGTACAGGAGGAAGGTTCAGAGGTACCAGGAGCGTTTCTCAAAGGCAGCCTGAATAAGCTGGATGGGTCARTAGTTGTGGTGGGAGTGGACGTGAGAGCACAGGCCAGAATCCTGCTTTCCTTAAAAGAGGCGTCTGAAAGAAAACCCATGGATGAGGGACCACATTTCAGATGTTTCCATCAGGGAGCTTTAGATAAGGTCAGTGCAATTATTTTTCCTGCATGCTTACTCTGTAGTAGCTACCACAACTGTCTGGTGCCTGTGGTCACTAATTCAGAGTGGGTAATAGTCTGACTAATTTAACTTGGGGAGAGTCACTAAATTCACACTGAAATTATAGGATTTTTTTCCCAAACAGCGTGACTTTTCATAATTGCCTGCATATTTTAAAATGTTAGTATCCTGCTAAGTGCATTCCATCTATTGCATTCATCAATAACACTAAGGGGAGCAAAACCACAGCAGCTAACAAACAAATGACCATTTTCTTTTAAGCCTTTGTGAAACATGTGTTCCTTGTCATGACCTTTTCAAAGAACATTAGAAGGGATATTTGAAAAGTGTATTGTATCTTGCTTTGTGTTTGGGAATAAGCTGTTTACCCTCTAGGCCAGCTCTTTAACTGGGAAGATGCTTCCTGGGTCAGACCTCTGTGATGGAACCTGTCTCCATGAGCTGCTCCTTTTCACTTGCTTTAAGAAACGCTGAACTGTCAAATACATCAAAAAGATTTACTGAGTTTATGCCACAGTTGTGAACAGGTTGGAGAGCTCCTATCACTGCCACTTGTTGTGTGGCCCGTTGGGACTGACTGATAGCCCAGTGCTCTTCAGGGTGTAAGGCCAAACCTGGCCTTGGTTTGGCCAGGTCCAATCACCAAACCTTGCCCCAGTTCTGCACAGGGGATGTTGTTCTCTCATGCAATCTCATTGCTTGGCTGTTTTGGCTTATGGGCTTCTGTTGATGAGTTTGGATTTGGGGAAGCGAGTGAAAAGAGGGGGTTAGGACCTTTCTCGCTTCGTGCAGCCACTCAGTTTGCCCAGCAAAATAAACAAAAATGGCTCTGCTTCTGTTTCTATAAATAACTGCAGACCTGCAACCTTCTGTTCTCACGGAAAAAGGAATAATTAAAAAATGCATAGATTAAATTAGGCACTTAATTTCTTCAAAGTATGGAGAGCCTTTCGGTGTCCTGTGCAAATTAATGAGTCACATGCAATTATTTCGGGCGGGAAGGCCAGCAAAAGTTCATCTTGAGGGATGATGATAGTTAGTGTGTTATTTTAAAGAATGGAAAGCCCCGACAAGCTTCAGGGAGTTGSCTGGTTGGCTCCTGCCCTGTTGGGCAGGGGAGAGAAATGACTCCCTTCAATGTAGGCTTAATTTGATGTTACTGACCTGAAGCACGGTGCTGCTGCTGGGCAGCTGAGCTGTTGCTCTGCGCGCTGCTACACTGATGGGAAGGGTGCCCGGCCGGGTGCTGCTGCCAGCCAGCAGTTCAGCCTGCAAAGCTTCCTGCTCTGTTTCCAGGTGACTTGGATAAATTTATATTAGAGGGTGTGTTCCCCCCGCCCAAATGATGCCTCCTAACTCTAAAGGACTGCCTAAACACCCCTCAACTTAGGTTCCAGAAAAGTGGTAGTCTTATGCTTTTTAAAAGTAAAATGCAGTGTTCTTTTTTTTTGAGGAAAACTAAGCTTTCTGAGTTTTAGGAGAGAATTGAAAATTAAGAATTTCAGTCTTCTATTTCAACGTAAGAAGGTGAATATAAAAAGCACATTAGACTGGACTGGGCACTCTGAGGTAGGGTGCAAGCACAGGCTCTGTAAGTGTCTTTGCATCTCCAGCACTTACCAAACTTCAGGCCAAAGGTGCAGGTTTTAGGCCAGGGTTTGTGTGATGGCTCCTTCCGGAGCTTCCAGGCTCCCTGCTTCTGCTGCTGCCAGTTGTGTTTCCATCTCCTCTCTTGGCAGAACGAAGCAAGAGCTGTGTACGGGGTAAGAAACAGTAGCAATAAAATGCAGCTGTTGTGCAAGGGATGTCAGAACAYGGAAASTGAGTRTGAATTTGGTCTTGTTAAACAGGAYGGAGAGCAGAGACGGAAACCAAGCTGAAGGTAGAAGAGACAGGTTGTAGAAAACAGTGTAGGAGGGATGAGTAAAGAAGCCGTGTTTCTTTCTGCAGTCTGCAATGGAACCTAAAATTTTCCTTTCTTTTTTTTTTTTTTTTATCATTGCTGTACATCCAGGACATACAGCAGAGCTCCTGATTTAAAAATAAATAAATAAATAAGACAACACCTCCCTGCTGTAGATACGTCATTGCATAGCATGCAGCTGCCGTCAGGTAGTTAGCTGTGCTCTGGAGCACCTGGATGGGGCTGTATCTGAAAGGGGATGGTTGAAGCTCCGTGGCACAAATGGAGACTCTGCTTGCAGGCTGCGTCTCATCACAGTCTTTGCTTTGCTGTGGTCTACACAGGTGTAAGTCCGYCGCTGCTCTTAGCTTCTGCATTGCTTGAATGACAGACGTCTGTGTAGCAAGACACTTGGGCTTGCTACGCTTGTGAGTGTTTGGCACCATCAAATGTTTTTTGGAATGGATTGGCTGTTTATGCTTTGCTTTCTCATTTATCATTACGTAATTTATGAAATATGCTGAATATAGATCTCTCAGCCTCCCCTTGTAAAAATACAACCCATAGTTAAGGTGGCAARGCCAAACACTTAAGGACTGGGAAATGCAAGGGAGGGGAAAAAGAGGAGGAAAAGAAAAAAAGAAGAAAAGGAGAGGAAAAAAAAAAAAAAGAAAATAAAGCTAAGTCAAGTCACTGCCATTAGGGATTAACTTTACTGTTCCTTTTGAGTATGTGGGCTTATAGCTGGCTAACTGGCTCGTTCTGTGACTTTCTTGCACCAGAGATCAAATGCTGCAAAATCCTGTGGCACAGGGACTCGGCTGCCTCTTTGCATTGAATTCAGTAGGCTTTGGGGCAGGCTGAGAGTTCAGATAAAACTTGACCTGTGATTTCTTCCTTCTCTGACCTAATTGATGGCAAGACAAGTCAAAGGTCTGCTTCAATGCAGGCAGGCAGTTGGACACTTTTAGGAAGACTCTTCTTCTGTTTGTTTCTCAGAGTCAATCATTAGAGAGAAGAAAAAGTATTTACAGGTGTTTGGCTAGCTGGTTCACTGTTCAGTTGTGTTTCTGTGCAATTTATTAGACTTTTCCTGTGGAGGAAAAAAAAAATCATGAGCAGTAAAAATTTATGTTCCAATCTCTCAATTTACAGTKTTTTAAATGATCTATGACTAGGTGAAAAATCAATTTCTCCTATGACCAACCAAAGGAATAACAAAGACCAAAGCATCTGGGAGCACAAGCTGTATATAATAGTGATGGAAAAATCACAGCATTTCAGTGTTAGGATGTCACTGGAGAAGGGTTTGAAAATCTGCATAGCTGTATTCCTATCCTTTGATTAAAGGATGTTAACGTAAAAGAGGATGAATTCATTTTGATTTGCTTAGAAAAGGGTTGCTGATAAGAAGTGTATCTTCTGACATGTGTCCCGTTCCCATATATCTCTGGCAAAATTACCTGCTCAGTGTGCAGCACCCTTCTGGGGTGATACTCTCAAATCGAGTCACCTCAGTAAAAGAGAGAAGTCTCTGTCTTGGAGAGTCACTGGGATCCTAAAGAAACACCAGGGAGATACCGTTTTGTAGCCATCAAACAATTATAACTGAGCAAATAGTTTTGAATGGGTACTTGATAGAATGGATTTTGTCTCCTCTGCACAATGTCCATCGTAATGGGCCCAGTGTGTTTGCTGTTCAATAAAATTAAAGTAGCAAACAACGTTCTTCAATAAATCTCGATTTCCATTTTTATTGTGTGCTTGTGACTAGATATTTCTTCATTCTCATTCGACCATGTGTGGCCAAAATCTCATAGAGAGTGGATTTTCTTTCAGTAGAATAGAAGGTGCCTCCTTTAACAGTATTTTGTTGTTTGTTGCTCTGAAATTCCCTCACTTTTGTGAGGATAAGGAGGCCTGTTGTGATGATGATCTGCARCATTCATCACACAGCCCGCAGTCTGCTAAAAAAGTGGTGGAGTTTAATTTTCCTGGCTGTAGCTGACTCAGCTTTCCCGGGCTGTGTTCACCTCTCGTGGCGGCCTTTGGGTCCTGTCRCATCCCTGAGGGCCCCGTTGCTGTTCGGGCTGGAGATGCTGATGCTGTGCTGCATGCACCCCCTCAGCTCCTACCTATTAAATCGCACCCTAGGGCAGCAAACTCGTCTGTCCCAAGCTGGCCATGTGAACAACCTTGCCTTGCTGCCAAAAAAATGTAAAAAAGATGATTTGGAAGCTGCTCAAGGAAGAGACAGGACAGAAGGGATCTTTGAGAATCAGGGCTGTAAGTTTGGCAAAGAAAAATAAGTAGAGAGGGTGAATCAGCAGTGTACAGCTGCTGAAATCTTCACCAGAACCGCTGCTTGCTCCCGTTTTTTGAGGGTGAGGGTTGGATTCTGCCCTCTTCGGGGTCTCCATCCCGCAGTGTGCTTGGTGTCTGCAGTCCTGCTGAGGGCTGCCTAGGGGCAGCTTGTGCTCCTGGATGCTTCTGGAGGTGCAGGTCCCTTGCCCTCCCGTGGTACCCTGGAGTAACCAGGGTCAGTGCATTAAGAGTGTGCCTAGGTATTTTGTGCTGAATGTAGGGCTGGCCACGAACAGTCCTCACTGTCACTCCCAAAGGAGACAGTTGGTCCATTTCGATTATCATYGAGACCAGCTCTAGGGTGTCAGATACTTCTGGTTGTAGTGCTACCACGTTGGCCATCGAGGACAAAATGAATATCCCAAGTCTTGCCTTAGGCCACATCACTGGTTACTGGAAAAAGAGTATTTCCTTTTTCCCCACTGCCTCCTCAATTTCACAAGAGCAGCAATAGCACATTTATCTCCCCTAATATTTGGTCTGAAGAGATTGCCAATTTATTTTTTCAAGTAAAAAGAAGAGCTTTAGCTTTGCCCTCTCGGCGTTTGGAAAGCCTGGGATGCTCTTTTTGAAGAGCAGTCTCATTTGCTGTTTTGGTGCTTACTTGAGGATCTCTTACTGGAGTCCTGCAGGCTTCAAGTGAGGGAGGGAGGTTCATCACACCGTGGGTGGATTGTGTCTTTGCTGGGAATTGGTGAATGGGGGAGCTGGGGCAATAATGGGTGCCTAAAGCATTTATTCATCTAAGCGATTCTTGAAGGAGTGTAGAAAATCCCAAAGTTTGTTTAGTTAAATACAAACAGCATGAAGGGCAAAACTCTATGGGAAAAGGCTATATCTAGTTGAATTTGCCTACCAACTAAACATGATTTCCCTTATTTTAAAATGTAGATTGTGGAAGGGATGATGGAGACTGCAATAGCCAATTCCTTATGGATGAGAGTCATAAAAAAGGAGGAGAAAAAAAAAAAAAGGCAGTAGGTTTATAATGAGCAAGTGTTATTTTAGACAGAGACTAGAACTGTAAAATGCTTAGTAATGAAGACTAAATAAAGGGCTTTCCTAGCTAGTTTCAGCCTCTTAAAATCTTTGAAATACAAAGAAACACTCACAGTCTCTCTTGATGACAGGTCCTAATTTTGATGATAAGTTGCCAGTTTAGTACCAGGCAAGATAAGGTCAGACAACTGGCTAACCCACGCTAGCCTGGAGTGTTTCCTCCTTGTCAGTAAATGCTTGTTTCCTTCTCATGTCACCTAATTGGCTGCTGCTTCTTAGTCAGGTAATAGAGCTTTGCAGGTTGTTTGATATTTGTATTCACTGTTACACTTGTATTTTTTTTTGTGTTTGGGGGGAAAAGAAAAGGTAATGATAGAATATAACGGAGTTTCTCCTAGTTTTGAGTCTGTGATATGTCAGCTTAGGAGTTCTCAGTGCATGAGAGGGGTAATTGCAAAGGTTTCTCTCCCTTAGTTTATAAATGAAGATTAGCATTTTCAGAAATTAGATCACTGCAAAGAGAGTGATTGCARTATTTTAGTGTGTGCATATCTGTGTGTGTATATATACATATATTTAATTTCTTACTATGAAATATATAACTCAATTTAAAAAAAAGAAATGCCTGAATACTAGCCGAGAAATAGCATTCTAATAATATTCTAGTATTCTGATATTTAGGCATTTTTTTGACCTACTTGACAGTTTTTTTAGGAAATATTTTCCGTTCCACYTCAGGCAGGAAAACTTCTATGCAGGCTTTGACATAATTTGAAGGGTAGTGTTAACTCCTTGGCAAATGGGGAGAATAAAATAAGATTTTGGTGACTTGAAGCTTTTATCTTGCTGTGAGGGAGGTTTGAGACTTCTGTTTTGTGAAAACTAGAAAGTAAACAGACAAGGAAAAGGTTTCAAAATTAAAAAAAAAAAAAAAAAACTCTAGAAAATACAACTTCTGCTCTGGGCTAGTTTTTTGGTTATTGCTTTTACTGCAGAGGAAAGGCCGACATAGATGGGCCAGGGAAGGCTCTGGCAAATTTGCAAATTAGAGCCTGTCTAGCAAAGAGCAAAACCACCACACTGTTAACAGACAGACMGGTGCAGGTGAATGAAGGTGAATGCTCTTGGATTCCAAACAGCTTTGGGTTTTCCTGAGCATTTTATATAATGGGCGGATTTGAAGTCCTTGCATCTCAGGCTTTGGGCTGAGGTGGAGACGCTGTTTTTTTGTTTTGTTTTTTTTTCTCTAGAAAGCTACTGTTTTCTCAACGTAGTCTGTCCTGTGCAATTAGAAGGTGTAACTGTAAAGGACAGCACTTGTAGAGAGAAAGCCTGAGAAACAAGAAAGATTAACACCTGCATAATTGTAATTTTAATTAAAGTTTTAATTCTAAAATATTGCAGAAGGAAGTTATAATCAATTTGAAACACTTGGGACGTAAAAGCAGGTTTAAATATTTCAATTCCTCAGTGCAGTCTTTGAACTTAGTGGTGGAAAATAAAAAAGCCCTCGAGATACTATATGTCTGAGCTAATATGTTCGTATATGTCTGAGTTAATATGTTCATTGACTGAACGGAGTTACTCAGGAACTCCAGAAATACCAAGGAGTAAAAGCCATTTTAAGCAAATGATGTAACCATCTCCCTTAGTTATCACTGTGTTCTAAGAAGCCACTTTTCTCCTTAAAAGTCTCGTTAAAACGACCCACGCTTGTTTGTGTTACCTTTCCTTAGTGCCTGTTAAAGGAATGCCTGGAAAGTATTACGTTTCCATAAGAGATGCTGGTCTCTCTATAAATAGTTGCTCTGTAGGAAACACATTAATGAGAGGCATTGGGAGCTTGCAGTTTTGTTTGCCCAGCCAAAGCTGTGAGGCATCCTGTAAACAGCTTCATACGTGAAGCTCTTAGTTTGTGCTTGTTGTTTAAGGTATTGTCTTTCAAACCCTGTGTTCTTCTCATAACATCAAGGAAATAGTAGTGTTCCTTTTCCTTCTTTAAGGAAAGAAAGCCTAAAATTGCTTTAGCTGAGTTAACTAGATGTGTTGTTCAGTCTTTGTTAAGTCGGTAAAGTCGCAGAGAGCCCCAAAAAGATCTGAGGATGAGGTTTCTTCAGTGTTGAGAGGAGAAGGCAAAAGAGAGGTGAGGGTGATCCTAGTGCTGTCATCGGTCAGCTCACAGAAGGGTATASAGGAGGAAGAACTAGACTCTTTTTGGAAGTACAGTGATAAAATGAGKGGTATCAGACTGTTCCAGTAACTCCAGTAAGCTCTTCACAGGGAGAGTGGTCAGATGTGGGAGCAGAGGCCCGGAGAGGCTGTAGGAGCTCTATCCTTGGAGATGTTCACAACTCAACTGGACAGTGTCCTGAGTAGTCTGCTCTAACCAGGCCTGCTTTGCACCAGCAATTGGGATAGAGAGCTCCAGAGGTCCCTTCTGAACTAAATTACTCTGAGACAGCTTCTATGCATTAAATGTGCAATAGTGCACACTTCATCTAGARTAATATTTTGGACACAACTTTTTCTGAGAAGGTGGCAGAAAAAACATTAGCATGCTTAGAATTAAAGAATTCCTTTGGGATATAAATAACTGTCCTAACATACTGAAGGAATATTCAGGTTGCTCTGAGATTTATCTTGGAAACCTTGTCTCATGTGGAAGTGTTGCCTTGATACAAACTAGGGTTGAGAAGATAAAGTACTTGGCACAGATGGAAAGAGCATAAACTGCTCAGAAGCTGAAAAAAAGGAAAAAAGCAAGTTGAAACTTCATATCTGAAGTAGTTGCCCAAAGAAAAAAAARKWAAAAAAAATGCAATTATCACTTGACTGCAACAGTTCTCTTAACATGTTGCAAAGTGCCCATGTACCTGAGAATGGGAAATTAAGATCCTACACAAAGGATAATTCAGCTAGGAAATGTATCTGCATGCCAGGTTTTCTAGCCTGTGCTAAATCTCATAATAAGAAGCAGGATTTTCCTCCTGTCAATATTAAATCTCTGTACTCTTTCTGTCTCCAATTAAGTTAGTGTTTAGAATATTYCTCTTTAGGTACTTCATTTAATAACATATGACACAAGCGAATCATTTGAAGAATTCTTCAATGAGGWATAGAAGTCATTTTCCTATAACACACCAGCAGATTACTTTGATGTATTATTCTAACTTAATATTTCGTTTCAGTCATCGTCTTCGCTGATGTATTTACTCCAAAGTTGAAGCAATTTAAAGCAGTGATGTGACTGCACATTCAGTCTCATTACAGAGCCAGTGCAGCAGCAGCTGAGCACCTGGTTATTGTATAACCTCTTTCTTGCAGGGATAGAAATAATAGGCAAAATTTGCATCTTTGCTGCACGGCATCAATAAGGTCGTTCATCATTTGCCAGCTCAGTTCCAATTGCTGCAGTGCTTGTAATTGGCAGCCAGTGCTCATGACTGGTGAAATAATAAGAGGATACAAAAAGGGCAGATGTTTTCACAAGGTATTAGAACTTCTTAGTACATCTTTTCTTAGGTGCCCACGGCTGGATTGGAATAGCACAGACCTATCTGAAGAAGAAAGGGAGGAAAATGTTTACCAGGTTATCTGGTTATCAGAAACCAGGTTATCAGAAACTCTTAAAAATTATTGAGAATATGCTTTTGATATTGGTTTGATAGGCATTTATGACAAACCGTGCTCCTTAGCTTTCCTCATTTTTGTTTTCTTGTTTATTTTTCCACCCTTTTGAGCTACCCTGTCTAGTGGGAGTCCTGGCAACAGACAAGAAAATACCAGTTAAATTTGCTGGCATAGGGGAACCTTGGGTTGCATACACATTAAAGCTTTTCAAATATCTTCTGTCTGGATTCCCCTTACACTTGTGTAAACTGGAGCGTATTCATGCATCAAACGAGTAGCTATGCAAAGTTATGACGAGGCCGTTCTTGAAAAATCATACCTGTTTGCACTGGATCAATGTAGGGCAGGGATGAGGTAGGTAAACACAGAGCATGTTTTGAATATCTTGACTATTGGAAGTATTCAAAGAACAATCTGGTTGTCACATCAATGTTTGTACAGGGGTATTTTGGTTATTGTCCAATAATATTGTATGTTGACTAATTGTAGAAATGCATGTGTAGAGCCCAAAGACTTTTCTTTTAGTTTTAAAGTTAAAAAGCAGGTGTAAGTATTTAGAGAGAAGCAATTGCTTTGTGCTCTTAACAGTGATCAGTTTGTAGCATGTTCTGAGTTTTGTTTTCTTCTGTTTTTGGCAGCTCTTGRGGGTGTCTAGAGCCCGGTTTAGTCATCACAAGCTCTTTTTTTGTGTTGTAGCATGTCTGCCARGGCTGCTTCCTGGGTTTCTCCTCTTCTCTAGCCTGTCTCTGGGAATGTCAATCTCTCCATGAGCCGAGCAGTTCTGGGCAGGCTTGTTTGAGTGTTTCTGGAGTGTTTCTGCTTTTTGAGGGTGAGAACAAGAATGTGTTGGTAGATGCTCTTCTCAGCAAGGTGCGGGGCATGCAGCATGTGTGAAGGGAATGGCAGGCACAACCAGATGTTGCGGATTTACACCTTTATTTTTTCCAGAACTCCAAGCATCACTTGCAAGGGAAGTGCTGACAGCTCCCTTTCTCAAGCTTATAGAACTTGTAACTATTCCTGATGTTTCAGACAGCCAGCAACTTGGATCTTCACCCGTGAGCGTGCTCAAGTGAAAAGGTTATTTTCTTTCCTCCATCCTTTGCGTATGCTATGGCAGCTATCCTTCCTGCCCAGATTATCTTCCTTCTGCCTTCCCCTGATGAATGTGCATCACTTCTGCATGGTGGGCTGTGCTGCTGTTCCTTGTCTGTGTGGTCTCCCTCATGTTTTACAGTTGTGGTGTGTGTGKATCTGGGTTTATCAACAGTATAGGGACATTTTAGGAGACCACTCATATTTGCCCTTTCTCCATGGAAAGCTCAGGGGGTTGTGTTGTCTCAGGTTCTACTCTTCAGAGTTCATGTAGTGTTCTCTCTGTTTCCGAGTGTGTTTTCACTGCAGAGTATTTGCTGAGCAGCCACAGTGCTGTTGATGTCCTGTGCAGGATTCACTCTGTGCTTAGCAGGGCAAAGAATGCAGTGGGATCAGTGTCCGGAGCGGTGAGTGCAGTCATGGCAGTGYGTGTATGGAAGGATCCCATTCCTTTCAGCTGCTTGATGGTTGAAAATAATGTTCMCTTTTAAGTTAAATTCAAACCTACTTTGGGCTCTTACTACTTTTTTTTTTGTTTGTTTGTGTTTTAAGTGCAGGAGAAAACATCTTGTGATTTTTTTAAAGAGTATATATTCTTTTCAAGGAACATTGTTTTGATACAGTAAATAGCTTAAACTCCTCAAATGCATTTCCTGGAAGGCACAGACTTAAAAATATCAGAGCCCAACAGCTCTGCAACACAATTGCTCCATGTTACCCGTTCATTTAAAAATAAAGATAAATCCTTGAATGAAACTCAGTGGGCTTTATCTGATTTGTAATGGATCCTTGCTTTTACATTCTTTTCCCCCTTGTACTGATACAAGAGAATGTTTTGAACAACTGACAACTGAAGATGGATTGATAGCTGAAACTTCCTATCCTTGAACCTCCTGCAAGAGCAGATGAATGAGTTTCTGCAAAGCAGCTGTGGTAGGGAGGAATTATCAGTGTTGCAGGTTTGGAGAGAAAACCCAAGAATCCCTTTAAGCTTTCAGTTCATGGAGCACAATCTCTTAGATAGTCTGACCACTGCAATTATTGTGAAGTGGGAACATTTGGCAGAGATTTCAACACCAGCCCCTTGCATCCCTTCTCAGCAGAGTGCCCTCACTTTGGGGTTATTGGGACTGCTTTCTTACTGTTATTTTTAATCACAACTGCAGTGGGCGGCTCACTCTATGAATTTGTCCTTTAAAGACAAATGAATGGAGATGAAGTCCTGTGCAATATGTGGCCAAATCTTAGAGTTTGCTTAGTGTTTGCTTAATGGGAACTTTATGAAATGATCTCCTACTGGGTAGTGTTGCCAAGATCAGCAATTTTTAGGCTGTTATTTTGTATGCCTGTTGGCAGTGAATCTTCTGCCAATACTAATGACAAAACCTCTTACTGGATTTTACTGTATCTCTGTGTGCATTATTTAGGAACTGAAAAACTGCCCCACTCCCACCACATAGAATTGCAGAATTATGGGTTTTGGAGGAGACCTTTGGAGTCCCTCTTGGTCCCTCTTTCCCTGTTTCCTCTCCCACCTGGCAGTCACAGCAGCCTTGACTTTAAGGCGCAGTCCTGGTTGAGGCTGGACTCAATCTCAGGAGTTTTCTTCAGCAGCCAACAAAATCCCGCTCTGCTCACACTGCTGGGAGGCCTCGAGCCAACTTTCCGTAACTTTACTTACTGCTGGCATTGCAAGTGCAGAAACTGAATGAGAAATTGTGAGTTCTTCCTCACTTTCATTCTTGATGTTTCTGTCATTGGGCTGGAGGCAGAAACCAGCTTTTTCTTCTAGGATCATTTTTAAGCTGCGCGAAAAGCCATTATAGCCATCTGTTGAGTAAAATGAGCAGTTTGCAATATGCTGTGTTGGTAAATGGATCAACTCTTCCAAGCATTATATGTGTTTATATACATACTTCAGGGTAATTGAGTATAACTGAGGAATGCAAATTGCACTTTCGTTTCCTTGTAGCGGGTAGTTAGTGTGTCTTTGCAAAGTCAATARCAGGATATTATCATTTCAAATGCATTTTAAATGTGTGTAGATGATGATGTGAGGATTAACAAGGTAAAATTTGGACTCTTTATCTTTCTTGTTCAGAACTGCTTAGATATTTTAAAACAATTGCTTTGTCCCAAACGTTCAGAATATATTCTGGAGGCTCTCTCTAGGAAGGTTTCATGGCAGAATTGTGGCCACCACACCTCAGAGTGCTGGCATCATTCCATTTTGTTCCAGTTTTATCTACCTTGARAAAGTATGGTGAAAGAGAAGAGTGCAATTAAGCTTTATTTATTTATTTAAGATTCTCAAATAARYMAMWSMMYTRYARKKSWKTKRYTTATCTTATTAACATGAACACTTTTGTTTTCCCTTCAATAAGTGTGATTTTWAAAAGGACAAAGCACATCCCTATAGTGGATCCATTCTTTTCTTTATTCCTCTGTTTTGTTTGATAGTGGCTTAGTAAAAGCAGCGAACAGAGATGGGAAAAGTTTAAGACCATCTTACTGGCTTTCAGTGACAAGTAAACACGTAGCACATGTTAGGACAGTGTTAAGTTGTTCAGAGAGAGATTCAGTTACGTTTTAGTGACTTACAGGGCTTCTGTATTATTTAGCTTCAGGTGTGCTGTGTGAGTCCCTGCTTGCAGTTTAGACCCCGTGCTTCCATGCAGGGAGCTATTTCATTGTGAAACTGCACGGTCACACTGAGACAAACCTTTTACCGGATCACAACCTTTTCTGGATAGCAGTGTCTTGTCCCCATACTTGCATTTGCTTTAGTAAAAATAATCTGAATAGCAGTACAGTGGGCTCCTGAGACCCAGTGTTCAGGCTAGTACTCCTATAATGTACCTCCTCAGCAACCTAAATTTTATGGGGACTTCTAATTCACTTCTGTGTGTAAAACCGAAACGCTTGGAATCCTGTCGCTATAGGATAGTATGAATTTCTATGTTTCTTTCCTCACTCTTTAAAAACACTTTTAACAATTACAGTTGTGAGAGAAGGCTYTCAATGTCCATTCTAATGGCTTTGAAAATAGAAATGAAATTAAAAGTAATCACTTTGTTTTATGTTTTCTTGAACAAAATATGTTAACTTCATGACTTGGAAGAGGAAACACAGGAACTATTTAATGGATTTGTTTGGCAGCACCGAGTTTCGAGTGAAGGTTTTGGAGGGGCTATTTAAGAAACAAGGCCGAGGCGAAGGGGATGGCAGTGGGGCCAGCTGTTATGGCAGGGTATACACGAATCTGTCTTTTCTCTCTGCCTTCTACACTGTTGTTGTGTGTTATTTCTTTCTCTTCTTTTCCCTCCTTTAAGTGAAATGAAGTCATATAGTTAAGGCAATTGTCTGTCATGTGTTAGGTGTCTCAATTTCTCTCCAGCGACTTTCCTGTAGCCCCTTGTAACCGAGCCAGCTAGATCTGTGGTAACGAGTCCTTTTGAACTGTCAGTGTTGCTGTATTTCTTATACCCTGCTAGCGCTTTGCTCTGAACCGTCTCCTCTTCTGTCCAAGCAAATTACACCAAAATAACACTGCTGGAGATTCTCCAGATCTCTTTTCCTTTCTGAATTTATTGTTAGTGCTTATTTTGTGAATGAAGCCTTTCCAATTTATGTAGGTGTAACTTTATACTATCCTCCTTAATTGTTGTACGAGCCAGAGAATCCAAGGGAAGGGGTAAAAATCTTATTTTTAATTTCATGAACTATTCTGCAGAAAGGCCTGGCTAACCTATGCACTTTTCTTTACATAGTAATTTATATTCTAATTAATTTTGACAACTGGCATTTCGTCTTTATTAGCTGTGATCATTTAGACTTCTGCAGCAATTTATATGGCAGTTGATGCTGCTAATTCATTTTTGTTATTTTTAGGAGACTCTTATGCAATGATTAGAGATACAGCTGATAATCAGGATCTGTGGGTTGTTCCAAGATAGGCAACTGAGTTATGTTTAAGATACTGACTGGTAGCCAGAAAGAAGTTGGGCGAAACACTTTCCAGAAGCACGCAGGGAAAAGCCAAGAGGCCACAGCCTCCTGCCCTTGGCATGACCTTCCTGAGCTACTATCCGCTRTTCTCCTCTTGCAGGTAAAATTTTAGTGTTTTAGTCCAAAACCCATTTTTTTCCATGAAGTAGAACATGATTTTCTTCATTTAATCTGTAWTTCTGAATCACTGGCATATATTCTCCATAAAGATGTCTGCTTTCACACCAGGTTCTTACTGCCTACCTGAGGACTTGTGCAAGCTAGGTGTCTTTGCAGGCTCATGAGTAAGCTCATTTAATTCATTTAATCAACTTGCTGAGTCCACACAAGGCCATAGTTTGGTGTACCATGTCTTCCCACCTAGAGCCATCTGTGCAAAGCTTATTCTCTTATCCCCCAAAGGTGAATGGGAGGGAATGGGCTTTACTCTGCACAACCAGGGGAGACTTGATGAGTCAGAGTAATTCAGTGAGACTGGGAATTCCCAGTCACAAGTTCCTTGAAGTAAAGTGCTTGTTGATCTCTACTGGCAGTGCTTTCCAACAAGGATATCCGCCTGTGTGCTGATGGAGTTGAGCAGATAACTGAACAGAGGAACGTTTTTAAACTTGTCCACCTGAGCACCCAACACTCTCATTCTTTTTCTCTTTATCTCTTTTTTTTTAATTAAAAAAAAAATCCTGTTACTGTGCTTTGTGTAGGTGAGTTTTGCTGCACAAATTTATGGTAGAAGCACAGAAAATCTTGGAGGCCTGAAAAACGTGTTGAAGCCACTGGGTGTGTTAATGAAGTGCGGATTGAGTCCCAAGAGACAGTTCTGGCATGTTGGAACCCTCTGTGCCTAGTGATTATTTTTCCTTATTGTGCTGCTAAATAATAAAATATATAGGAGAAAGATGTGATATTTTGGGTTGGAAACCACCAAACAGAAGTGCTTTATTGAAATGAGTGGGTGTTTTTTTCCCACTGACTTCTGTGGATCTCGGATTAGACCGTGTGAGAAAGTTTATATACTACTTTAGAAATTGCATTTTATTTATGCAGCTTATCCTTACCAATTGAAGTTATTGGTTGCACCTAAGAAATGGGTTTCACTACTTATACTCTTCATTTTGCTAGTTTTCACAGAAAGTGAGACTCCAGAAGAAAGCTACCGAATACTGTATTTCTAGTGCTAGAAGAATTGCAGTTCAGTGTAGAAAGGTTTCAGTCTCTTTCAATCTGTGGAGCACTAAATGTTTTCCAGCAGAAACTCAGTCCTAGTTTATGAATTTTAATCTGCTGACAGTGGACCTACCTGGTTTTCATATTTAAATTTACAAGACCATAAAACCTTGATGAGCCATTAGCTATGTGTTCAAAGCCCTCTATTCACAGAGTTCACCTGCTCCTGTTTTCCAAAAGCTGAATGTCTCTCCTGTCTATAATTTATAAATAGGCAGTTTGTGCTACAACTTCTAATTCTTATAGGTGATGCCCTAATTTAGAGGGTTTTTATTCACAGGTCTTATATCATACAACCCTACCATCAGTATTTCCAACTGCTGTATAGTCTGTAAATATCATTTAGCTGTTCAGAAGTGGGGTCTTGGTGGCCACTACTGCAGAAACATACACATACTGTAGGCTCCTCTTCATTCCTTTTCATTACCAGGACACCAGTGAAACCAATGATTCAACCCTAACATATGGCAACAGGAAACCTCCAACCTCACAATCCATCTGCTTGTACTTTGATCTAGAGTACAAGTTTCTAAGGAACAAACCCCATTTCCAAATGCAGGAGGCATTAGCTACCGTCTTTAATTCTCAGCATCTTTCCCATTTCCTACCTACTTGTGATAGGAACAGAAGGTGAGCCTGAGTAGGGGTGCTCCCCTGGGTCTTTACAAGAGGCTATGGAGAAGCGTGCAGATAAACTTTGAGATAGATGCACTTTCTGAGGGTCTGTGCAGGAAAGCAAAGCAAAATGATAGATCAGGCAGSAGGAAAATTGCAATTTGGCTTCAGGTAATGTTAGATTTACTRGAGGGAGAACCCAAGGAGCCTGCTTAGAATTGTGTGGTGAGGCTCTCCAAGCACTGATGTGGGCTACTGTTTTGCAACAACTTTCCCCCAAATCTCTTAAAAATGTTAAAAGAACCAAGTTTCTACTAAATAAACTTGGAATCTCTGAGAAAAAAAAAGCTATATTGGAGGTTGGAACCATCTTCCAAAATATGTTTTGTAGGGTACGTGTTGCTATCAAGGTCTCTCACACATATTTTTTGTTAGCTYAGTACACGCTTTCATTGCGGCAGAGTCAACTTGAAGACAGCAAACGTTTTATTTATTTTTCTAATGAGTGGTACTGCCTTCTTCCTTGTCATTTGACCATCGAAAGGTGAAAACACGAGGCCCATTCTTGCCTTCTTGTTGCGCGCAGTCTAACGCTGGCTAATGAGCTTGCGTGGGAGTGAAGCGTGGGTAGCCTATACAGATCAAGATGCTGTTTTCCTGTTTTCGAGAAGAAATGAAAGAACGTATGCAGCAGTGACCGAGGAAGTTCACCACTACGTGACCTATCATTTAGTTGACTTACTTTTGTATCTACTCCAAGCTTCCTCCCGCAGAGATATAATTCTTAATTAGCGAGCAGAAAAGCTGCGTGGAGCTTGAGAGAATAACACGGTGCTAATGAAGGGAAAGGGAAAAGTTGGGAGCAAGGAAAAATGAAGACTCTAATTTATTCCTCCATCAGCAGTGAAACCGACTCATTGACAAAAGGCTTCTTATGCAATCTTTGTCTGAGTTTATGTAAAAATAGTACTTTTCTTAAAAAGCTCCTTTTGGTAGGCTCCAAGGCTCTGTTTTGCAGATCCTTAGCTTCCTGGTAACAAGACATCAGTTCAACAGCCCAAACTGGTGATTACATGAGAAGAAGAATATAATGAGACAAAAGAATGGCTCGATCTTTTCTGTTGATAAATTTAGAACTTGTACAAGCTAAAGTACTGTAGTGATAAAGAGAAATAGAACTTTATACTTACCTGCCGTTCAGGAAAAAAAACCCCAATATATAATTATTGTGAGAGAAAGAAAAATACACCTCTCCCTCTCATTCTGCTGCTACTTCCTCCTTCTCATTAGCATTGAAACTATCCAGTTTAATTAAATCACCAGCCCATTTCTGCACAAAGGATGACATTTCATTAATGATATAAGATGTGCATGAGACAGAATTAACCCAATTTTCAAATGAATTTCAATTTGGAAAGGGCAACGTGTAAAAATGTCTTGTAAATGTGTGGGATGAGGTTGTTGAGMAGCTTTTTTTTGAAGGAAATGGGATTATAGGATGATGAATAATTAGACAACAGTTCCTGCCTTTCCCCCGTCCCACTGGCTTCTAATGCTCTTTTTATAATCTGAATAAATGGAAACAGGAGTAACATCATATGTTGTGGATATATTAGATTAAAAAAAGAGCCTTGTGACAAATGCTAACTATATATATATATATATATAATTTTCTCAGTAATTTTTAACTAAATAGTAGCCTTCAGCAGCTCTGTCAAAGCTACGGTCATCTTAATGATTTTCCTTGGTGGTGAGAAGGGAACAAAAGGGTGAGAAGGCAGCAAAAGGAATACCGGTCTCCTAAACATCATTTTGAGCTGGTCCACTTGGTAACCCTTTTTCTGGACCTTGGATAGCGCTGCTTGGTTGATGCATCAGGTGCCAGGCCCCTCCTGGCCGTGCAGGGCCACTTCTCAGGTCGTGGGAGCGCTGCAGGTTTGCGTGGATACTGGTTCTTCCCTGCTTGTCCCAGGCTTCAAACATGGACCGTGAGCTTGCCTGCACTGAAGCTAATGGCCCTGTGCAGGATGCTCTTCCCCTGCAGAAGGCATTGCAGTGTCCAGTGTCTTAACTCACTTARATGTGCTCTGGGTGTCATCCCTGCTGGAGCAGGGGGGTTGGACTAGATGATCTCTAGAGGTCCCTTTCCAGCCTCAACCATTCTGTGATTCTCTGATTTCTGTGCAGAAGCTGAATGCGCTCTTTGGGTTCTATAAGATGACCTAATTACAATATCTTCTCCATATTTTGCTTYGTTTCGTTCTTTCCTGATCATGTTTCTTTCGTAGGGGTGAATACAAGGGAATAAAATTTAGATAGTAGAATTTACAAGAAACGGGAACAACTGAAGGTGGCTGTCAGRATTTTGGGCTATGAGACTCCCCCTATTATGGTGAGGTCTCACATTCCAAGGAAGCCTGTTGTACTTTGAGACACCATGCCTGAGGATTCAGTTTGAACATCTACATCCATTTGATTTAGACTCATACAGAACTCAGCAGCCTGARGGCTCTCCCAGAAGATCCTGGGGGAAGAGAGGAAGAAAAGCAAACCAAACCCACAAATGTGGTGGGTACTGATTTGAAGAACTGTTTTAAATAGGTGATATGTTCTMATCTGGAGGGAGAGCAGATCTGCTTCATCATTCAGGTTCACATTTCTAAAGCTCATCGGTGTTTCTGAGGGCTGCACATGGTATCACCACTTCTTTCCAGTTATTTGAATTTGGAAATTTCTAGTTTCATCTTTGTAATTAAAGTGCTACATTTTCAAGACTTTTCTTTAACTTCTCAGAGTTGGTATTTCAATTTCATTTCCAAGTTGCTGCAAGTTAACTTTTATCAAAGCAGTTCTTAAAAACCATTAACCTCTGAGAAYTGAGTGTTGTGCAAGAGACAATGAAGATGATTTAAAGAGGCCACAGAAAGCCAATTAATAATCTGATAACCTAAATCTGTCCTCTAAAAAGTGTCAAATTGCTTTTTTTGCAGCTTTTCTTTTTAGGGAAGGAGAGAAGGGTAGTATGCCTCCTATTGAGGTATGGATTTTTGGGGTTGGATTATGAAGCTTAGAAGGAGTGGGCAAATTAGTGTTCCCATTGCTTCAGAAGTGCTCATAGAGGGACCTCGATAAGCCCTTTTTAGAAATCCGTGCTGCTTTGCTCTTCTGTTGGGAGCGCAGTGTTGAGGAGCAAGGCTCGGGGCTCTGCTGTGCCCACAGAAGTGCCAGGGAGGCTCAAGCCGGCCCGTTCACGTAAGGCACTGTGACCGCTGCCCCCGGGGAGCAGGCGATGGGCAACGGCCCACGCAGCCCTGCTGCCCTCCTGCCCSCGCCACCCGGCCCAGCAACCGGCTCGGGGGTGGCTGGGGGGCTGCTCTGCACCAGGGGCAGCACTGGAGGCAAATGCGTTTGGGAATTGAAGTTTGATGTGAAAAGCGTCACCTGCTCTTGAGTTTATGCAAAGAGTTGGGGTAAAAGGAAGTGTGCTTTTCGGTGGGGTATGGAGAAGTAGCTGAAACAAGGTGCTATCAGGAGAAGGTCACAATTTCTCTCTGTTCTTTGGCCAGGTGAAATGTGACYGCAAAAGCAGGAACAGACGTGTAAGCTGAAGTTCACCCCCAGAGATGTGGGGACAGTGGAAAACTTCATTCTGAAGTTGACTTATTTCTAAATGTGAAAGATGATAATGTATTTCTTTCTTCTATAGACATTCCTTTGATTTCTTTAAAAAAAWATATATTTTTTTTTCTTTTGCTCTGGATCTCTTTCACAGTTATGGGTCCTATTCATTAGCAGAACACTCTTAGTTTCTCTATGGAAAGGTTTGTATTGTGTGTACGTTTTTCTTAATGGGCCCTCTCTCTTTCTGCAGAAAAAGGAATGAAGAAAATGAGCAACATCTATGAATCAGCAGCAAATACCCTGGGAATTTTTAACAGCCCATGCCTGACGAAAGTGGAGCTGCGAGTTGCATGCAAAGGCATTTCAGACAGGGATGCCCTCTCCAAGCCAGATCCTTGCGTCATCCTTAAAATGCAGTCCCACGGCCAGTGGTTTGAGGTGAGTGTCTAATAAAGTAAAAATGATTTTTTGGCTGCTTTAGAGATTATAGAGTGAAGCTCAGGTAAAGTTCAAACAGCAAGTGCAATAAAGAGAAAAAGTGATTTGAAGCCTGGGGTGAAATCTTGTAAGATTGGAGCGAGATATTCCATTAACTCTAACACGCTTGAAACCAAACCCTTAATGATATTTTGAACTTCTCCTTGTTGGAGTCTAGATTAAAAATGAGGATGATAAGCGAGTAAAACGATATAGAGTTTTGCCCTGTAGGCAGTCTTGTTTCATAAAAGCTGTATAATAGCAGAGGTAATGATAGTGACCATTATAAAACGCTCTCCAACCTAAAGGAGAAAAATGCTATGGAAGAAAAAAGTGTTAGTAGTTGGCAAAGAACTCAGCAACGGAGTAGTTTGATTTGCACGTTTTGAGTTTCACAGCTGGGTTCACAGTTGACTTTAGTAGCTTAAGCTAATGTCTTTGCCTAATCAACTTGCCTTGTATCATATGTTGTATGTTTAATTATAATTCTACCTCCTATTATTTTAGTTAATTTTAGAAATTATATGTTTGTGTAATGGAAACAAGATGTCCTAGAGACACGCAATCTGTAAAGGCGGTATGTTAGAGCTGAATGTTATATTTTAACAAAATATTATTGGTTGTTTTAGCTAAAAGTTATACTTGAGTGTCTGTGCTAATCAAGCTCAAATCTGTGAGGTTTTCGTGTAAAGTAAGCATGCCAAAATTAGGAACATGTCACATCTAAATCTTTTCTTAATTTGAGTGAGTATTCCTCCTTGACTCTTTAACAGCTTCAGTATTCAAAGTAAGATTCATAGTTACCAAAGAAACCATCTGTAAGYATATGCAGAAAATGAAGTTGTAAATTGATGTGTCTCTTAATTTTACATTCTCAGTCAAGTCTGTCAGACTTTGGGAGRTTTATTTTTTTCCAAATGAATCGTTGGGAGTTTGGGATCTCTGAAACTTTTTCCAATGGAGGATCATCCTGAATATATCAAATCCAGGTTTTCTAGCAGTAGTCTTGCTTTTTCTAGGAAACTGCCATGGAGCCACTAGATGGACCTTGGCAGAACACGGCTCTGTAAGTGCAGATGCATCTCTCATGGTTGTCCTGATGCTGCCACAAAGCCAGTATCTTCGTGTAGTGAAATTTAATGGACTAGACTTGTTAATAAAGAAGGTAATTGTAGTTAGCCATGTAGAAAGGAACATTTAGCTATTCTCTGTCTGTATAACACCACCCCAATAGTAGAAATTAACCAAGCAATGGATTATAGATCAAAATGAGGAAAATATTTGTGTTTATAATGGAAAGACCTAAAAATTTGGAGCCATTTCAATTCTCTGAATAACTCTGAGTTTATTTCACAGTTTTTATGCTACCTTGTCTGTTACAGACAGAGTAAGCAGATCTAACTTTTATATATATATATATATATACACACATACACATATATATATAGATACACATATATATATATATGAAAGTTGCAGCTGAGATGCCCTTTATTTGATGAGTCTTTTAATTTGGAACGTGATTGTCTGACTAGAATAATCTTGCAAAACAGATCAGCTCACTGATCCGATCTGATCCTTACCTCACGTCAGCTGCTCCCAGTGTATAATGAAAGTCCAGGGTATTCCTTTTAAAAGGAACACAACAGTTTTTATTAGTTCCTGTTCCTATCAGTGCTGCAGCGCTAATACATCTGTGACATGATGAGCCCTTTCCTATTCTTGGCCACACATTCTCAGCAGAATTTTTAATTAAGTTCCAATTGCTGAGTAAAATTGAGCAGAGTCACTCAGGTAGAGCTGAAGACATAATTTGGCTCGAAGAATCTTCTGCTGATGACAATCATTGATCCAGCAAGACCTGAGGCTGCAGACTGACTAGTAATTAAAAAAAAAAAAATYAGCTTTTGGTGAAGTAAGTGTATTAGGCTGAGACATCACTGAACAGTAACACAGAGGAGTGGAACTCTAGAATTTTCTTTCARTTGTCTTCATGTCTGTCCTGCAGCACCACTTTCATCATAAAGGCTTTGTAATAAATCTTTTCTTTCAGGAGGGAAGTGTAGTGTAGCATCACCTCAAGTTTTCCCAGATAAGTCTTTGCTCTCCTTTTCCTGCCCCCTCCTCACTTCAAAGATTTGCATCTCTGAATTTAATGACTATAATCTTTAATTTCTACATACCTGAAAGCCCTTGCAAGTTGAATGGCTCCGCAGAGATTGCAGCAATTTAGAAATATCTAGTGTTATTAACACATGGGTATTGCATACATGTTGTATTCATATTGAATACATATTGTAGTTGTGTCTGMGCTTTTGACCAGGGAGCAGCTGGGTGGAAGCTGCCCAGGATGCAGGTGGTGGCGGGTACCGCTTGGCAAGCAGGTGAGGCTGAAATGCTGAGAGGTACCGGAGAGCAACCACGCAGCCCCTGCGTGTGCCGAGGCAGCCCGGGCTGCTCGGCCTGGGCCGATGGGGCCGCGCTGGAGACACTGGCGGGKGCTGGGTCAGCTGTGCAGGAGCAGAGCGGCCTCCAAAATGGAGAGTAAAGCGTTCTGGGTAAAACATGGCGTTCTGGCTGTGCCGGGAAAAGGGCATTTCACATACATATATACTATACTTTCTTACTAGGGCTATACACAGCCCTGGTGAGGCCACATCTGGAGTACTGCGTCCAGTTCTGGGCTCCCCAGTACAAGAGGGATGTGGAGCTGCTGGAGAGAGTCCAGCACAGGGCTACCAGGATGATCAGGGGCCTGGAACATCTGCCCTGTGAGCAAAGGCTGGGGGAGCTGGGCCTGTTCAGCCTGGAGAAGAGGAGGCTGAGGGGGGACCTGATCAGTTTCTATAAATATCTCAAGGGAGGCAGTGAGGAGGAGGGGGCGGCCTCCTTTCAGTGGTGGGCAGGGATAGGACTAGAGGAAATGGCCACAAGCTGAGGCACCAAAAGTTCCACAGGAACTTAAGGAAACATTTCTTGACAGTGAGGGTGACAGAGCCCTGGAACAGGCTGCCCAGAGAGGTTGTGGAGTCTCCTTCCTTGGAGATCTTTAAAACCCGCTTGGAYGCAGCCCTGTGCCACGTGCTCTAGGTGACCCTGCGTGAGCAGGGGGCGGGTTGGACTAGATGACCTCTGAGGTCCCTTCCAACCTTAAGCATCCTATGATTCTATGATTTCCTTCTTCAGTTCTGCAGAACTGTCTGTGAATATGTGTGTTTGGGTAAATCATGTTGTGCACGTGTGGAAATACAGAATGAAAATCTTTGTATTGTTGTAGAGTAGCATCAAAACAGTTTCTGTGCATTGTTTTTGTTTGTGTTTGTCTTGTAAATGTTTCTTTTTCTCTTTGATTTTTATTTATTTTTTTTTTTTGCTGATGACCGTGCTACTCCACAGTTGTGAAGCCATTAAGAAAACATACAGGATGTGAACAAGTACTCAAAGTTCTAGTTGTGAATATGTATCATTTAAACTCTAGATCTGAATGCATTCAGAGATGTGTGTACAAGATATGTATATCAAGGCTGGCTCAAAAATGCCTTCTCAACAAATCTAGAATCAAAATGATATATTGTTTGCTGCTGGAAAGTTGGCAGCTGGCTGCTTCTCTTCGTGGAGTTTGCTTTTCTAGCCTGAGATGACAGGGTGTGATACAGCAGAAATCCAAACTGTGCTATCCTTGCATCCTAAAATTTGCTGAGCTGGGACTGAATTTTGGCCTTAGTTTTAGTACAGCTGCAGAATTGTTTGTTTATTGGAATCACTTAGTTGCTGCTTTTCAGTATTGATTTGAGGATGTTAAGGAGTTTAATTATTGSACTAAGGTTCAGGATAGTGGATGGCAGAGCAGGGTCGTGGAAACAGGCAAAGGTGTGTGGTGATAAATTCATCTCCTCTGGTTATTTTACCAACTTGCAGTGCAAATATTTTTGTGTAATAACTGTATGTTATGTATAACACTGCAGCCTTGAGCCAAGATGTGCTAGCACKGCACATTGATTCATTATTCCTGAGAAAATACCTTGACCCTATTTACAGGTTATCTGTCTGTGGCAGATACACCTACTTTGGAAGCTTGGTAGGTTGCTGGGCTGTCTGCTCATGCAAGGTTTGCATGAGAGCAGGAGGTGAAACATAACGTGATGTAGCCCGAGAGTATGTGAGCTCTGTAGCTGTGGAAACAGCAGAGCAGCTCTGGAAGGTGGGAGCCACTTCTGGTAATCGTGGGCAGGAAGGGGACAAGTGGCAAAGGGAGTCCTTTAGCTGCAACAGCACATAGAGGGTCTGCCACCCTGTGTATTTGTCCAGCCTGCTGGAGTCTCTTCTTTCCCCCCTTAAAACCTTTTTATTGAATTTGAAATGCACGCAAATAACTAATGAAATGCTCCCAACGACAACATGCAGATGCTTAAAATTCATGTTAGTAGAGGAGGCTGAGATTTTTGAGATGAAGAGATGTATTGATTGAAATAGGTATATTTTTTGAAATGTTGACTGAAAAACTTGGTGAGACTTAATGAGTTTTAACAGAAGCAGGCAGGAACTCCCTTCAACTTTTCAAATAAAAACCTTTGGCTTGCTGTTCAGGATGGTCCTGGATTCAAAAATCAGCTTCATTTGATTAGAAAACTGAAGCAGGTGGTTTTCTCTGGCCAAAACAGGTTTCTGTGTTTTTGCTTTGTTTTGGAGAGGCTGCTTGTTGTGGTTTGACTGCTYGCCCTTTACATCCTCTCAGAGCTTTGCAGAAAAAGACAATAGAGATCAGTTAGTCTAAAAATGCATTAAACTAGTCAGTCTGTAGAATACTAGTGGACCCCACTAAATTTTTTACCTAGAAATCAAGCTGCAGGCAGGACACAGTCTTGCCCTTCCCTTTAATTTATTTGTTTTGCTGTTATACCTACTCTCTCTTTTGCTTTATTTTTTTAATGAATTCCCTTGTCCTTCCTCCTCCTGCCTTCTCACTTGCTGCAGGTCCTGATTTCCCTGGCAGGCACCTGCTGCATTCCTTTGCTCCGCTGCTTATTGGAGCATGGGTGAAATTCCCTGGCCCTCCCCAGCATGGGAGAAGACTAAAGCGAAGGCCTTAAAGAAGACTTTGTTTCCATGGATACCTAAAAATYTCTCTCATTTTATCCATCTGTGGCTGTTCCAGCCCACAATAGAGAGGGAAGGGAGAGAGCCACTAAGCCATAAAATTGGGGAGTTGGTGGGCTGACATGTTTCATGACTGTAATGAACTGTTCCAAAATAACTTCAAAAGCATTGAGGAGAATATATATAACCAAATAAATATATCCTTCTCAGWTATGTAGATGAACACAATCATAGATGAAGCATTTGAATGGAACTGAAGCTTGAATTATCAGGAAAAACAACTACTAAGCCCAGCAGCCATGCAGAATCAAACATGAGGCTTGTCTGACCACTGTCCTGCTATTTGGTGACACTAAGAAGTGTGTGTGATCAGGGAAATGTAATAGTGGCTTTCCAGTTTGCCCTGCCAGTCTAGGAACAAGAGTTTCCTTCATGGGAACTAACAAATGCTGATGTATTTTTCTTCCATAGGTTTGATCATCTCTCTCTATATATATTCATATTTAATAAGCTTTCACAAAGTTATGGGACAGACAATTCTTCATTGTAAGTAGTTCTTAACAAGATTCATTTTGCTAGATTCATTTTAAACCGATATTATCTTTACTATATTTAAGCCATACTATCTAGGAGGGTAGATTAATGTGAATGGTGTTTGAACCATTTTATTGCAACAGATTTCGAAGGCTGTGTCATTGCAGTGGTTCAGAAATTATTGTGTGCTTAAATACTTATACCTATTTGCTTCGTAACCTGTGTTATTGCCAAGATTTATTCAGGTTCTGCTTTCTTGTGTTGAGWAGTTTCCTCCAAGTCTTTCTGTGCGGTGAGAATGACAAAGACATCTCAACCCTTTGAATCCTCACTGGCACTCTGTGGGGTCAGGCTGCAGGCTAATGGGATATTTTAGGTTGGTTCGGTTTTTTGTCTGAATTTATCTAATCGGGTATCTTACTTTCCCAACCTTAATACTTTGGAGACATCCTCTGTTCCAAGGGTCTGTCTATTGAAAAGCTTCTGTCATTAAATCAAAAACGAAAGCAAACAAAAGCAACTAACCAACCAACCACAACATCTCCAGATGAACAAGGTCTTACTCCACAACAGTTTAAGCAGAATAGACCTCTGAGGTTGACAGCAAATCACCAACTATCTTCTGAGGAAAACCAGATTAAACAAATTTGGTGCTCTTCTTGCTCTTAAGCTCTTCCTTGGTMTATACTGTGGATTTTTTCTTTTTGGTTTGGTTTATTTTTAAGAAAAGAGCAAGTGCTCATTAAAAGTACATTTCAGTATAATCAAGGCAGGTGGGGATCTCATGTGCAGTTTTGCCTTCTGACTTTCAAACGTCTTTCATAACCTGTTCAGCTTCTAGTGCACAGGAGTACATTTGTTTTCAATGTGCAAGTATAAACTTGAAACATGGAGTTACATTTCACACTGTTCTGCTTTTTAAAAAGAAATATGACTCTCTTCCTGTCCTGAGTCTTCTACAACTTCTTATGCAAAGTCAGAAATCTGAAAATGAAAGACCTTAAATCTTTTCTGTTGGTAAATAAATGTTTAGAAGCTGTTAGTGGAAAACATTGTCATGTGCACCAAGTGCAGAGAAAAGAAACGGCCTGTATCATTTTTTAAATACACCCCAGGTAGTAATAAGCGATTCTTTATTTTAAATCCATTTTCTAACAACTCTCTTTTCTTACTTTCATACATCACTTCTGCTTTCTTTCGAGCTTCCTTCTTGCCTCAGCAGTTAGGCATAGCCACAGAGCTTTTTCCTCTGYCTTTTTAAATCAAATGGTCTTTAAATTTGTGCACATTTGAATTGGGTTGTCTCAGCTAAAGGCAAATGCTGTCGCTGTAAGCCAGGATAGATGACATATCTTAATATTTCCCCAACTCAGACAGGAATCAGTGTCTGAGATATAAGTGTGTGTGCACAAAAGGGAGAGAGAGCCAACCTGCCCTCTGGGAAGCTTCTTGCTCGCGGTGTGCTCATGTTTGAGCCTGTGGGATCCCCACAGATCCCCACAGCAGTCGGAGGCACCAGGATCTCCTTGTTATCTGCCCAACGAGATCTCTTCGCCTGTCCTCTCTTCCTGCCCTGGCAGAGGGAAGAGGCTTCTCTAGTGCTTTGGACACCTGAACAGGAATATTCCTGGGAAGTTGGGAGCACTTGTCTGTAGGGGTGGTACGAGCTGCAAGGTCTCTCCTTGATTTAGTGGCCAGAGCCTCCCGTGAGATCTGTCTGCTTGGTAAATCTGCCCCCGGAGCAGCCATGGAAATTATAGAATGAAAGACCTTTGGGATCATATAATCAGTCTTCTAGGATAGGGAATTGTCACCTGCTTAAAAGACCGGCTAATATTCTACTAGGTTAGATGAAAACCTGAGGGCTGAGATCTTGTTTGCATCTTGGTTTAGTACCTGTTGCATTGGAGGTTTTTAAAAATGAGTCAATAGCACCATTCACTTCTTGTGAACAGYTCCTATACAGCGATACTCCAGCTCCCATCTTCGCTTGGTGCATCTGAGTGTTTTTGCAAGAAATGCTGTTTTTTGGTCTTCTCATTTGTACCTGGGAAGGAGAGAGCTGGCTCAGGTACTTCATTGCCAGATTTCTGTGCACCTTTACAAACATTTGTGTGCTGCTGCTGCTGCTGCTGCTAGGTAAAAAACAAAACCCAACCTCTTCCTGGTTTTTAGGCTGCATGAAAATTTTGTTCTTGTGAATGTTGAGTAATTTGGTTGCAGATGTGAAATATGAAGAAAAATAACTGGGAGGGAGAGAGGATCTCCTCTGTTTTTATATTTATCACATTTATCAGCTCTCATAATTTGATACAAATATATGATTTATTAGTCCACTTTTTTTTGCCTGAGGAACCTGGTGCTCAAATTACATCTTTCCTTCACTTGTACTTCTCTGCTATTGTGGCATTTTCATCAGTATTTCTAATGATGTTAAGACATGCAAATACTGCCTGCAGCCATGCTATAGTTCTCACTTGAAGCATCACAGACTTTTCTGACAAGAACACTAGTTCTTGTGGCTAAGCAGCCCTGAGGAGAACCCAAACAGAAACCCAGCCCCAATCTGTGGGGTGTGAAGGGAATGTGCCACCACCGTTAAGCCTGTCCAGCTGCTTTGGGTCTCCTTCGACAGGCATCAATTGGGAGGAAAACACTACAATTTTCCTGCATGGGAGGAGTTATCCTACTGCTATCAGCATAGCCCAACACTCATAAAAACACATTTTTTGATCCTTTTTGCCCACTTTCTCAGGCAGTTGAATTATCTATCCATCTGTGTAAAATTTTACACACAGGCAAAGCGTGGAAGTCTTTTATCATGGATAGACAGATGCACATTTCAGATCAGCTCAGTGATGTGTTTTCCTCTCCTGAGCTATTTATTATAAATACACAAACTTCACATGTTTTCAGGATAGAATTTTAAGCCTGACTTGACTTTAGTGGCCTGACAGATTGCGATTAACCTACAGAAAGCAGGAACCTTTGGTCCTGGATTGTACATAGATAATTCACTTGATTGATTCACTACATGAGTTCTTGACCTACAGCATCAGAGCAGCAACTGGCAGGTTACCAGCGTCCCAAACCTCTTCTGCTTTTCCTGGGAGGGATGCTAGGGSCTGGTGTGAACTGATCCCCTGAGGTTCTAGTGTGGGAAGTGTGATTCTGAAAGACTGAGAATAGCCAGTCTGTCCTTTTTTTTAAAGCAGAAAACTGTCTGGTGCTATCATCCCAATTTGTCATGATTTAGCTAATCAAAGGGAAAATATGAGTGTTTAGACTTTTGTTTTTCAAGTGTTTGGAAAAGATCATTGTTTTACTTTTGTCCCAATAAGATCATCCATGTTTTCTTTTTGTGTAGAATTGGTTCCTGGTGTAGAGGGAAGTGCGTTTTTATCMCTGTTATATCGTTCTATAGGGAAACACGATGATCACTGAATCCTCCTGTATTTAGCCTAAATGCTGTTTAAGGACTGATTAGTCTGATGTAGCCTTGTTACATGTGTGAGTTAAGAACTTGCATCTTACATGTTTTACTGCCATTCTAACTTGACTGTTTTCTCATCACATCATCTTTGCTATTTTTTATAGATGGTTACATGAGTTGTTTTATTGTGGTTGCATTTGTTTCCACTGGCAGTACCATTTTGTGTTTTAAAATCATTTGCACTTCTCCCAGCTAACATTTGCATGTCATGTATTCTGTGTCTGTCCTTTCTAGGCTTAATAGAAAAATATATTATCAATTCCTGTGTCTTTGTCTCTTCATTTGAAGTTACTGTGTTTGCGTTGTTGGTTGTCCTCTAGAGTTTCAGTAGTTTGTCTTTAGTTCACTCCATATTTAGTTTTGTTCCAATTTTCTTCCTTTGTTCTTTAATTATAAATCACAAACCAGTTCCTTTACTGGCTGTGCATTAATTTTATTTCTTTCTAGGGAGAAAAAAAAAAAAAGACTATCCATGTATTTTGTTAGGATTGTCTCTTTATTATTCTTTAGGTTGCTGGAAGTTACTTGATGTCACCCTCTGTTTAACCCAATACTTCTGAGATGGGGTCACTTTTAGAGAAGTGGACAACTTTATGGACAACTTTTATCTGCTTGTTGGGCTTAACATAGGTTTTACACTAGGGATGTGTTGAGATTCTCTGATAATACTGGAAACTCTGGATGCTGTAGCAGAGACTTAATACTTATTGGATGTTGAGATTTCTCCTGCAACTCAAAATTCCTCCTAACAGTGGAACTAGTACTGGCATAACTAATACTGACTAGTTTCATCTAGGTAATATTTTGTACTTSAGATTTTCTTTTATTATGGCAACCTCTCCTTTTAACTAGTTTGGACTTAAAGAATGGAAGGAATCATTTTTCCACTTCAAGGAACCCTTAAAGCCTGCCGTTTTCCTTCATAGTGGCAGCAGTTATCTTTGTGTTATTTTTGGAAGGTAACGCTAAGAACTCCCAGGAACGCATGCATCTTTAATAAACTTTGAAACCAAGGAAGTTAAATTTTTAATACACTTTAATTGTGTTGCAAATATTTTTAAATAAGATTCTGRCACAGTGATGGAACTGAAAGTTCACACTGTTGTAGTGTGTCACTGCTTCTGTCTGTACACCCTCCTCTAAAGCAGCCGGGTGCTCTTATCTATTTAACTGGAACACAGCAGATGGGGCAAATTATTATTTTTTTTCCTGCCCTTCAGTGTTGCTCGCTGCCTTTCCTGCTGATTCCAGCGGGAGGTCAGTCTATTTAAAGAGCACACACCTTTCYTTTGGGGTCTCTTGTGAGCTGCTGCATAATTTGGCTGCTCCTGGGGACTTTTGTGGGGAGAATACATAATTTACTGACCATCTGCCTGTCTCTGCCTTTTCCTTTTTTCACCCCTCACCTATAAGGGAAGGAATTACCATCCCAAAGTCAGGTTTATGCCAGGAGTTTCTGTTCCTACATGAAACGTAGAGGAAGGCTGGGGAAAAGCAGTCAACTGAGCGTTTTGGTGATATGATTGCTGACTTTTATTCATTTAAGAATGTGATTGCTGATTTTATTACAGCTGTGTATTTCCTTCAGCTAATGACCCAAGTCTGAAACTAAATATTGCTTTGTAACCATCGTAATTCTGTGACAGCTCTGAGGAAGCCTTCCCAAATGCAGGACTTCCCAAGCACATCTCCTGAAAGCCTGAGGGAGCTTGAGCGGGCAATACTTGGGATGGGGTGTGTGTGTGAATGGGACAGGAAGGCTGACATGGATGCTACTTACGTAGATGCAAAATTAAATGGTATCTGTAGAAAGAAAGGTGTGGAAATTTTAGTACAGCTTTGATAGCACTGGTAGGTGGYCCGATAAGAAACCATAGGTTTTATACATTGGCTGAAGGACATGAATGACTGTGAGGAGGGAAATACTTCTGTCCTTTGACTTCTTTATCAAAGGAGATGCGTCAAGGCTATCTGACTCTCACCCTGGTYTTCATTCTCAATGAAGTAACCTGAAGGACCCCATTTGGCCCAAACTTCAGTCTGACTCGTATTTCACTGACATTTACACAACCATTATTTTTTATTAGATCCTCCAGCCTTTCTGCAATAGCTTCAGAATCTCTCTATAAACATGTTTGTTCGTGGTGTGTCTGCAGTGCTATCTGTGTGACGGATTCTAGTAAGTGGAAGTCTGAGGGGTATGTTCTTCACTGCTGCTAAAGGTGGTCCTCAAACCTCCATGTGGACCTTGTATCCAATCTGGCAAATTGTAGCGTTAATTTAATGATGTGTGCTTGCAAACTTGGATTTAAAGTAATCCTTCTGCTCTAGCGATTTTTTTTTCCAATTGTTTGCAACACTGTTGTGTGTTTGTTTCTAAATTAATTAAATTGCAAGCTCTTAGGGGCAGGAAGTATCTTTTCTGTTTTCTATGCCTAGCACAGTATGATCTTCATCTAGATGTGTGGTTGCTGTCACAATCTGAATCATTATAATAAGCCTTTGAGCAGTAGTATTTCTGATGTAGCTGAGGTGAAGTACTAGCTCACCTCAAAGTGACCATTTTTGCTTGGAGTGGGGAGAAAAGAGAGCAAAATCTCTTCAGAAAAACAGATAGGGATTTAAGAATAAAAAATATTTATCAGAAAATATTAAATTCTGGTTTGACTTACCCAAGACTGTCTTGCTCTAGCTTTTGAAACAATTATTCTGCTGTATGGAGTATTTTGATTTAGATCCACTTTTTGAAGATTGACATTCATGGCATAAGCACTGAAGAGCAATTGGAGATTAAAAGGAGTCTTCAGACTCTTAAGAGCACCTAGGTCTTATTTGAGAAGCAAGTGGAACTCTGGGTCAGCATCTTGTAGGGCAATTTAAATGTTTCTTTCTCTTTGAGTTCTCGGTGAAGAATTGACTTGAGCAGTGTGGTGCTGAGCTGTTCAGGCCTTGAGTCCTTCCAATTCCCAGTCACGTTCAGCTGCAGCTTAAGGTCTTCTGGTCTTACAAGGCCAGCCACCTTAGGGACAGCACCCAAGAAATGAGCATGGCTCTCTTACTTTATCAAGCATTTTATTTTGTGTGTTTCTCTGTAGCTTCCTTTCTCCTTGGCTCCTATATAAAAGAAGATTATTAGGTCAACAGAAGAGATTTAAAAATTTTAAAAGACAAAAGAATACATTTTTTTTCAGGTGATTTATGAGTAGAGTCTGGCTTGTATAGGCTACCCTGAGGACTTGCCTTCAAACCAGAATGTCATTTTAGTGAAGACTTCCTGGGTGGTTTTGGAGTGCTCTATATTAATAATGATAAACAATGTTTTGCTAGGCTATGTAAAGTGATACAGGGCAGTTATTTCCTTTGTAGGTTTTGKTTTTTTATCATCACAGAATTTTAGGCTTTGGGTTGAGATAAATAAAGCATAAGACACGTTAATGGCTTTGGAGTGTGGAGGCGGAGAATGGGAAGTTTGAATATTATGTTTTCTGTTTGAATCACTAATGTGTTACCAGTGAGGAGTTTGATTAGAATAATTAGTCATGAAATACCTAATTGCTCTGAATTTTCCTGTAGACTGCATGGAGATCTGTTTAAGGAGAATATATTTATTTTGATAGCTATCCTGCAAATGTTTATGGACGCTCCTCGCTCAGCGCGCATGAGTTGCGTATGCAGCGACATCCCGGAGCCTGCAGAAAGGAAAGGAAGCTTCCTGCCAAGGGACTTCCTCAAACTGAGGTCAAGCCATGGTCTGCATATTTTGTGACCATAGGATTTGTGGCTATTCTGCTCTTTTAGAGGCAGTTTCTTCAGGGGACTGTCACCCTTAAACAAATATTAGTGTTTGCAAAGCAATGAGTTGGAGGGACCAGGTGCTGACATGACCTCTCTGATTGTGCTTCTGTTTCCACCTCCTTGGTGACATTCCTCTTGTCTCCTTGTGCTGTTGGTACCGCAGTGGTGGTTACTGCTTTGGGGAAGTGACCTAGCTGAGGAGTAACTGCAGGGAGGAGGGTGCTTCTGTTTTTCTGTGGGCTGTTATCCGCTGGCTCCGTGCCTGGTTCAGCTGCTGGCTGTGCTCACACCTGCTCCTAGGAAATACAGAACGGAGGTGAGGTGAGGATGGCAGCTGACCATGTTGTGGGGGAGCACAGGTCTGAAGGGGGTTTAAGCTGGCCTTGCCACAGGGCATCATGAACAGACCACACTGCCCTACAGAACTGAACACCAAAATGTCAGCTTCGTTTTTTTCTTTTTTTTTCTTTTTGGTTTGTTTTTGTTTTTATGTTATTCCTGTATTTGTGATATGTTGTTTTGTTTGTTTTCTTTTTTTTTTTGTCAGAACTTGTATTCCAAATGGTTAGATAGTGACACAGAACTTGTTACAAAGCTGCCATTTATTCTTGCACAAATTTTGAGGGTATATATTTAAGTTTGTGTTCAGCATAAATTATGTGAATTATGAATTCATCATGTGTCTCTTGATTTCCAAAGTTAGGTGGAAGCACCTATGTCTGTCTCATTACTGCAAAAAGGCCCATCCATGTCAGCAAGGTCACTTTTCACAGGACAGTGAGTATTGTGAATTGTTTGCATGTTTAGGACTGATACAGGGTTATTGTGAACTGAAAGCAAGTGCTACTGCTGTTATAATTTCCCTATGCTGCTTTCTTGGCAAGAATCTGGAATTCCGTTTCCTGTCCTGTGTGATAACATAATGACTCAGGTGAAGGGAAATATTTTGATCCAGAAATGCATGAAATATTCATCTTATCTCAGTTGTACATTCTTTAACAATATCAGTTATAACTTCTCAGGATTTTCTGAGAAAATCACAGAATCAGACTTGCTTTTCTTACCTTATTGGATTCTTGTATAAYGTCAAGGTACGAAAAAGTTTCCTTATAAGTTTCATTACAGGTAGTAAAATTAATGCCAAAGAAAGTCTACAAAGGTATATAGGCAATCCTTCCACGTGCGTAGGATTTTCTGCTTACACTGTATGCCTGTGTGCTTYGGTCTAGCTTGACAGTATAATTGACTATAAAAGCATCTACTGTGTAAGAAAACCTGTAGTTTTCATTAGCCTTGGCTGCAGGAATAAATGCAAGCTTGTGGGTTTCTTGCTGTTGTTTATGGCACTTAGGTTAATTCCATTTCTCTGTTTTGACTTTACATATTACAAACAAACCCAGAAAGCCTGTGATTCAGCAAAGACTGTGTTAGGGTTCCTGTGCTGTACAGTAAGGAGTGTCCTGTGAAACGGACTGAAGTAAAAAGAAGGGAATATGATGCAATTACAGGGTCTGCATTTAGAAGGTGTGTGTAGCACCCTCCAGTTACATGTTTGTGATGTCTGTGACTACAGCCTGCAAAACTAGCACTTTTGGGGTGTTTTGTTTGGTTTGTTTTTGGTTCCTTCTTGATGTTTCTAAGAGATGTTCYGCATGTAGATGCTTTCTTCTAAGAAACATCTCTTTTAAGAGATGTTTTCAAAGAGAAGTCTGAGGTACAAGAATTAGGAGGAGAAATGCTGGATAACAGCAAGTGATAGATGTCTTTCTGAAACAAAATAAGCTTCTTTTTCATGGTGGTTTCCAGTTCTCAGAGCACTCCTTTAAAGGAAGGAAGATATATTACTCTATGTAAAAATAAATTACTGTCAGGTTGAGACCTCTTTTATGAGGTCATGCCACTCCAGTTATGGTGTTCTCCTGAGTATTCGGTATGAACTGCAAACCACAAGGAAATCACATCACATGTCCCTTTCTACCCAGAAAAGCAGAAATCCCTCAGATCTTTAAGGGAATATTCTGTCCCACACTAGGATCAGGAAGCCAGGCCCAGGTGTCCTTCTAATCAGTTAATCTCTGGGCCTTTTACTCTCTGAGGAGTCTCTTGTCTATTCAGAATTTGGCATCTCTCTCTTCTCGAAAAACAGCTTCTCTTAACATACTACTTGGTTGGCCTTATCTTTCAGCCTTGGTCCTGATGCCAGCAGGAATGGCATGAACCACCCCAGTAAGTCAAAGCAAGAGCTTGGGTCTAATGTGCCATCGTTAATGAACTGGGCAGGCAGAATTGTGAAATACAGTATCTCCTTACTGTATCACAGGAAAAAAAAAACAGATTTCCTTTTTCACGCTTCTGTATACACAGATACCTCTTGACTGAGCTGGACTGACTGAGGCCCCTCACTCTATAGCCCGGAAATTATCTTTGAAATTAGGAATTTTTCCAGTTTAACTTCCTTTTGTTGACTCTGTTGTTCCYCCGGGATTTATCTATATTAGAAAATGGCACATACCAATCAGAGTGAAATTTGTAGAACAAAACAGTTGGTGCAGAAACCTGGCATTCGTGCTCCATATGTTATGAGGCCTTTCCTAGTTAGGCTCTGGTTTGCCTAGTCTGATCCCAACCCAGGAAGATGTGCTCCTGGAGTGCATCTTCCAGTGTCATTTCATGCAAAAAGAATGTGCACCTTGATGTGAACTGTAGTGAGAGTGAATGAGAAGACTGGCTGCCAAATTGCAGTCATGGTTGAATTAGAGCACGCTATCAGTTAAACTGGATCACCTCAACCACAGAAGCCTTCTTCCTTGTGTYGGTGCTGGCAAGATGCATTTCCTAACAGCTGCTCAGAACCAAGGTACAAGAGGACGTGGATACGCAGAGAGAAGAGGTGGTAGGAAAGAAAGGGAAGAGGGCAGATAAGTCTGTGAAGAAGCTATCACCTCAACATAGGAGAGACCCGAAACAGAGCCGTGGAAGAAAGAGTATTTGGAGAAACCCAAAAGAGAGAGGTGGAAGAAAGAGCATTTATCTCATTGTGGCTGTCTGTGTGTGGTGTTTTGTGCTTCACCAAGTGTTTGCAAAATGTGCATGGGTAGGGGAAGCTGGGAGATTGTGAGAAATATCTGTTATCTTAAAAATTTGAGAGGAGAACACTTCCCTGCAAATCTTTAAATTGAAAAACACTTTACTGAGTGCCTTTCAAGCAGCCATATGTTGCAACATTTTGGCTGAAAGAAATATATGTTTGTTTTTACGTTTTTATATGAAAGCCTGAAAACTTAATGGAAAACTGACATTTCCATTTTTACAGCAACAAAGAAAGCAATCGCCATCTTAGCTTTCATCAGCAGTGCCAGAACCTCTATAATCAATTTTTCTTCAGGCTTTTTAAAAAGGAAGATAAACATTGATTCYGTGTACTGATGGATGAGCAACTGAGAAATAAACCTAAGACTGTATGAACTTGGTCAGTGGCGGAGCCTGGATTTCAGAGTACAGTGGCTTGACCAGAACACCTTTCTTTATCTGCCTAGCTCTCAKGTCTCAACCACATAGCATTTGTCTTTTAATGCATCTACACTTACCCTAGCTCTGTGAGGCCAAGAAGTGCAGTTCTGTTCTTCGCACAGATGGGGATTGGCAGCTGAGATGATTGCTCAAGGTTACACAAGAAATCTGTGGAACAGAAAGGACTTGAATAAAGCTCAGTTTTAGGTCTGAGGTGGGAATCTGGTCTTTTTGGGCCTCCTTTTAGCTTGAAAGAAAAATAGGGATAGGAAAAAAAAAGAGAGGGAGAGAAAGGGGAATGCAGAAAAATTTCTGGTTYGCTTCTTTCTTTTAGAGGCRGTTTTTCTTTTTCTCATTTCAGAAATGAAAACAATTGCTTACAATTTTCATTTCAGCAGTGGTGCCTTTTCTACAAGATGTTGGTTTTCTGAGTTCTTCTCCATCCTCCCACAGAGGTTACGCTGGGCAAAAAGTAAAGGAGGAGGAAAGAAAACAACGCAAGTGGGTACTCCCTTTCACTGCCAAACATATTCTTTTTGCTCCCGTCTCCAAGCGTTACAGCTTCCATTTTGGGCCTGGTTTTTGAAACGGGCTCAGCAGCGTCTCTCRGTTCCTCCCGAGACGTGGTGCGAATTCCAGCAGGGCTCCAACTCCACACCGGGAGGCAGGGCCGGGGCTCCTTGCGGCATCGCGAGCAATGATCTTGTCAAAATAAACCGCCTTGCCTTGAAAATATGGAGCCGCAATGTGTCGCCTGCTCATGCATATTCATGTCTTAAATGTAAATGTCTCCTTTTCCTGCACATATTGTGGAAGTTGGCCCTCTCTGTTTGGGTTGTGTATCATATGGCATGTAAATAAGAGACGACAAGTTGTGTAATATATGATGGGGGGAGGAGGAGGGGAGTTAAAGGGATTTGATTTAATAAGAAACATGCATAATTTACATATATACAGCACTCTTCCACTCTGTTTCTCCATATTTTATTTGCAAATCCTATGCCCTTGTACCAATCAATCACTTATAAGTAACAGTCTTTTACCAGCCTTAAAGATCAGATTTCAGAGATGAAGCCTGCTTGCTAGACTAGGTATCCTGCAGTAGGAGTACCTTGCAGTTTGTACGTACTTCTTTGTAAGGTACAGGCAGTGAACTGCTGAAGAACTGCTATCTTTAGAGGGTATCTTTTTGTTTTGTTTTATAACTTATCAATGAAAACACTTTGAACCTGTTTTCTGACACAAAGGGAAGAGTGAGAACTGGATGGAGAAACTGCTAAGGAAATGAGAGCCCTGACTGACTTGGTGCGGCCTTCACTTTACCTCAGGTGCCTGTGAGGTGGTCTGCTCAAGCACTGTCAGGTCTATTCCGCATCCTTATGTCCCTTCACAGGCCTAATAAGTCTTTATATGACACGGAGAAGAGGAAGGAGTAGTAGAGTCAAATGGTGCTTGCCAGGACATGCACCCTTGCTCTTTGACCCACCTGTGTTGTTTCTAGATCCTGCCCTGAATCCCCAGGGAGAGACAAATGCCATCACACTCCTGGCTTTAGGTGACTTTAGCCAGGCATATCCTGAGAAAATGTTGGGGAGAAGTTGATCCTTCTGAGCTTTTCTTTCTATATTAAAAAATAAAGATTCAAGGTCCGGATCTCATATATGAAAGAAACAGGGAAAAAAAAAATCCCAATAAACCTACTTCTAGTAGGTAAAGTGGCTCTCCCTTTTTCCCTCAACTAACTTGTAAGTGGATGGAGAATCAGGCACCAGCAGCAACAAGGAAAATTTGCCTTTCTTTTCATAYACCTTGCATATGAAGGAGGATGCTTTACAATACCTTGTCCAAATGGTAATCCCTTATGATGCCTATAAAGCCCCCTGCAATGACATGAGCTGTTTCATGCTCTTTAGCTACTTAAGAAAACCAAGATGACTTCAATAGTTCAGCCTCCATCCCATGGGATAGAGATCCCATTTTTCGTTTCATTTCCATTCATGGTCTTCAGGGCAGCCGATAGTGGAGCTAATCCCCAGGTGGGAACCACTGAACAAAACTAAAATTGGAATAATTATGGTGATTTTTTCCTCATTCCAAAAGAGAAATTCTGTTCTCTAAGTATATTTCTAGAAACTTGTCATCTTAAGGGTGTTAAATACATGCAGAAAAGAGTAAAATTTACTTTGCTAAATTGTGGAATGGGTTTTGAGTAATGAGCTGCTTCCTGTCTTATGACTACCTTTCATCGTTTTTTACCCCCAAAATGACACATATGCATATTTATTGGAATTTTATCTTCTAAAAAGATGGAATTAAAATTGGTGTGTATGGGGGGAGGCTTACAAATGCAAAGTAATTGTGTCTTTATCAGTTTTTCTGACTTTGTGTTTTCTGCATTTTAGTGCTTTGTGCTCTTGGAGTATCCTAATCATTCATTTGAATAGATAAAAATGTATTTTGCATAGATTCAAAAGCATGAGCTGTTTAGCCCAATACCTCCTGTGATGTTAGAATAATCAAATATTAAGTTCTGTTTCTCAGTATATACTGTGTAGAGTAGAGCAAGGTTTTTGGAGAGCAGGCYAAACTTGAGAGGAGGCTCTGGATTTGATAGTTGTGGAAAAATCTCAATGCAAGATGCCCTTTGATTTAAATCCGAGGAGGGTGCTATCTTACCTCTCTAACTCTGCTGTTTTGGAAGGCCTTATCCCCACATGCAGCTGCTGCAAAAAGGCTGGAGGTGCTGGGAGGGGATACAAGAAAAGGGAGAAGGGCAGAACAGATGAGAGCAGGGGAGCAGCTGAGGATAGAAAAGGGTGGTCCTGGCACAAAAGYGGGTATGTCCTCAACCTCCCTTCTGGTACCTGCAGTCGCCTTGTGCTTCAGAAAGGCGAGTCTGGGTTGACCATTGACCTTGTGGCTGTGGCCACAGCGCCCTGGATTTTCAATGAACTTGTCATCTTGTGCTAAAAGGACTTGACAAATCGGAGCTTGTAAAGATGTGTAAGCTGAACAGCATAATGTAGAGGTCAGCTGCTGTGCTCTACCGGCTTCCCGCCCCTTCCAGCCTGATGCCTCAGGGAACAAGTGGGCTGCAGCAATGACGGTGGCAAATTTTGGGCCAGGATGGTGCCTTATTCCCATTAGCCGTGCAGTGCACAGCTCTAGAGACCTAGACTTTCCAGCTTGACTGCTTGGCACCACCTCTTACAAACAGGGTGCATAAATCAGATAAACTCCTGCTCCCCTGGCAAAGGAGAGTAAGGGATGATTTACACTTACATTGCTATCGTGGTATTTGTCAAATTGATTCCCCTTTGGCTTTCAAATCCTTAATTTGGATTTTATACATGGTTACTATTAAATATTCTTTTATCASCCCAGCAACACTGCCAGCCTGATGTCTCGCTTGTCTTCCTCCCACTGACATGGAAATATCAGTTCACTACTCTATTTATCATTTCTTCATGAATAGTCTCCCAGGATGTATTCTCTGGAAAAGGACCAATTCATTGTGCTATAACTACTGAAATCTAAATGAATCTGAAATAAAGTTCCTCTACACCATGTTTCTTACTAYAGAAGATTTCTGCTGGGGGCAGAGTTTAATGGTTTATGTTCAGATTTATCTCTGTTTCTAGTTGAATGCGTTCCCTTCAATCTTAGTACAGTGGCTAAATTTTAGTGACTGTTCCTCTCTCATAAATATTGCTCTGGGTCAGCCGTGCATAGCTTAATGTCTTATGAATATAGGCCAGAGGCCAGAAGAAATGGGCTACTAAATCCTCCTTTAATAGATTTCTTAACCCTCATCAGTCTGATATGGAACACTATGGAACAGCCATGGCCAACGTAATAGCAAGAAGGAGCTAATCAGGAAAAAGGATATGTTGAGCCTCCCAGGTAAAAGCCCTTCTAAAATACACTGTATTTCTTAAAGCCAGTTCTCCCGGCAGAATGGCCATCTACTTTTTTCTTTTCACCTCCCCACCCAGAAAAAAATGAACTCTTTGCTTTGTGTAGACAAAAGCAGGAAAAAGTATATCCTGGAAAACAGAATGTGAATTGAAAACTGTTAAAATTGTACCTATTTTAAAACAACAACTAAGTCAACAACTCAGAGGTTTTGAAGCCAGACATATTATTTCTGATGACAACAGGCTTGCAGTTTCTTATGAGCTTCAGTTGACTGAGGCAAAGAGGAAGCACATTTCAGATCTGCASTTCTCTGGTGTTCTAGTCAAGCAAAACTTGGTGATAGCATCTGCACCCAAAGTTGTTTTTGTGTTTTCTCATTTTTTCTTTCCCGACTCTGAGACTGGATTGCTCTCCTGTAGTGTAGTCTCATCTTTCATTTCTTTTCTGTGCTGTCCTCAGTGGCAGTTATTAAAATTCTAATTTTACAAGATGAACACCACTTCGATTAGTTATCAGTGCTTCTGTGCAAAGGATGCTTTGCAGTTCAGTTCACCGCAGTGCTTTGCTCTGTTATTTGGTTTGTAATCAGCTTACCAACAAGTGCAAACAGCACACCCATATTAATAAAAGCACCACTAGGGCTGTAAACACCCCCTGATGCTTTCTGTGCTTGAAACTTGTCTTCAGCTGCTTATGATTTTTGCCAGACTGCTCTATTAGATTGACTCTTCTCCAAGCATGGTGTATACCTTGTAGGGAATTATTTCTTGGGAAAATYTGGGCCATGAAAGTTGAGTGATTTAATAACTAGGTTAGGGCAAAATACASTCATGAAACCAGCGTTTGGAATCAAAGTTGTGCAGAGTAACTTGTGATGTAAAATGCACTAGAGATGAAGAGTTTCTCTGGCTCCCCCTCTGCTCTAATCAAACCTTTTGCTAGAGCGAGTTAATAATGCAGCATGTTGATTGCTGATAATCAAAAATGCATTGACTTTTTTGATATTGCTTCTAAGCTGAAATTTGGTGATGGGAATAACCTTTGCTGTCGCCAGGAAAATCTGCACATTTGCCAAATGAATACATTGGTTTCAAATTGTATGCTTATGTTTAATCAGTATTTCTTTAGTTTTAGCAAATAAACTTGCCACTGTTTGTAGAGAATTTAGTTACTACTGTGCTGAGCAGCAGAGCAAATCCTGTCAAATTAATAATGTCTTGAGAGCCAGGTTTTAATTGCATACAGTAAATTACACGTGGTATAACATGCTGAACAGTGAGAAGAAAACAAAGACTGTAGAGCGGCTCCTTAAGTCAGCACCATCTCTCTGCGCAGTGAGTGAGGCAAAAGCCCATCTGAGAAAAGACTCAGTAAGTGACTAAATTCATTAAGAGTTGCACAGGCGCACCTAATTCTGCCATCTCCTAAGCTGAGACTGGTGTTTCACATAGTAACTATCATACATTTTTTTTAAATGCATGAGTGTGCTATTTAATGGGCTGTGTTATATAAGCATGCTTAATTTGCAGTAACATTATTGCATATCATCAAATGATGAGTATTTTACATTATCCTCCCATGTTAATTTTTTTTCCTGATATATGAGGTGAAATGTTAGTTCTGCATCGTGTAAAATAGATATATTAATGAGGAGAGAACAGAATATTTACATGCCTACCAGTTTGCACTCTTGAAGGAGGCCCTTGTAGAGGACCATGGAGGACCATCAGTAGATGGGTGAGATGAATGCAGCTTTCTCGTACTCAGAGTGCTAATTCAAGTCTCTAATTTTCATCAAACTTGTAGAAAGTCAGTTTTCTTTGAGGCTTCTTTCCCTCTTTCAAGTTTGAACTAGCCAAACTTGATCACTCTCCAGACTTGATCAATAAGCTCTTGTAGAGAAGGACGAGGCTTTGATACCAGTGGTTTTGAAGGCCCAGAGGGTTTGTATGCATCTGCTGGCTCTTTTTCAGTTCAGTTTTCCTGAGTGTGCTTAAGTGTGTTCTTCCCTGCCCTCTCTACACTGGAAAGAAAGGAGACCCGCACTGGGAGTTGTTCAGAATAAATGTAGGCAGGGACCAACTCAGCTGATCCTAAAGGAGACAACCAGTAACTGGCCAACTGAGCTTATTTTAGCTTATTCTGTACTTATTTCTACATCTTGTAGCATGTTATTTCAGAACAAAAAAAAAGAATTTAAAGAAAATGTGATATGAGAAGATGGACAACTTTGTGTTATGTTACTTCATCTGTGAGGATCCTTTTATTTCATTAAAAAAAGCATAAAATGCCATTTTTATTTTTCTTCTGAGTGTACTCCCTAAGAAAACTGAAAGGAATTGTTTTTGATGACTTTCAAATTGGCTGTCCCATCAGCTTCATCTCAGTTTACCCAAATGTCTTATGCCATCACACTTGTCTAGACTAGGGTGCTAGACTATGGACAGGAGCATCTCCCATGGTTTGTTCCTCTTGATTTCTTTCTTTCTTTTTCTCTTCCACACCTATATGCTGTTCTTGGGTTAGAATTTATTTTTCCCTGAGAACAACGAGTAACAATAAATGAAATCCTGGATGGTAAATTTTAATGATACCTCCCAATGGAAGAATAGAGTGCGGTTCATTTCACTTATATAAAAATATATTTCTGTGAGACTAACCGTCAAGAAATGAATCATCTTCTAGGTRGTGCCTATTCTACAGGTTATGGCAAAACACTGGCCACAAAAAAAAGACCAAATAGACAAAAACACTTGCCGTGGCACAAATAACGTGTTGATGAGGGTTTCGTTTGCTCCCTCTCAGCATGGTGTCGGTCACTGCAGCAGCCTAGCACTTTCAGTGGGTTGTTCTTTGACTGATTACTCCCATAAAGACTTAGGAGGTTCCTTCACGCAGCAGGCTAATGAAAATGTAAGTGCGAGGCATCAGCTAGTGTAAATGTGCAGAGCTGCCCTGCAGCCCGAGGAGCCGGGCCGTTTTCCATCAGCCGAAGAGCTGCCTTGCAGTACGAGCCCTTTGCACACCAGCGTGCTCTGTGGTTTCATTAGCACATGAAGTGCATCCATAATGTAATTACTGTCAAGGCCAGGTTCCCCTGGCACCTTTTGGCGATGGCATCTTCTGAGGCAAAGGAGAGGATTCTGATCGCTCTTTCAAATCTCTGCTGGCAGGATGTATTTGTCAAGTCGCACTTTTGAGCAGAATGTAAATACCTGACTAATTGCTATAACTTGTTATTCTTAGATCTGCTTGAGAGGAAATTTGGCAGAAATCTCACCTGTCTCCATGATTTCTCATCATACCCAGGAGCCTGCTGGGAGAACTCCGACGCTTGTCCAATTAACGTCACAAGCTCTTTTTTTTTTTTTTGAGAAAATGAGTGTTGTTACATGAAAGGGAAAATCACCCTTTAAACGTTATTGAGAAATATCATAGAAAGAACAGAAATGCAAGGAGAACTTGACCTGAAACCCAAGAGCTGCCTCGTGGGGCTGGGAGAGGGGCCTTGCTGATCCCCTCAGCTCTCTGCAGGCCATTGCTGTGACCTCTGCTCATACTCGCCTGGGAAGTGGCTCCACAATCCAGCAGATGGTGTGAGCTCCCCCATACTTGTATTCATTTKATTCAGCCACTCACCTGTACTTTGAGTCTAACTAAACTCCTCTTTCTGACTGTCTGGTGCTTAAGTGAAGCCTAATCTGGCAATTGGTGACACACAAAATGTGTGTCGGCTGCAACCATAGGCATCAGTGAGGTGCTTGGGACTGCCTGCGTCAGCCCTAGCTGGGTGTTAAAAAAGCACTTATCTTTGCATTAGTGTTTGCTAGTTCCTTTCATGTTCTAGGAAGGGCTGAGACACGTCTTTAACTCCCACTGAAACTGAGGGCTCTCAACGGATCATCTAGGTTTGGTGCCTTTTTGGGTATGTTCCCCTGGTTTTCCCTCTTGTAAAGAAGTTTTTATATGTCCTTTGCAGGTCTGGAAAGGATGTCAGGACCTAGTCCATTTTCTCTGCCCTAAAGCAGATGTCTTACCTCCTCCTAAAGATAGTGCTGKAGGCTTCAGAGCTTCCCCAGGCCTTTGTTCTGGGGTCATGCTACTCTTTCAGCTGGTTTCATTATCCCGTTCTATCTAACCTTTTGCTTGTGGTTTCAGCACTTAAGTACTCCRGGCATGAAGAGCAGACCTCTTCCTTCTCTTTTGAAGTAGCTGATTGTTTTATTTGTTGCTGGTCTTTTCAGGACAGTAAACTCAGTTTGTTCTGTCTTGTAAGTCCTGTTTTCCAGACCTATGATTATTCTTCACTGTTTGCCTGTGGACATAGTTAAGGTTGTCACGGCTGTCTTGAAAGGCAGTACCCCAAAGCGGGCTAGATATTCCAGCTGGGTAAAGTGAAATATGAAGTAAATCCTTCTCTACTTCAGAAGCTGTATTTTGCCTCATATGTCCCCCTGTAGCGATCATCTTTTTCATGACAATGTGATGGAACATGACAATGTGATGGAACAGCTGTGACCTATTGCATTGATGATTTACAGGTTGCTTTCCCGGTAGCCAGGTATTCCCTGTCTTACACTGATGTGCCTGTTTCTTCCTGCTGAGCTGCAGGACTTTATACTGCTCCGAAGTGGAATGTGCACTGTTGAGCTTTAGACTGTTTTTTTTCCGTTTGACAAGATCGTTTGAGTCTTTATTTCTGATCTTCAGTATATGTAAAGTCCCAACCAGTTTTGGAGCATCCTGACATTTCCTCCTTGCTAAAGAGAACCTCACATGAAATAAAAGTCAAACGTTACTTACGCAAACCAATATGACAGCTATTGCTTTTCGTCTATCMCAAAAGGCCCTTATTCGACCGTGGAAGGATATGAATTTGGTTTGATGGGCTGCCTTCTTGACAAATCCATACTGGCTGTTTTTTATTTATTCTGTTGCGGGAACATTCCTGCAGAACAGAATATTCTGTTCTGGGAACTGAAGTTAAGCTGTTGGATCTGTAGCTCTCTGACTTCTCCTTTTACTACTTGCCATTTTTCTGTCTTGTGGTATGTCACTGCACCCCAGAACAGTCAGACCAAACTGCAAACGTGTGACTTACCCAGGAGTGCTCTATTCTTCTTCTTTCCTTATTGCAGTCTGATGTCTCACCATCTATTGCTGGTGCTATGAGAGCTGGTTTATGTTTAGGAAAGGGTGATGAAAACAGGCATTACAAGTTTCATCCTTCCAGGTGGCATCTCTAAGAAGAGACCAGTTTTCATGGAGTAGCAGACAGATGCTTTCCTTGGGTTTCTGTCTTCTATTAAATTACTTACAGGAGAATTTTGTGTTATTCTTGATGGTCTTTGTGTATGGTATCTTCTCTTGGCCTTGTCTTTTCTGACTTGGAAAGTATCAACTCATATAGTATTTTTAACTTGTCCCTAATAGACTGACCTGGTGTTTTTAAACTGTTCTGTGTTGAAGTACTGAATTTTATCAGATTGGTCTCTAACCACATGTTTTGTCTTAAACTTCCCCAGTGAGATGGWTTGTGTTTGTGTCGTTACTATTTTTGTTCTTAGGGAATGCCACTTTATTACCCTTTTCCTTTGGAGCTCTGTTCCTAGAGATCTAAGGCTAATTCTCTGGGAGTGCTGAGGCTTGCCTTCCTGAGTGCCATTGGTTTTTATTTTGCTGTCACTCACCTTCTTAAGCTAAAGACTGTGAACTCTGTGGTAGCTCTCATTGGCATTACTCAATACCCAAGGAAGAAAATACAAATTTCCATGTTTAAACCTTGCTAATCAGATTTCAGAAGTGTGTTGGTCAGCAGTGGCATCACTAGTCAGAGGAGTAGCGGTCAGAACCTCTGAGACCCATGTGGAGGCCCAGTCAGATGTAGCTATTGGTGAGAGTGATGTGGCTGAAACTGTGAAAAACACTAAAATTACATTGAAATACTAAAATTACATCCCTAGGAGTGCTGTGCATGCCACATTGTGACTACTGTGAATGCTGGTTAGTGTTCCGGCTTTGCACCTTCAACCCCCTGAATATCATAGAAGCCTTAATTCACTGCGTTCATCTTTTTTTTT